>NC_138299.1:164383563-164868563 GCF_965601325.2 Salmo salar
TCATTGGAGAACACGCTGACCATAGAACCATTGGAGTACACGCTGATCATAGAACCATTGGAGTACACGCTGACCATAGAACCATTGGAGAACACAGTGACCATAGAACCATTGGAGTACACGCTGACCATAGAACCATTGGAGAACACGCTGACCATAGAACCATTGGAGAACACACTGACCATAGAACCATTGGAGAACACGGTGACCATAGAACCATTGGAGTACACGCTGACCATAGAACCATTGGAGTACACGCTGACCATAGAACCATTGGAGAACACGCTGACCATAGAACCATTGGAGTACACGCTGATCATAGAACCATTGGAGTACACGCTGACCATAGAACCATTGGAGAACACGCTGATCATAGAACCATTGGAGAACACGCTGACCATAGAACCATTGGAAAACACGCTGACCATAGAACCATTGGAGTACACGCTGACCATAGAACCATTGGAGAACACGCTGCCCATAGAACCATTGGAGAACACGGTGACCATAGAACCATTGGAGTCCACGGTGACCATAGAACCATTGGAGAACACGCTGACCATAGAACCATTGGAGTCCACGGTGACCATAGAACCATTGGAGAACACGCTGACCATAGAACCATTGGAGTCCACGCTGACCATAGAACCATTGGAGAACACGCTGACCATAGAACCATTGGAGTACACGCTGATCATAGAACCATTGGAGTACACGCTGACCATAGAACCATTGGAGAACACGGTGACCATAGAACCATTGGAGAACACACTGACCATAGAACCATTGGAGAACACGCTGACCATAGAACCATTGGAGTACACGCTGACCATAGAACCATTGGAGTACACGCTGATCATAGAACCATTGGAGAACACACTGACCATAGAACCATTGGAGAACACGCTGACCATAGAACCATTGGAGTACACGCTGACCATAGAACCATTGGAGTACACGCTGACCATAGAACCATTGGAGAACACGCTGACCATAGAACCATTGGAGTACACGCTGATCATAGAACCATAAAATGAACCCTCTCTAGGGATTCCATTTCTACGACCATTGAGCTACAGGGCCCGTATCCACAAAGCATCTCAGAAAAGGTCCTAGGAATCCTGTTAAAACCTGTTTTAAGACAACAACAAAAATTCCCAGCTCAGAGTAGGTTTTAGGATGATGGTAAGACACTGCCCAGGCAAAGTTTGAGCCAGGACTAAAATCAACTCATAAAGGTTTATCTCAGCTGGTAATCACAACAGTTTGAGGCACTGAAAAACAAAGATAGTGATGACGCTCATTGACATTGTTGCAAATGATGGGGAATAACCAATCGTGATGAAAGAGAGAGAAAGAGAGAAAGAGAGAGAGAGAAAGAAAGAAAGAGTGAGAGAGAGCGAGAGAGAGAGAAAGAAGGGAAATTAGTGATAGGGGAAAGATATTGAGGGAGAGTGAGAGAGAGATGATGAAAGAGAGAGGTCTGAAATACCAACAATGCTGAATTAGGACAGAATACTACTGACTGTGAGGGACTACATGGAAAGAAGTGTTGAATATGGAGAAACATAACCTACTGGTATCATACTGATCATTCATACTTTAGGTTCTAAAGACGAGTCTTTAGCTCAGCCGACTAACACAGTCATGTAGCACTCAGGAAACTCTGGCACATTAGCAGTGCTTCTCTTCCTTTTGCTTGAGTGTCACAGAGAGGCAGTCAAGCTCACAGTGTAATGACAGTGGTCCTACCTAGACCCTGAGTATCACAGAGAGGCAGTCAAGCTCACAGTGTAATGACAGGGGACCTACCAAGATCCTGAGTGTCACAGAGAGGCAGTCAAGCTCACAGTGTAATGACAGGGGACCTACCTAGATCCTGAGTGTGGTTGTAGTCTCCATAACTACTTCATACTTCACCCTGGAACAGATAGCCTATTTGCATACTCTGGCATCAAATGGAGAGGAGAGGAAGAGGAGAGGAAGAGGAGAGGTAGAGGGTATTTCATGAACCTCAAAATAACTTTCCAGCAAGAGGGAATAACGGGCTAACCTATTAGTGTGGAATAGAATAGAAAATATACTTTATTGTACTTACTAAAAAAAAAAAAAAATCCTCTCACTGTCAACAGTGTTTATTTTCAGCAAACTTAACGTGTGTAAATATTTGTATGAACGTAACAAGATTCAACAACCGAGACATAAACTGAACAAGTTCCACAGACATGTGACTAACAGAAATGGAATAATGTGTCCCTGAACAAAGGGGGGGGTCAAAATCAAAAGTAACAGTCAGTATCTGGTGTGGCCACCAGCTGCATTAAGTACTGCAGGGCATCTCCTCCTCATGGATTGCACCAGATTTGCCAGTTCTTGCTGTGAGATGTAACCTCACTCTTCCACCAAGGCACCTGCAAGTTCCCGGACATTTCTGGGGGGAAAGGCCCTAGCCCTCACCCTCCGATCCAACAGGTCCCAGATGTGCTCAATGGGATTGAGCGCCGGGCTTTTCGCTGACCATGGCAGAACACTGACATTCCTGTCTTGTAGGAAATCACGCACAGAACAAGCAGTATGGCTGGTGGCATTGTCATGCTGGAGGGTCATGTCAGGATGAGCCTGCAGGAAGGGTACCACATGAGGGAGGAGGATGTCTTCCCTGTAACGCACAGCGTTGAGATTGCCTGCAATGACAACAAGCTCAGTCCGATGATGCTGTGACACACCGCCCCAGACCATGACGGACCCTCCACCTCCAAATCGATCCCGCTCCAGAGTACAGGCCTCGGTGTAACGCTCATTCCTTCGACGATAAACGCGAATCCGACCATCACCCCTGGTGAGACAAAACCGCGACTCGTCAGTGAAAAGCACATTTTGCCAGTCCTGTCTGGTCCAGCGACGGGGGTTTTGTGCCCATAGGCGACATTGTTGCTGGTGATGTCTGGTGAGGACCTGCCTTACAACAGGCCTACAAGCCCTCAGTTCAGCCTCTCTCAGCCTATTGCGGACAGTCTGAGCACTGATGGAGGGATTGTGCGTTCCTGGTGTAACTCGGGCAGTTGTTGTTGCCATCCTGTACCTGTCCCGCAGGTGTGATGTTTGGATTTACCGATCCTGTGCAGGTGTTGATACACGTGGTCTGCCACTGCGAGTGCGAGGGCGATCAGCTGTCACAGTACGGACATTGCAATTTATTGCCCTGGCCACATCTGCAGTTCTCATGCCTCCTTGCAGCATGCCTAAGGCAAGTTCACGCAGATGAGCAGGGACCCTGGGCATCTTTCTTTTGGTGTTTGTCAGAGTCAGTAGAAAGGCCTCTTTAGTGTCCCAAGTTTTAATAACTTTGACCTTCATTGCCTACCGTCTGTAAGCTGTTAGTGTCTTAACGACCGTTCCACAGGTGCATGTTCATTAATTGTTCATAGAACAAGCATGGGAAACAGTGTTTAAAAACTTCACAATGAAGATCTGCGAAGTTATTTTGATTTTACAAATGATCTTTGAAAGACAGGGTCCTTCCCATCATCAATGTTCAGACTGACATTCTCAGTGTTACCAGACAGTGTTCAGACTGACAGACTCAGTGTTGGTATACCAGACAGTGATCAGGCTGACAGGCTCAGTGTTATTATACCAGACAGTGATCAGACTGACAGGCTCAGTGTTGGTGTACCAGACAGTGATCAGACTGACAGGCTCAGTGTTGGTATACCAGACAGTGATCAGACTGACAGGCTCAGTGTTGGTATACCAGAAAGTGATGAGACTGACAGGCTCAGTGTTATTATACCAGACAGTGATCAGACTGACAGGCTCAGTGTTGGTATACCAGACAGTGTTCAGACTGACAGGCTCAGTGTTGGTATACCAGACAGTGATCAGACTGACAGGCTCAGTGTTATTATACCAGACAGTGATCAGACTGACAGGCTCAGTGTTGGTGTACCAGACAGTGATCAGACTGACAGGCTCAGTGTTGGTGTACCAGACAGTGATCAGACTGACAGGCTCAGTGTTGGTATACCAGACAGTGATCAGACTGACAGGCTCAGTGTTGGTATACCAGACAGTGATCAGACTGACAGGCACAGTGTTGGTATACCAGACAGTGATCAGACTGACAGGCACAGTGTTGGTATACCAGACAGTGATCAGACTGACAGGCTCAGTGTTGGTATACCAGACAGTGATCAGACTGACAGGCTCAGTGTTGGTGTACCAGACAGTGATCAGCTGACAGGCTCAGTGTTATTATACCAGACAGTGATCAGACTGACAGGCTCAGTGTTGGTATACCAGACAGTGTTCAGACTGACAGGCTCAGTGTTGGTATACCAGACAGTGATCAGACTGACAGGCTCAGTGTTATTATACCAGAGAGTGATTAGACTGACAGGCTCAGTGTTGGTGTACCAGACAGTGATCAGACTGACAGGCTCAGTGTTGGTGTACCAGACAGTGATCAGACTGACAGGCTCAGTGTTATTATACCAGACAGTGATCAGACTGACAGGCTCAGTGTTGGTATACCAGACAGTGATCAGACTGACAGGCACAGTGTTGGTATACCAGACAGTGATCAGACTGACAGGCACAGTGTTGGTATACCAGACAGTGATCAGACTGACAGGCTCAGTGTTGGTATACCAGACAGTGATCAGACTGACAGGCTCAGTGTTGGTGTACCAGACAGTGATCAGACTGACAGGCTCAGTGTTATTATACCAGACAGTGATCAGACTGACAGGCTCAGTGTTGGTGTACCAGACAGTGATGAGACTGACAGGCTCAGTGTTGGTGTACCAGACAGTGTTCAGACTGACAGGCTCAGTGTTGGTATACCAGACAGTGATCAGACTGACAGGCTCAGTGTTATTATACCAGACAGTGATCAGACTGACAGGCTCAGTGTTGGTATACCAGACAGTGTTCAGACTGACAGGCTCAGTGTTGGTATACCAGACAGTGATCAGACTGACAGGCTCAGTGTTATTATACCAGACAGTGATCAGACTGACAGGCTCAGTGTTGGTGTACCAGACAGTGATCAGACTGACAGGCTCAGTGTTGGTGTACCAGACAGTGATCAGACTGACAGGCTCAGTGTTATTATACCAGACAGTGATCAGACTGACAGGCTCAGTGTTGGTATACCAGACAGTGATCAGACTGACAGGCACAGTGTTGGTATACCAGACAGTGATCAGACTGACAGGCACAGTGTTGGTATACCAGACAGTGATCAGACTGACAGGCTCAGTGTTGGTATACCAGACAGTGATCAGACTGACAGGCTCAGTGTTGGTGTACCAGACAGTGATCAGACTGACAGGCTCAGTGTTATTATACCAGACAGTGATCAGACTGACAGGCTCAGTGTTGGTATACCAGACAGTGATGAGACTGACAGGCTCAGTGTTATTATACCAGACAGTGATCAGACTGACAGGCTCAGTGTTGGTATACCAGACAGTGTTCAGACTGACAGGCTCAGTGTTGGTATACCAGACAGTGATTAGACTGACAGGCTCAGTGTTATTATACCAGACAGTGATTAGACTGACAGGCTCAGTGTTGGTGTACCAGACAGTGATCAGACTGACAGGCTCAGTGTTGGTGTACCAGACAGTGATCAGACTGACAGGCTCAGTGTTATTATACCAGACAGTGATCAGACTGACAGGCTCAGTGTTGGTATACCAGACAGTGATCAGACTGACAGGCTCAGTGTTGGTATACCAGACAGTGATCAGACTGACAGGCACAGTGTTGGTATACCAGACAGTGATCAGACTGACAGGCTCAGTGTTGGTGTACCAGACAGTGATCAGACTGACAGGCTCAGTGTTATTATACCAGACAGTGATCAGACTGACAGGCTCAGTGTTGGTATACCAGACAGTGATGAGACTGACAGGCTCAGTGTTATTATACCAGACAGTGATCAGACTGACAGGCTCAGTGTTGGTATACCAGACAGTGTTCAGACTGACAGGCTCAGTGTTGGTATACCAGACAGTGATCAGACTGACAGGCTCAGTGTTATTATACCAGACAGTGATCAGACTGACAGGCTCAGTGTTGGTGTACCAGACAGTGATCAGACTGACAGGCTCAGTGTTGGTGTACCAGACAGTGATCAGACTGACAGGCTCAGTGTTATTATACCAGACAGTGATCAGACTGACAGGCTCAGTGTTGGTTTACCAGACAGTGATCAGACTGACAGGCACAGTGTTGGTATACCAGACAGTGATCAGACTGACAGGCACAGTGTTGGTATACCAGACAGTGATCAGACTGACAGGCTCAGTGTTGGTATACCAGACAGTGATCAGACTGACAGGCTCAGTGTTGGTGTACCAGACAGTGATCAGACTGACAGGCTCAGTGTTATTATACCAGACAGTGATCAGACTGACAGGCTCAGTGTTGGTATACCAGACAGTGATGAGACTGACAGGCTCAGTGTTATTATACCAGACAGTGATCAGACTGACAGGCTCAGTGTTGGTATACCAGACAGTGTTCAGACTGACAGGCTCAGTGTTGGTATACCAGACAGTGATCAGACTGACAGGCTCAGTGTTGGTGTACCAGACAGTGATCAGACTGACAGGCTCAGTGTTGGTGTACCAGACAGTGATCAGACTGACAGGCTCAGTGTTATTATACCAGACAGTGATCAGACTGACAGGCTCAGTGTTGGTATACCAGACAGTGATCAGACTGACAGGCTCAGTGTTGGTATACCAGACAGTGATCAGACTGACAGGCACAGTGTTGGTATACCAGACAGTGATCAGACTGACAGGCTCAGTGTTGGTGTACCAGACAGTGATCAGACTGACAGGCTCAGTGTTATTATACCAGACAGTGATCAGACTGACAGGCTCAGTGTTGGTATACCAGACAGTGATGAGACTGACAGGCTCAGTGTTATTATACCAGACAGTGATCAGACTGACAGGCTCAGTGTTGGTATACCAGACAGTGTTCAGACTGACAGGCTCAGTGTTGGTATACCAGACAGTGATCAGACTGACAGGCTCAGTGTTATTATACCAGACAGTGATCAGACTGACAGGCTCAGTGTTGGTGTACCAGACAGTGATCAGACTGACAGGCTCAGTGTTGGTGTACCAGACAGTGATCAGACTGACAGGCTCAGTGTTATTATACCAGACAGTGATCAGACTGACAGGCTCAGTGTTGGTTTACCAGACAGTGATCAGACTGACAGGCACAGTGTTGGTATACCAGACAGTGATCAGACTGACAGGCACAGTGTTGGTATACCAGACAGTGATCAGACTGACAGGCTCAGTGTTGGTATACCAGACAGTGATCAGACTGACAGGCTCAGTGTTGGTGTACCAGACAGTGATCAGACTGACAGGCTCAGTGTTATTATACCAGACAGTGATCAGACTGACAGGCTCAGTGTTGGTATACCAGACAGTGATGAGACTGACAGGCTCAGTGTTATTATACCAGACAGTGATCAGACTGACAGGCTCAGTGTTGGTATACCAGACAGTGTTCAGACTGACAGGCTCAGTGTTGGTATACCAGACAGTGATCAGACTGACAGGCTCAGTGTTATTATACCAGACAGTGATTAGACTGACAGGCTCAGTGTTGGTGTACCAGACAGTGATCAGACTGACAGGCTCAGTGTTGGTGTACCAGACAGTGATCAGACTGACAGGCTCAGTGTTATTATACCAGACAGTGATCAGACTGACAGGCTCAGTGTTGGTATACCAGACAGTGATCAGACTGACAGGCTCAGTGTTGGTATACCAGACAGTGATCAGACTGACAGGCACAGTGTTGGTATACCAGACAGTGATCAGACTGACAGGCTCAGTGTTGGTGTACCAGACAGTGATCAGACTGACAGGCTCAGTGTTATTATACCAGACAGTGATCAGACTGACAGGCTCAGTGTTGGTATACCAGACAGTGATGAGACTGACAGGCTCAGTGTTATTATACCAGACAGTGATCAGACTGACAGGCTCAGTGTTGGTATACCAGACAGTGTTCAGACTGACAGGCTCAGTGTTGGTATACCAGACAGTGATCAGACTGACAGGCTCAGTGTTATTATACCAGACAGTGATTAGACTGACAGGCTCAGTGTTGGTGTACCAGACAGTGATCAGACTGACAGGCTCAGTGTTGGTGTACCAGACAGTGATCAGACTGACAGGCTCAGTGTTATTATACCAGACAGTGATCAGACTGACAGGCTCAGTGTTGGTATACCAGACAGTGATCAGACTGACAGGCTCAGTGTTGGTATACCAGACAGTGATCAGACTGACAGGCACAGTGTTGGTTTACCAGACAGTGATCAGACTGACAGGCTCAGTGTTGGTATACCAGACAGTGATCAGACTGACAGGCACAGTGTTGGTATACCAGACAGTGATCAGACTGACAGGCTCAGTGTTGGTGTACCAGACAGTGATCAGACTGACAGGCACAGTGTTGGTGTACCAGACAGTGATTAGACTGACAGGCTCAGTGTTGGTATACCAGACAGTGATCAGACTGACAGGCTCAGTGTTGGTGTACCAGACAGTGATCAGACTGACAGGCTCAGTGTTATTATACCAGACAGTGATCAGACTGACAGGCACAGTGTTGGTGTACCAGACAGTTATGAGACTGACAGGCTCAGTGTTATTATACCAGACAGTGATCAGACTGACAGGCTCAGTGTTATTATACCAGACAGTGATCAGACTGACAGGCTCAGTGTTGGTATACCAGACAGTGATCAGTCTGACAGGCTCAGCATCAGATTATCCTGATAGATTTAACCATTGCGTGACAATACCTATCTACCAACAGTCTTGTTCAACAACCCTGAGATTGAATTCCAAATGGCAAACTGTTCCCTATATAGTGCAAAACTTTTGAACAGGGCCATTTGGGACTCATATTCTCTGTTTGTTGTCTTCCCTCCAGGCTTACAGTTTTAGCTACAGTTTAGCCATGGTTGGTTCAGTCTTCATCAGCATCCCTCATAGTCCCCCATGCCTGATTATGCACAATGTGTTATTCAAGCTTGCAATATTGATGTTTCTCTTAATAGTCAAGGTTAGCCGTGCAGTCTTGTAGTCCTCATTTGAAAGGGATCATGTTAATGATGTGTATTGATGTGGTATAATGAGAGGCCTTCAGGGAGTGACACCATGCTGTTTGTCAATGGCACTCCCCACTGCTATAACACTACTGCTACTGGCACTACCACTACTACTGCTACTAATAATTATCACTTCTACTGCTGTTACTGCTACTTGTACTACTACTACTACTACTAACAACAATAATAATACTACTTCTACTACTTCTACTACTTCTAAAAATTATACTAGTTCTACTGCAGCTACTACTAATTATACTACTGCTACTGCAGCTACTACTAATTATATTACTGCTACTGGTACTACTACTACTACTGCTACTAATAATTATATCACTTCTACTGCTGTTACTGCTACTTGTACTACTACTACTACTACTACTAATAATAATAATAATATTATTAATAATAATACTTCTACTACTTCTACTACTTCTAAAAATTATACTACTTCTACTGCAGCTACTACTAATTATACTACTGCTACTGGTACTACTACTTCTAACAATAATAATAATAATACTTCTACTACTTCTAAAAATTATACTACTTCTATTGCAGCTACTACTAATTTTACTACTGCTGCTGCAGCTACTTCTACTGCAGCTACTACTAATTATACTACTTCTACTGCAGCTACTACTAATTATACTACTGCTACTGCAGCTACTTCTACTGCAGCTACTACTAATTATACTACTTCTACTGCAGCTACTACTAATTACACTACTGCTACTGAAGCTACTACTAATTCTACTACTGCTACTGCAGCTACTACTAATTATACTACTGCTACTGCAGCTACTACTAATTACACTACTGCTACTGCACCTACTTCTAATGCAGCTACTACTAATTATATTATTGCTACTGCAGCTACTTCTACTGCAGCTACTACTAATTACACTACTTCTACTGCAGCTACTACTAATTACACTACTGCTACTGAAGCTACTACTAATTATACTACTGCTACTGCAGCTACTACTAATTATACTACTGCTACTGCAGCAACTTCTAATGCAGCTACTACTAATTACACTACTTCTACTGCAGCTACTACTAATTATACTACTGCAGCTACTACTAATTATACTACTGCAGCTACTACTAATTATACTACTGCTACTGCAGCTACTTCTACTGCAGCTACTACTAATTATACTACTGCAGCTACTACTGATTATACTACTGCTACTGCAGCTACTACTAATGCAGCTAATACTAATTATACTACTGCAGCTACTACTAATTATACTACTGCAGCTACTACTAATTATACTACTGCTACTGCAGCTGCTTCTACTGCAGCTACTACTAATTATACTACTGCATCTACTTCTACTGCAGCTACTACTAATTATACTACTGCTACTGCAGCTACTACAAATTATACTACTGCAGCTACTACTTATTATACTACTGCTACTGCAGCAACTTCTAATGCAGCTACTACTAATTATACTACTGCTACTGCAGCTACTACTAATTATACTACTGCTACTGCAGCTGCTTCTACTGCAGCTACTACTAATTATACTACTGCATCTACTGCTACTGCAGCTACTATTAATTATACTACTGCAGCTACTACTTATTATACTACTGCTACTGCAGCTACTTCTACTGCAGCTACTACTAATTATACTACTGCTACTGCAGCTAATACTTATTATACTACTGCTACTGCAGCTACTTCTACTGCAGCTATCACTAATGCAGCTACTACTAATTATACTACTTCTACTGCAGCTACTACTAATTATACTACTGCTACTGCAGCTGCTTCTACTGCAGCTACTACTAATTATACTACTGCAGCTACTACTAATTATACTACTGCTACTGCAGCTACTACTAATTATACTACTTCTACTGCAGCTATTACTAATTACACTACTGCTACTGTAGCTGCTTCTACTGCAGCTACTACTAATTATACTACTTCTACTGCAGCTACATCTAATTACACTACTGCTACTGCAGCTACTACTAATTATACTACTGCTACTGCAGCTACTACTAATTATACTACTGCTACTGCAGCTACTTCTACTGCAGCTACTACTAATTATACTACTGCATCTACTTCTACTGCAGCTACTACTAATTATACTACTGCTACTGCAGCTGCTTCTACTGCAGCTACTACTAATTATACTACTGCATCTACTTCTACTGCAGCTACTACTAATTATACTACTGCTACTGCAGCTACTACTAATTATACTACTGCTACTGCAGCTACTACTAATTATACTACTTCTACTGCAGCTACTACTAATTACACTACTGCTACTGCAGCTACTACTAATTATACTACTGCTACTGCAGCTACTTCTACTGCAGCTACTACTAATTATACTACTGCATCTACTTCTACTGCAGCTACTACTAATTATACTACTGCTACTGCAGCTATTACTAATTATACTACTTCTACTGCAGCTACTACTAATTATACTACTGCTACTGCACCTACTTCTAATGCAGCTATTACTAATTATACTACTGCATCTACTTCTACTGCAGCTACTACTAATTATACTACTGCTACTGCAGCTGCAGCTGCTTCTGCTGCAGCTGCTTCTGCTACTAATACTACTACTGCTGCTGGATATATCACACCTGAACACTAGTGAACATTAGTGAATACACCTTGGATATATCACACAATAACACTAGTGAACATTAGTGAATACACCTTGGATATATCACACCTGAACATTAGTGAATACACCTTGGATATATCACACAATAACACTAGTGAATACACCTTGGATATATCACACAATAACACTAGTGAACATTAGTGAATACACCTTGGATATATCACACCTGAACACTAGTGAACATTAGTGAATACACCTTGGATATATCACACAATAACACTAGTGAATATACGTTGGATATATCACACAATAACACTAGTGAATACACCTTGGATATATCACACAATAACACTAGTGAACATTAGTGAATACACCTTGGATATATCACACAATAACACTAGTGAATACACCTTGGATATATCACACAATAACACTAGTGAATACACCTTGGATATATCACACAATAACACTAGTGAACATTAGTGAATACACCTTGGATATATCACACCTGAACACTAGTGAACACTAGTGAATACCCATTGGATTTATCACTCCATTAGTTAACTGGAAATCTTTGCCAGTAAAGTTCAAGCCTAAACATACTAATGTAATCTACAGCTATTTGTTCTGTCTATAGGATAATCGACATTCTATAGGATAACATACATTCTATAGGACAACAGACATTCTGTAGGATAACAGACATTCTGTAGAATAACAGACATTCTATAGAATAACATACATTCTGTAGAATAACATACATTCTGTAGAATAACAGACATTCTATAGAATAACAGACATTCTGTAGAATAACAGACATTCTGTAGAATAACAGACATTCTATAGAATAACAGACATTCTGTAGAATAACAGACATTCTGTAGAATAACAGACATTCTATAGAATAACAGACATTCTGTAGAATAAGACATTCTTTGCCTTGGAGGAGTCAGAGCGTCATTAACACAACAGTTATTGGTGAAGCATTTAAAGAGTAGCATGTGAATCCCAAATGGCACCCTATTCCCAATACAGTACATTACTTATACCCAGATTGATAATGGCACCATATATGCCCAGGTCTAAAGTAGTGCACTATAAAGGGAATAAGGTGCCATTTGGGATGTACTCCTACAGTTTCTTCAGTGGTGTATCAGTCTGGCTCACACAACCTGAAGTATGCACACATTTTAAACACTGAAATCAATGGGCTATGAAATTCATGCAATAATTATATTGTAGATGAATCGGTGATGAACAAATGATTGTGTCCGTACAGACGACAGTCTTTATCTGTACTATGATGGACACACAATCTCACACTACTACTACTGGTGCTGCTACTACTACTGCGGCTGGTACTACTACTACTGCTTCTACCGCTGCTACTACTACTGCTATTGCTGCTAATACTACTACCGCTATTGCTGCTACTACCACTGCCGTCGATACTGCTGCTACTTCTGAAGTGATTGTGGAGAGAAAATCAGAGTGGAGGAGTAAGCAGTAAAGTCATCTATAATTTCACTGTGCAGCTGCACTGTAAATGTGTTTTGTACCATTTTCAGAGGAAGTTATTTAAAGTCTACATTTTGCATAGAGTTGAATTGTTTGATTAACTTTTAAATAATTGGTTTTTGTTTGACATACAGTGAAATATCTGAGTATCAGCATCATTCTGTAACTGTGGAATTGCCTAGAATGTACCAGAGACTGAGGGGAATAAGAAGTCATTCTATTACTCAGAACAATTGGCCAACCGGCTCAAATCGGTCTTATGTATCAAAATGTGATATTGAGTTTTTTACATTGGATAAAAGTAGAGACTCAGAGCTACAACATGGTATATCATACACTGCATTTTTTTAGGAACGATGGGAAAGTAATTCTGATTTGAAAGTTTATAAACTTGTAAACTCACTTTTGAGAAAATGGCCTTTGAATGTTTTGGTACCTACTGGAGAGCTCTTCTTTGTCTCCACCCATTCAGCATCGTTCACACCCTCTAACGCTTTAGCCCCACCCATCTCTTTAAGGATTCACTTGTGAGGTCATGTGCTAAACAGTGAGTAGTGTAGTAAAGATTAAAGTGGTAGTAGCCTACAATAAGGAACAATTCCAGGTAAACAGTAAGTGTCTTGATAAAAATATTTTATAAATATTACATGACGTTTACCCAGACACACTGGTCTAAATTGATGGGTCATGTGAAAGAAACGCTATAACCCCCAGCCACATCTTGCTAAGTGGATGGTCTCTACAGAAGGTGGAAACGGCCAAATGGTTATGTGCATAGTAACAATATCAGTGATAGATTGTATCAATATAAATAATATACAGTAAGTACAACAACAACATCAATAACAATATCAGAAATAGATAGTGTTAATATAAATAAAATGATATACAGTAAGTACAACAACAATATCAATAACAATATCAGTGATAGATGAGGTAGTTATAAGCATACAATCAGGGGTAAGGTGGCTGAGCAGCAGGGTAAAATAAATAGTAGCAGCAATGTATGGAGAGAGTCAAGTCATGTGACTAGAGGCACTGCACATAGTGCTGATGACTGGTCCATCCAAACCACGCATGAAAAAGGGAATCAATTTTTGGAAAGCCTGTTTATGTCCTGTCCTTGACTTTGGTGCAGGGCATGTGATGTCCATAGCCTCTCATCGCAAAACTCCCTGATCTTCTCAAAAACATAAGTTTGTCTAGCTCTGTCCAGTCCAGGTGGTGCTTGTACAGGCAGACCATCTATGGGAGGAAGGATGTCAACGTTGTGCAGCAGCTGAAACCTGGTCCCGACTGATCCTTGGCGACAACAACACCAGGTTCCAGAGCATCGAAGCTGTAAAACTGGAAATAACAAAAACAAATTTAGAAGACATTACAACCTTGCACAACATCAATTCACCTCCCAAGTGTAGATAAGAAGAATAACCTCATACAATGCAATGGAAATGATTTTCACCTGAAGTGCTGGTACTGCTTGATCTGTGGCAGCAACCTGAAGTATGGAGTCAGGTGTTGTTGCCAGCCATAGCTTTCTACCAGCTTTCTACCAGCACCATACCATCCTCCAGTCCAACCAGCTGTGGGATGTTGACCCCTGTCACAGTGGTGGTGTTGTGAAGGACAGCAATCTCAGACAAAGTGTTCTCTGGTCTTTGAAGCACAGCTTGATGAGGCCAAAGCACCAGTCGGGGGCACACTTGGTGTGACCCGTGATCAGGAAGTGAAGGTCCAGACTGTGGTGCAGCTTGTGCATGGTCCGCCAGGCACAATACCAGAGCACAAACTTTATATTTTTGGCCACTGCAGTTGGGAGGAGTTAAAAAGTAGATGTGACTTGGCTGCATAGGGTCAGAAGGATGGTAGATGGACCTGGGTCAGAAGGATAGTAGATGGACCTGGCTACATAGGGTCAGAAGGATAGTCGATGGACCTGGCTACATAGGGTCAGAAGGATAGTAGATGGACCTGGCTACATAGGGTCAGAAGGATAGTAGATGGACCTGGCTACATAGGGTCAGAAGGATAGTAGATGGACCTGGCTACATAGGGTCAGAAGGATAGTAGATGGACCTGGCTACATAGGGTCAGAAGGATAGTAGATGGACCTGGCTACATAGGGACCTGGCTACATAGGGTCAGAAGGATAGTAGATGGACCTGGCTACATAGGGTCAGAAGGATAGTAGATGGACCTGGGTCAGAAGGATAGTAGATGGACCTGGCTACATAGGGACCTGGCTACATAGGGTCAGAAGGATAGTAGATGGACCTGGCTACATAGGGTCAGAAGGATAGTAGATGGACTTGGCTACATAGGGTCAGAAGGATAGTAGATGGACCTGGCTACATAGGGTCAGAAGGATAGTAGATGGACCTGGCTACATAGGGTCAGAAGGATAGTAGATGGACCTGGCTACATAGGGTCAGAAGGATAGTAGATGGACCTGGCTACATAGGGTCAGAAGGATAGTAGATGGACCTGGCTACATAGGGTCAGAAGGATAGTAGATGGACCTGGCTACATAGGGTCAGAAGGATAGTAGATGGACCTGGCTACATAGGGTCAGAAGGATAGTAGATGGACCTGGCTACATAGGGTCAGAAGGATAGTAGATGGACCTGGCTACATAGGGACCTGGCTACATAGGGTCAGAAGGATAGTAGATGGACCTGGCTACATAGGGACCTGGCTACATAGGGTCAGAAGGATAGTAGATGGACCTGGCTACATAGGGTCAGAAGGATAGTAGATGGACCTGGCTACATAGGGTCAGAAGGATAGTAGATGGACCTGGCTACATAGGGTCAGAAGGATAGTAGATGGACCTGGCTACATAGGGTCAGAAGGATAGTAGATGGACCTGGCTACATAGGGTCAGAAGGATAGTAGATGGACCTGGCTACATAGGGTCAGAAGGATAGTAGATGGACCTGGCTACATAGGGTCAGAAGGATAGTAGATGGACCTGGCTACATAGGGTCAGAAGGATAGTAGATCGACCTGGCTACATAGGGTCAGAAGGATAGTAGATGGACCTGGCTACATAGGGTCAGAAGGATAGTAGATCGACCTGGCTACATAGGGTCAGAAGGATAGTAGATGGACCTGGCTACATAGGGTCAGAAGGATAGTAGATCGACCTGGCTACATAGGGTCAGAAGGATAGTAGATGGACCTGGCTACATAGGGTCAAAAGGATAGTAGATGGACCTGGCTACATAGGGTCAGAAGGATAGTAGATGGAGCTGGCTACATAGGGTCAGAAGGATAGTAGATCGACCTGGCTACATAGGGTCAGAAGGATAGTAGATGGACCTGGCTACATAGGGTCAGAAGGATAGTGCACCTGCAAACAGAAACATACTCTTGGAAACTGGAAGTTAAAATGATAACACACAGCCAGACTACACGTACCTCAGGAAAATACAGAAATTATGTGAGATCAATAAAAGTAGTGCCAATCATGTTGAAGGTCAATTAAATAATCAAAATGTGTTGTTTATGCTATGCACACCAAGTGTTGTCATCGATTCCTTGTAGAGACACCACACTGCTGCTTGTGTCACATGGGACAGCAGCAGCTTTCCACCAAAGTGTTTGTGTCCTGGGTGGCGTCCTGGTAATACTACTGCATTATCCTCTGCGTAGTTGTTGATGAAGTTCACCACTCGCTGCAAGTCCTCATGCTTCAGGTGTAACCTGTGTTGGGCCGGCTCTCTTTCTGATGGGAGGTATTAGACCATTCTCCTTGTATGGCTGGTGGAGGAGAGACAGGTGTGTTCTACAGGTGGAGGAGAGACAGGTGTGTTCTACAGGTGGAGGAGAGTCAGGTGTGTTCTACAGGTGTGTTCTACAGGTGTGTTCTACAGGTCTTTCTGATGGGAGGCATTAGACCATTCTCCTTGTATGACTGGTGGAGGAGAGACAGGTGTGTTCTACAGGTGGAGGAGAGACAGGTGTGTTCTACAGCTGGAGGAGAGACAGGTGTGTTCTACAGGTCTTTATGATGGGAGGCATTAGACCATTCTCCTTGTATGACTGGTGGAGGAGAGTCAGGTGTGTTCTACAGGTGTGTTCTACAGGTCTTTATGATGGGAGGAATTAGACCATTCTCCTTGTATGACTGGTGGAGGAGAGACAGGTGTGTTCTACAGGTGGAGGAGAGACAGGTGTGTTCTACAGGTGGAGGAGAGTCAGGTGTGTTCTACAGGTCTTTCTGATGGGAGGAATTAGACCATTCTTCTTGTATGACTGGTGGAGGAGAGACAGGTGTGTTCTACAGGTGTGTTCTACAGGTCTTTCTGATGGGAGGAATTAGACCATTCTCCTTGTATGACTGGTGGAGGAGAGACAGGTGTGTTCTACAGGTGTGTTCTACAGGTCTTTCTGATGGGAGGAATTAGACCATTCTCCTTGTATGACTGGTGGAGGAGAGACAGGTGTGTTCTACAGGTGGAGGAGAGACAGGTGTGTTCTACTGGTGTGTTCTACAGGTCTTTATGATGGGAGGCATTAGACCATTCTCCTTGTATGACTGGTGGAGGAGAGTCAGGTGTGTTCTACTGGTGTGTTCTACAGGTCTTTATGATGGGAGGCATTAGACCATTCTCCTTGTATGACTGGTGGAGGAGAGTCAGGCGTATTCTACTGATGCTGAAAGACAAATTCCAGATACAAATATTTTGGCATTATTAAACAATAGATAGTAGTAATCAAGGTCAGACATACCTGGCTAACTTGATGGGTCATGTAATCATCTGTGGAGTCTTTTGTTTTGACATGTTAGCTAAACAATGGAACCATAATCCTAATCCTTAGAGTACTAGAAATACAAAACGATTGTCATAGCTAGCTAAAGTTAACCAAATAGGTTCAATGTTAGCAAGTTAACATTAGGCTATAACTAGCAATGTGAGATAACATTACTACACATAGATCATAAACATAATGTTAGCTAGCGAGCCAGCCATTTAATGTCAGCTAACATTATATAGCTAACAGTAAGCTTTAACTTGCAATGAAAACAACTGACAAAATTAGAAATGTATAATATTTGAATCTGTGGCTAGATTCTTACCTGTATACATGGATGAATGCTTCACAGCAGACTGCAACCCCCCTTTCATTAAATAAGACGTCCTGTGTAGTTTCCGTTTAGTTTGTACAGCTTGCTTGGCCCGTTGTTGTGTCAAGTCACTCTGGGTCACACTGACCGTGTGAAATGCCACGAGAATCATCTTAATAGCCCCCACCCAAACTCTGACCATTTTACTCGCCCTAGCAGAGCTGGGTAGGCTGTTTTCATGTTATCCAGAGCATTGGTGACTGTAACTGTGCTCCTGGCAACAATTTAATTATGCTTTTTTGCTGACGTTCACTGACACCGGCCATATTCAACCGGTGTTGAGCGTTCGTAAACTCAGATATTCTATGCTCTGGCACACTCAGACGAGAGTGCTCTGAAACAGTTGTTGCAGTGACGTTCTATTGAAATGGAATAACAAAGTTTTGTTAAAAGAATACTCAAAACTTTTTTTTTTAAGCCGAGCTAGACCGGATTACCCTACCCATTCTGACCAACTCAACTAGACAGAAGCGTGCTATATGGCAGACCAATCCAAACTCATCTCTCGGGATGTCCAGCCCACTCATTATCTCAGCCAATCATGGCTAGTGGAAAGGTTGCTGACTTTTTATAACAATTATATTTGTATTTACAGATGGCATACACGTTTGTTATTAAGGCACATGAAAGTTCACATCTTTGAGAAGGCATTTCTGCCAACAACAAAAAAAGTTTACTTTCAAACGGCTCTCCTGTGAAGTAGTGACACGCGACATATGCCAACTTTGCAGAAATGTTTTATTTGACCTTTTATTTAACTAGGCAAGCCTGTTAAGAACAAATTCTTATTTACAATGACGGCCTACCAAAAGGCAAAAGGCCTACTGCGGGGATAGGGGCAGGATAAAAAAAACAAAAAAAAAAACACAAAACAACATAAAGAGAGACCTAAGACGATAACATAGCATGGCAGCAACACAACATTTCAGCAGTACAACATGGTATCAGCACAAAACAGGGTACAAACATTGTTGGACACAGACAACAGCACAAAAGGCAAGAAGGTAGAGACAATACATCATGCAAAGCAGTTGTGGCTGTCTGTAAGAGTGTCCATGATTGAGTCTTTGAATGAAGAGCTTGAGATAAAAATACCCAGTTTGAGTGTTTGTTGCAGCTCGTTCCAGTCGCAAGCTGCAGCGAACTGAAAAGAGGTGCGACCCAGGGATCTGTGTGCTTTGGGGACCTTTAACAGAATGTGACTGGCAGAACGGGTGTTGTATGTGGAGGATATCTCAGATGGGGGGAGTGAGGCCTAAGAGGGTTTTATAAATAAGCATCAACCAGTGGGTCTTGCGATGGGTATACAGAGATGACCAGTTTACAGAGGAGTACAGAGTGCAGTGATGTGTCCTATAAGGAGCATTGGTGGCACATCTGATGGCTGAATGGTAAAGAACATCTAACCATTCGAGAGCCCCCTTACATGTCGATCTATAAATTACGTCTCCATAATCTAGCATGGGTAGGATGGTCATCTGAATCAAGGTTTGTTTGGCAGCTGGGGTGAAAGAGGAGTGATTACGAAACTAAGACTAGATTTAAATTTAGCCTGCAGCTTGATATGTGCTGAGAGAAGGACAGTGTACCGTCCAGCCATAATCCCAATTATTTGTATGAGGTGACTACCTCAAGCTCTAAACCTTCACATGTAGTAATCACACCTGTGGGGAGAGGGGCATTCTTATTACCAATCCACAAGAACCTTGTTTTGGAGACGTTCAGAACAAGGTTAAGGTCAGAGAAAGCTATTTGGACACTAAGAAAGCTTTGTTGTAGAGAGTTTAAAACCTCTCTAGGGTAGGGGGCAGTATTTTCACGGCCGGATGAAAAATGTACCCAAATTAAACTGCCTACTACTCGGGCCCAGGAACTGGAATATGCATATTATTAGTAGATTTGGATAGAAAACACTCTGAAGTTTCTAAAACTGTTTGAATGATGTCTGTGAGTATAACAGAACTCATATGGCAGGCAAAAACCTGAGAAAAATCTAAGCAGGAAGTGAGAATTCTGGTGCTTGTAGTCCTTTCAAGTCATTGCCAATCGAACACACGGTGAGTTAGGGTTCATTTTGCACTTCCTAAGGCTTCCACTAGATGTCAACAGTCTTTAGGAAGTTGTTTGAAGCGTCTATGATGAACAGAGACCGAATGAGAAGGCATAGAAATTGTTGAGGCAGGGAATGACATCACTTCTTGGCGCGCGTTCATGAGGGTGGATCCTCTGTTCCAAAACCTTTTTCAAGACACAGGAACCGTCCGGTTTAAATATTACTGAATCTTCACGTTCTAAAGGCACTAAAGATTGATGTTTTACAACGTTTGACATGTTTGAACGAACGTAAATACCATTTTTTTTAACTTTTCGTCATGACATTGTCCGCGCGCTTCCTACATTTGGAGTAGCTTACTGAACGCGCGAGCAACAAGGAGTTATTTGGACATAAATTATGGACTTTATCGAACAAAACAACATTTGTTGTGGACCTGGGATTTCTGGAAGTGCCTTCTGATGAAGATCATCAAAGGTAAGTGAATATTTCTAATACTATTTATTAATTTAGATGACTCCAACATGGCGGCTATCTGTATCGCCTGTATCATTTTTTTCTGAGCACAGTACTCAGATTATTGCAAAGTGTGCTTTCCCAGTAAAGTTATTTTGAAATCTGGCAATGCGGTTGCATTCAGGAGATGTTAATCTATAATTCTTTGAATGACAGTTTAATTTTGTATCAATGTTTATGACAAGTATTTTTCTAAGTTGTGGTGCTGATTCACCGGGAGTATTGGAGGCAAAATATTTTCTGAATGTCACGCGCCAATGTAAAATGCTGTTTTTATATATAAATATGAACTTTATCGAACAAAAAAATGCATGTATTGTATAACATAATGTCCTAGGAGTGTCATCTGATGAAGATCGTCAAAGGTTAGTGCTTCATTTAGCTGTGTTTTGGGTATTTGTGATGCATGCTAGTTGCTTAGAAAATGGCTTTCTGGTTATTGTGTCGATGTACTCTCCTAACATAATCTAATGTTTTGCTTTCGCTGTAAAGCCTTTTGGAAATCGGACAACGTGGTTCGATTCAGGAGAAGTGTATCTATAAAATGGTGTAAAATAGTCATATGTTTGAGAACTTTGAATTATGACATTTTGTGGTTTTAAATCTGGCACTCTGATTTTTCACTGGCTGTTGAATAGTGTGGGACGATTTCGTCCCACCTCCCCTAGAGAGGTTAACACAAAATACGGGTAGGGGCCAGTTGAGTATAAGACTATCATCTGCATATAAATGGATGAGATAGCTTCCTACTGCCTGAGCTATGTTGTTGACGTAAATTGAGAAGAGCATGGGGCCTAGGATTGAGCCTTGGGGTACACCCTGTGGTGACAGGCAGTGGCTGAGACAGCAGATTTTCTGACGTTACTCACTGCACTCTTTGAGAGAGGTAGTTAGCAAACCAGGCCAAAGACCCCTCAGAGACACCAATACTCCTTAGCCAGCCCACAAGAATGTAACGGTCTACCGTATAAAAAGCTTTGGCCAAGTCAATACAAATAGCAGCACAACATTGCTTATAATCAAGGGCAATGGTGACATCATTGAGGACCTTTTAAGGTTGCAGTGACACATCCATAACCTGAGTGGAAACCAGATTGCATACCCGGGAGAATACTATAGACATCAAGAAAGCCAGTCAGTTGATTATTGACAAGTTTATCCTAACACTTTTGATAAACAGGGCAAATTAGAAATAGGCCTATAAGAGCATCAGCTTGATCTCTCCCTTTAAATAAAGGATGAACCATGGCTGCCTTCCAAGCAATGGGAACCTCCCCAGAAAGGAGAGACCGGCAAGGTGATTATAGGGGCAGCAACCTTAAAGCAGAAAGGGTCTAAACCATATTTTTGGGGTCAAGTTTAAGGAGCTCCTTTAGCACCTCGGACTCAGTGACCATCTGCATGGAGAAACTTTGTAGCGGGGCAGGGGGAAAAGCGGGAGGAGCATCAGGACTAGTCGCATTAGAAGGGGTGGGAGATGAGGAAATGTTGGATGGGCAAGGAGGCATGGCTGAGTCAAATAAGAATCCTGACTTAATGAAGTGGTGATTAAAGAGCTCAGCCATGAGCTTCTTGTCAGTAACAACCACGTTATCAACTTTAAGGGACATGGCCAGCTGTGAGGAGGGTTTATTCTCCAGGTCTTTAACCGTTTTCCAGAACATCTTGGGGTTAGACCCACAGAGAGAGAACTGCTCCTTAAAGTAACTAACTTTGGCCTTCCGAATAGCCTGAGTGCACTTATTTCTCATTTGCCTGAGTATACGTGTGTCGAGCCTTTTGCCAAATGCAATTCTTGAGGTGGAGCAACTCAGCAAGATCACTGTCAAATCAGGGGTTGAACCGGTTTTTAATTCAAATTTTCATTATGGGGGCGTGTTTGTTATCAAAAAGGAAGCTAAGCTTCTTTGACAAAGGGGATCAAGCTGATTCTACACCAATTTACAGAGGCTAGGTCATGGCTTGCTCATTGAAGTTTTTTAGCAAGTGTCTATGACAAATCAGGACAGGTTGTTTCCCTGAGCAGCCATTACGAACACAGGCTGTAAAACAGTGATCACTAAGGTCATTACAGAAAACACCAGGCTGATACCTAGCAGGATTATTTGTGAGGATAACATCAAGGAGAGTAGCCTTTTCTGGGTGAATGGAGTCATACCTTGTGGGATTGGTAATATTCTGAGAAAGATTTAGGGAGTCCCATTTCTTCAGGTGGTTTAAGCACGTCCCCGTTTAGGTCACCTAGCAGGACAAATTCAGACTTAGTGTAAGGGGCCAGGAGAGAGCATAGGGCAGGTAGGGTACAGGTCGGTGCTGATGGAGGACGATAATACCTAGCAACAGTCAACAAAGAGCTATTTGAAAGTTTAATGTATATGAAACCAGCAAATCAAATTGATTGGGGACAGATTTGGTGGAGACAACCGAGCACTGAAGGACAAAAAACCACAGCCTTTAGAGAGCTGACAAAAAAAAAAAAACACTGTCTTTATACAGCTGGCAACATTACTACTGCCTTTATACAGCTGAAAAAAAAACTACCTTTAGCAAGCTGACAAATAAAGACTGCTTTTAGTGAGCTGGCATTAAAACTACTGCCTTTACACAGCTGACAAATAAAGACTGCTTTTAGTGAGCTGGCATTAAAACTACTGCCTTTACACAGCTGACAACCAATCTGCTGCCTTCAAATAGCTGACAGCCAATCTGCTGCCTTCAAATAGCTGACAGCCAATCTGCTGCCTTCAAATAGCTGACAGCCAATCTGCTGCCTTCAAATAGCTGACAGCCAATCTGCTGCCTTCAAATAGCTGATACCCAATCTGCTGCCTTCAAATAGCTGACAACCAAACCAGTCTTTATACAGCTGACAACCAAACTACAGCCTGTGCACAGCTGACAGGCAGGCAGGTGGATAGACAGGCAGGTGGATAGACAGGCAGGCGGATAGACAGGCAGGCGGATAGACAGGCAGGCGGATAGACAGGCAGGCGGATAGACAGGCAGGCAGGTGGATAGACAGGCAGGCAGGCGGATAGACAGGCAGGCGGATAGACAGGCAGGCAGGCGGATAGACAGGCAGGCAGGCGGATAGACAGGCAGGCAGGCGGATAGACAGGCAGGCAGGCGGATAGACAGGCAGGCAGGCGGATAGGCATAGGCAGGCAGGCGGATAGGCAGGCAGGCGGATAGGCAGGCAGGCAGGTGGATAGACAGGCAGTCGGATAGACAGGCAGGCAGGCGGATAGACAGGCAGTCGGATAGACAGGCAGGCAGGCGGATAGACAGGCAGGCGGATAGGCAGGCAGGCAGGCAGATACAGGCAGGCAGGTGGATAGACAGGCAGGTGGATAGACAGGCAGTCGGATAGACAGGCAGGCAGGCGGATAGACAGGCAGTCGGATAGACAGGCAGGCAGGCGGATAGACAGGCAGGCGGATAGGCAGGCAGGCAGGCAGATACAGGCAGGCAGGTGGATAGACAGGCAGGTGGATAGACAGGCAGGCAGGCGGATAGACAGGCAGGTGGATAGACAGGCAGGCAGGCGGATAGGCAGGCAGGCAGGCGGATAGACAGGCAGGCAGGCGGATAGGCAGGCAGGCGGATAGACAGGCAGGCGGATAGACAGGCAGGCAGGTGGATAGACAGGCAGGTGCATAGACAGGCAGGCAGGTGGATAGACAGGCAGGCGGATAGACAGGCAGGCGGATAGACAGGCAGGCGGATAGACAGGCAGGTGGATAGACAGGCAGGCAGGCAGATAGACAGGCAGGCAGGTGGATAGGCAGGCAGGTGGATAGACAGGCAGGCAGGCAGATAGACAGGCAGGCAGATAGACAGACAGGCAGGCAGATAGACAGGCAGCTGGACGGATGGAAAGACAGACAGGTGCCCCTTGCTTAGTGGTGTTGCAGACTCTGGGACCTTTCAGAACAAGTGTATATATACTGAGATCATGCGACATCTCATGTGACACTTAGATTGCACACAGGTGGACTTTATTTAACTAATTATGTGACTTCTGGAGGTAATTGGTTGCACCAGATCTTATTTAGGGACTTCATAGCAAAGCTTAGCAAAGAATATACATATGCGCGCACCACTTTTCCATTTATAATTTTTTTTCATTTCACTTCACCAATTTGGACTATTTTGTGTTTGTCCATTACAAGAAATCCAAATAAAAATCAATTTAAATTACAGGTTGTAATGCAACAAAATAGGAAAAGCACCAAGTGGGGTGAATACATTTGCACGGCACTGTATGTCCATTCTCGTTACGGCCATTAACAACATCCTGTCATACATGGTCCTGGGAGGGACCTGATGACACACTTTACTAACTTTCTCCGGTAGTCTGCATTATGCAGTGCTGCATCAAATCCCATAAGTGTGTGTGTGTGTGTGTGTGTGTGTGTGTGTGTGTGTGTGTGTGTGTGTGTGTGTGTGTGTGTGTGTGTGTGTGTGTGTGTGTGTGTGTGTGTGTGAGCGTGAGTGAGCGTGAGTGTGCGTGCCTGTGTGAAATTCAGTGCCGTATCACACAGTTACTTGATTATGGACACCTCCTACAATTTGTCTAAGTTATGGCCTTGCTCTGTCTATGATTCATTATGCAAAGGTGTGTTCAGTCAAAATGCATGCTGGTAATCGCATGTCGCTGTTGTGCCTGTAACCTGATAATGGCAATAGAGGGATGTACAATGGATTTCTATGCATGGACATGGGCTAAATAATGGCATGCTTTTTGCAGTGCAAACAATTCATATTTAATTGTTTCTTATTGGTGGTTTTTGTATTCGTAAAATGTTATTTCACAAGATGCTCAACATGTTCTGCTCACACCTACTGTAATGGTCAGGGCCCAACCCCCACTAATACACCCACCCCATCCTGTGACCTAAGAGGTATGTATCAGATGCTCAACATGCTCTGCTCACACCTACTGTAATGGTCAGGGCCCAACCCCCACTAATACACCCACCCCATCCTGTGACCTAAGAGGTATGTATCAGATGCTCAACATGCTCTGCTCACACCTACTGTAATGGTCAGGGCCCAACCCCCACTAATACACCCACCCCATCCTGTGACCTAAGAGGTATGTATCAGATGCTCAACATGCTCTGCTCACACCTACTGTAATGGTCAGGGCCTAACCCCCACTAATACAAACTACCCCATCCTGTGACCTAAGAGGTATGTATCAGATGCTCAACATGTTCTGCTCACACCTACTGTAATGGTCAGGGCCCAACCCCCACTAATACACCCACCCCATCCTGTGACCTAAGAGGTATGTATCAGATGCTCAACATGCTCTGCTCACACCTACTGTAATGGTCAGGGCCCAACCCCCACTAATACACCCACCCCATCCTGTGACCTAAGAGGTATGTATCAGATGCTCAACATGCTCTGCTCACACCTACTGTAATGGTCAGGGCCCAACCCCCACTAATACACCCACCCCATCCTGTGACCTAAGAGGTATGTATCAGATGCTCAACATGCTCTGCTCACACCTACTGTAATGGTCAGGGCCCAACCCCCACTAATACACCCACCCCATCCTGTGACCTAAGAGGTATGTATCAGATGCTCAACATGCTCTGCTCACACCTACTGTAATGGTCAGGGCCCAACCCCCACTAATACACCCACCCCATCCTGTGACCTAAGAGGTATGTATCAGATGCTCAACATGTTCTGCTCACACCTACTGTAATGGTCAGGGCCCAACCCCCATTAATACACCCACCCCATCCTGTGACCTAAGAGGTATGTATCAGATGCTCAACATGCTCTGCTCACACCTACTGTAATGGTCAGGGCCCAACCCCCACTAATACACCCACCCCATCCTGTGACCTAAGAGGTATGTATTAGATGCTCAACATGTTCTGCTCACACCTACTGTAATGGTCAGGGCCTAAACCACACGAAAACAACACTAGACACTATGGAACACAATATATAAGGTCTGATGTCATCTGCTTTTGCCCTAAAGAGCAGGAACCCCTGTCCTCATCAAAGAAATTGGAAATACTGACATTGTCATCCTACAAGAAACATGGTGTAGAGGAGACGGACAAACTGGTTGCCCTCTAGGTTTGCAGAGAGCTGGTAGTCCCATCCACCACACTACCAGGTGGGTGGTATAGAGGAGACGGACCCACTGGTTGTCCTCTAGGTTACAGAGAGCTGGTAGTCCCATCCACCACACTACCAGGTGTGAAACAGGGAAGAGACTCAGTGGGAATGCAAATTTGGTATAGAGCAGACCTAACCCACTCTATTAAATTAGTCAAAACAAGAACATGTACATCTGGCTAGAAATTAATAAGGAAATTATTTAAACAGAGAAACATGTCTTCAAGTGTGCTAACTATATCCCCCCAATAGAATCCCCATACTTTAACATTGACAGCTTCTCCATCCTACCTATATCCCCCCACTAGAATCCCCATACTTTAATGAAGACAGCTTCTCCATCCTACCTATATCCCCCAATAGTATCCCCATACTATAATGAAGACAGCTTCTCCATCCTAGAGGGGGATATCAACCATTTCCAGGCCCAGGGACATGTACTAGTCTGAGGCGACTTAATGCCAGAACTGGACAAGAACCTGACACTCTCTGCACACAGAGGGACAAACACCTACCTGGAGGTGACAGTATTCCCTCCAAAATATGGATCCCTAGACACAACTATGACAACAACAAAAAAAGGGTCACAACCAATGAATCTCTTTCACACGCTGGGTCTGTACATAGTGTTGGAATCGGCTAAACTTTGAACTTTGAGATATTAAGTAAATAATAGAGAAGAAGCCTTGAATAGAAAGAGTGGAAGAGACTGGGTTTTAGGTCAGAAGTTAATGGTTCTTTGTAGAAAGCCAGAAGGCTTTGGAATGTGTTGGGCGGACGAGAGGAGAGCAACTGTTGATATAGGGAAGACAGATGGACATCTGTGGATCAGGTAAAGGAGGGGTTAACCTGTTGGGGATAGGGGGCAGTATTTGCACGGCCGGATAAAAAACGTACCCGATTTAATCTGGTTACTACTCCTGCCCAGTAACTAGAATATGCATATAATTGTTTGATTTGGATAGAAAACACCCTAAAGTTTCTAAAACTGTTTGAATGGTGTCTGTGAGTATAACAGAACTCATATGGCAGGCCAAAACCTGAGAAGATTCCAAACAGGAAGCGCCCTCTCTGACCATTTCTTGACCTTCTTTGTCATCTCTTTCCAAAACAGAGGATCTCTGCTGTAATGTGACACTTTCTAAGGCTCCCATAGGCTCTCAGAAGGCGCCAGAACGTTGAATGATGACTCTGCAGTTACTGGCTGAAAAACAGTAGCGCATTTGGTAAGTGGTCGATCTGAGAACAATGAGACGGGCGCGCGCATGCACGTGAAGAGTCCATGTTACTTTTTCAGTCTTTCAACGAAAACAACGACTCCCGGTCGGAATATTATCGCTATTTTACGAGAAAAATTGCATAAAAATTGATTTTAAACAGCGTTTGACATGCTTCGAAGTACGGTAATGGAATATTTTGAAATTTTTTGTCACGATATGCGCCGGCGCGTCACCCTTCGGATAGTGTCTTGAACGCACGAACAAAACGCCGCTATTTGGATATAACTATGGATTATTTGGAACCAAACCAACATTTTTTGTTGAAGTAGAAGTCCTGGGAGCGCATTCTGACGAAGAACAGCAAAGGTAATCCAATTTTTCTTATAGTAAATCTGAGTTTGGTGAGTACCAAACTTGGTGGGTGTCAAAATAGCTAGCCTGTGATGGCCGGGCTATCTACTCAGAATATTGCAAAATGTGCTTTCACCGAAAAGCTATTTTAAAATCGGGCACCGCGATTGCATAAAGGAGTTCTGTATCTATAATTCTTAAAATAATTGTTATGTTTTTTGTGAACGTTTATCGTGAGTAATTTAGTAAATTTACCGGAAGTGTTCGGTGGGAATGCTAGTTCTGAACGTCACATGCTAATGTATAGCTGGTTTTTTATATAAATATGAACTTGATTGAACAAAACATGCATGTATTGTATAACATAATGTCCTAGGAGTGTCATCTGATGAAGATCATCAAAGGTTAGTGCTGCATTTAGCT
The DNA here is from genome assembly GCF_965601325.2 of Salmo salar. NCBI lineage: Eukaryota > Metazoa > Chordata > Actinopteri > Salmoniformes > Salmonidae > Salmo > Salmo salar. Next base: position 164,412,701 of record NC_138299.1, read on the forward strand.
GTGGTTTTGGTTTTTGTGACATTATATGCTAGCTTGAAAAATGGCTGGGTACTCTGCTGACATAATCTAATGTTTTGCTTTCGTTGTAAAGCCTTTTTGAAATTGGACAGTGTGGTTAGATTAACGAGAGTCTTGTCTTTAAAATGGTGTAAAATAGTCATATGTTTGAGAAATTGAAGTAATAGCATTTCTAAGGTATTTGAATATCGCGCCACGGGATTCCACTAGCCCAGAGAGGTTAAGGTCAGGAGGTGAGGGTTGAGGTCAGGAGGTGAGTAGAGAAAAGTAAAAACAAGAAAAAATGTTGATGAAGAATGCAAAAACCTAAGAAAGAAATTGAGAAACATATGGAAAAGCAGGACCAGCATCAGAAATCAGCTCAATGTAATTGAAGAATCCAGAGAATCTAACCACTTCTTGGAAAATTGGAAAACACTAAACAAACAACATCACGAAGAGTTATCTATCCAAAATGGAGACATCACTCCAATCTTTTTGGCTCTATAACAAAGAAAAAACAGCAAAAACATATAACCTCAGCAAAAAAAGAAACGTCCCTTTTTCAGGACCCTGTCTTTCAAAGATAATTCATAAAAATCCAAATAAATGTACAGATCTTCATTGTAAAGGGTTGAAACACTATTTCCCATGCTTGTTCAATGAACCATAAACAATTAATGAACATGCACCTGTCGAACGGTCGTTAAGACACTAACAGCTTACAAACGGTAGGCAATTAATGTCACAGTTATGAAAACTTAAGACACTAAAAAGTCCTTTCTACTGACTCTGAAAAACAACAAAATAAAGATGCCCAGGGTCCCTGCTCATCTGCGTGAACGTGCCTTAGGCATGCTGCAAGGAGGCATGAGGACTGCAGATGTGGCCAGGGCTATAAATTGCAATGTCCGTACTGTGAGACGCCAAAGAGAGCGCTACAGGGAGACAGGATGGACAGCTGATCACCTTCGCAGTGGCAGACCACGTGTAACAACACCTGCACAGGATCGGTACATCCCAAAATCACACCTGCGGGACAGGTACAGGATGGCAACAACAACTGCCCGAGTTACACCAGGAATGCACAATCCCTCCATCAGTGCTCAGACTGTCCACAATAGGCTGAGAGAGGCTGGACTGTGGGCTTGTAGGCCTGTTGTAAGGTAGGTCCTCACCAGACATCACCGGCAACAACGTCGCCAATGGGCACAAACCCACCGTCGCTGGACCAGACAGGACTGGCAAAAAGTGCTCTTCACTGACGAGTCACGGTTTTGTCCCACCAGACATTTGAAATGTCTTTATTCTTTTGGAACATTCTATTGTTTAATTCACTTTTCTTTATCCATTTCACTTGCTTTGGCAATGTAAATGTATGTTTCCCATGCCAATAACGCCCCTGGAATTGAATTGAATTGAGAAAGAGGAGAGAGAGGAAAGCAGAGGAGAGCAAAGGAGAGGAGAGGAGAGAAGAGTGGGAGAGAGAGAGGAGAGCAAAGGAGAGGAGAGCAGAATAGAAACTTCAGTTTCTTGATTGACTTTCTTCACTGAGTGTTCATATTCCCTGACAGGTACATTGCTTCTGTCAGGGACATCACATCACAATGTTCAGCTTGACTTAACAATACCAAAGCCTTACTGATTCAATGTACCCCCAGTCATTCAGCTGTATTTGTAACATTCAAAAAATATTAACCTATTTCACGTATCGATCAGTCCAAACCAGCAATGTGTCAGACTAGAGGTGAATGTCTTATGTCCGTCTCGATCGGTCAAAACCGGCAATGTGTCAGACTTGAGGTGAATGTCTTATGTACGTCTCGATCGGTCCAAACCGGGAAGTGTCAGACCAAAAAAATACATTTTAACATGCTTTTAAGAATGTTCTTAACCCTAATCCTAACTCTTTGAAGTACATTCCTAACCCTAATACTTTTTTTAACTAGGCATGTCAGTTAAGAACAAATTCTTATTTACAATAACAGCCCGGGGAACAGTGGGTTAACTGCCTTATTCAGGGGAACAGTGGGTTAACTGCCTTGCTCAGGGGAACAGTGGGTTAATTGCCTTGCTCAGGGGAACAGTGGGTTAACTGCCTTGCTCAGGGGAACGGTGGGTTAACTGCCTTGCTCAGGGGAACGGTGGGTTAACTGCCATGTTCAGGGGAACGGTGGGTTAACTGCCTTGTTCAGGGGAACGGTGGGTTAACTGCCTTGTTCAGGGGAACGGTGGGTTAACTGCCTTGTTCAGGGGAACAGTGGGTTAATTGCCTTGCTCAGGGGAACAGTGGGTTAACTGCCTTGCTCAGGGGAACAGTGGGTTAACTGCCTTGCTCAGGGGCAGAACAACAGATGTTTACCTTGTTAGCGCCGGGATTCGATCTAGCAACCTTTCAGTTATTGGCCCAACGCTCTAACCACTAGGCTACCTGCCGCCCCAACCAAACCTTAACCCTAACCCTTTGAAGTACGCTCCTCACATTTCTGTTAGGGGGCATGTAAACTCACACAGGTATTTAAAATATCTTAGAATACTAACAATTTCACTCTGTTAGAGGCAATGTGTTAATTTTTTCGATAACTCCACATTAGAATGTATTTATTCAACTAAAGCAGGTATAGCTTCTCACCAATGTGTTTCCCAACTGTTAGAGCTGAGATGAAAGTTATGTTGTGATGACTTGACTTTGTGTTTAACATGGAGATGGAGGAGATCACACCAGCACACTGAGACCATGAGATACACCAGCACACTGAGACCATGACATACACCAGCACACTGGGACCATGAGATACACCAGCACACTGGGACCATGAGATACACCAGCACACTGAGACCATGAGATACACCAGCACCCTGGGACCATGAGATACACCAGCACACTGGGACCATGAGATACACCAGCACACTGGGACCATGAGATACACCAGCACACTGGGACCATGAGACACACCAGCACACTGGGACCATGAAATACACCAGCACACTGGGACCATGTGACCATGAGATACACCAGCACACTGAGACCATGAGAAACACCAGCACACTGAGACCATGAGAAACACCAGCACACTGGGACCATGAGATACACCAGCACACTGGGACCATGAGATACACCAGCACACTGGGACCATGAGATACACCAGCACACTGAGACCATGAGATACACCAGCACACTGAGACCATGAGATACACCAGCACACTGACACCATGAGATACACCAGCACACTGGGACCATGAGATACACCAGTACACTGAGACCATGAGATACACCAGCACACTGAGACCATGAGATACACCAGCACACTGGGACCATGAGATACACCAGCACACTGGGACCATGTGACACACCAGCACACTGAGACCATGTGACACACCAGCACACTGAGACCATGAGATACACCAGCACACTGAGACCATGAGATACACCAGCACACTGAGACCATGAGATACACCAGCACACTGAGACCATGTGACCATGAGATACACCAGCACACTGAGACCATGTGACCATGAGATACACCAGCACACTGGGACCATGAGATACACCAGCACACTGAGACCATGAGATACACCAGCACACTGAGACCATGAGATACACCAGCACACTGAGACCATGAGATACACCAGCACACTGAGACCATGAGATACACCAGCACACTGGGACCATGTGACCATGAGATACACCAGCACACTGAGACCATGTGACCATGAGATACACCAGCACACTGAGATCATGTGACACACCAGCACACTGAGACCATGAGATACACCAGCACACTGAGACCATGAGATACACCAGCACACTGAGACCATGTGACCATGAGATACACCAGCACACTGGGACCATGAGATACACCAGCACACTGGGACCATGAGATACACCAGCACACTGAGACCATGAGATACACCAGCACACTGGGACCATGAGATACACCAGCACACTGGGACCATGAGATACACCAGCACACTGGGACCATGAGATACACCAGCACACTGAGACCATGTGACACACCAGCACACTGAGACCATGTGACACACCAGCACACTGAGACCATGAGATACACCAGCACACTGAGACCATGAGATACACCAGCACACTGGGACCATGAGATACACCAGCACACTGAGACCATGAGATACACCAGCACACTGAGACCATGAGATACACCAGCACACTGGGACCATGAGATACACCAGCACACTGGGACCATGAGATACACCAGCACACTGGGACCATGAGATACACCAGCACACTGGGACCATGAGATACACCAGCACACTGAGACCATGTGACCATGAGATACACCAGCACACTGGGACCATGAGATACACCAGCACACTGAGACCATGAGATACACCAGCACACTGGGACCATGAGATACACCAGCACACTGGGACCATGAGATACACCAGCACACTGGGACCATGAGATACACCAGCACAATGAGACCATGTGATACACCAGCACACTGGGACCATGAGATACACCAGCACACTGGGACCATGAGATACACCAGCACACTGAGACCATGTGACCATGAGATACACCAGCACACTGGGACCATGAGATACACCAACACACTGGGACCATGAGATACACCAGCACACTGAGACCATGAGATACACCAGCACACTGAGACCATGTGACCATGAGATACACCAGCACACTGGGACCATGAGATACACCAGCACACTGGGACCATGAGATACACCAGCACACTGAGACCATGAGATACACCAGCACACTGGGACCATGAGATACACCAGCACACTGAGACCATGAGATACACCAGCACACTGGGACCATGAGACCATGAGATACACCAGCACACTGAGACCATGAGATACACCAGCACACTGGGACCATGAGATACACCAGCACACTGGGACCATGTGACCATGAGATACACCAGCACACTGAGACCATGAGATACACCAGCACACTGGGACCATGAGATACACCAGCACACTGGGACCATGAGATACACCAGCACACTGGGACCATGAGATACACCAGCACACTGAGACCATGAGATACACCAGCACACTGAGACCATGAGATACACCAGCACACTGGGACCATGAGATACACCAGCACACTGAGACCATGAGATACACCAGCACACTGAGACCATGAGATACACCAGCACACTGAGACCATGTGACCATGAGATACACCAGCACACTGGGACCATGAGATACACCAGCACACTGGGACCATGAGATACACCAGCACACTGGGACCATGTGACCATGAGATACACCAGCACACTGGGACCATGAGAAACACCAGCACACTGGGACCATGAGATACACCAGCACACTGAGACCATGAGATACACCAGGACACTGGGACCATGAGATACACCAGCACACTGAGACCATGTGACCATGAGATACACCAGCACACTGGGACCATGAGATACACCAGCACACTGGGACCATGAGATACACTAGCACACTGGGACCATGTGACCATGAGATACACCAGCACACTGAGACCATGAGATACACCAGCACACTGGGACCATGAGATACACCAGCACACTGGGACCATGAGATACACCAGCACACTGAGACCATGTGACACACCAGCACACTGAGACCATGAGACCATGAGATACACCAGCACACTGAGACCATGAGATACACCAGCACACTGGGACCATGAGATACACCAGCACACTGAGACCATGTGACCATGAGATACACCAGCACACTGAGACCATGTGACCATGAGATACACCAGCACACTGAGACCATGTGACCATGAGATACACCAGCACACTGAGACCATGAGATACACCAGCACACTGAGACCATGAGATACACCAGCACACTGAGACCATGAGACCATGAGATACACCAGCACACTGAGACCATGTGATACACCAGCACACTGAGACCATGAGATACACCAGCACACTGGGACCATGAGATACACCAGCACACTGAGACCATGTGACCATGAGATACACCAGCACACTGAGACCATGTGACCATGAGATACACCAGCACACTGAGACCATGTGACCATGAGATACACCAGCACACTGAGACCATGAGATACACCAGCACACTGAGACAATGAGATACACCAGCACACTGGGACCATGAGATACACCAGCACACTGAGACCATGTGACCATGAGATACACCAGCACACTGAGACCATGTGACCATGAGATACACCAGCACACTGAGACCATGTGACCATGAGATACACCAGCACACTGAGACCATGAGATACACCAGCACACTGAGACCATGAGATACACCAGCACACTGGGACCATGAGATACACCAGCACACTGGGACCATGTGACCATGAGATACACCAGCACACTGAGACCATGAGATACACCAGCACACTGGGACCATGAGATACACCAGCACACTGAGACCATGTGACCATGAGATACACCAGCACACTGGGACCATGAGATACACCAGCACACTCGGACCATGAGATACACCAGCACACTGGGACCATGAGATACACCAGCACACTGGGACCATGAGATACACCAGCACACTGAGACCATGAGATACACCAGCACACTGAGACCATGTGACCATGAGATACACCAGCACACTGGGACCATGAGATACACTAGCACACTGGGACCATGTGACCATGAGATACACCAGCACACTGAGACCATGAGATACACCAGCACACTGGGACCATGAGATACACTAGCACACTGGGACCATGAGATACACCAGCACACTGGGACCATGAGATACACCAGCACACTGAGACCATGAGATACACCAGTACACTGAGACCATGTATTGCATTGTATTTGTATTCATTATGGAACCTCATTACTTCCTGCTGAGGCAGCAGCTAACCTTCCTAGGGTCCAGCAAAAGTAAGGCAGTTACACTATTTTAAAAACATTACAATACATTCATAACAGATTTCACAACACACTGTGTGCCCTCAGCCCGCTACTCCACTACCACATAGCTACAACAGAAAATCCATGTGTATGTGTGATTAGTGCATATTTTATCGTGTGTGTATGCATGTGCCTGTGCATATGTTTGTGTTGCTTCCCAGTGCCCAAAGGTCTTGCTGGATGCATGCCAAACAGACAATAAAGATAACTATATGCACTACAATGAAACAATACATGCTGAGTTTAGATAAAGGAGGAGAGAGTGAGGGGGACAGGAACCAAATGTATCAGAGGAGCAAAACCTAACATTGTTTATTGATGTAGAAGGAATCTCCTTGGTCTTTGAAGCAGTTTGTAGGCTGTTAAAACCTCTTAAGGATTGGACCCTTTTTTTCCCATTTTTGCCTAAAATGACATACCCAAATCTAACTGCCTGTAGCTCAGGACCTGAAGCAAGGACATACATATTATTGATACCATTTGAAAGGAAACACTTTGAAGTTTGTGGAAATGTGAAATTAATGTAGGAGAATATAACACATTAGATCTGGTAAATGATAATACAAAGAAAAAACATGCATATTTATTTTTGTCATCATCTTTGAATTGCAAGAGAAAGGACAAACTGTATTATTCCATCTTAGGCACAATTTAGATTTTGGCCACTAGAAGGCAACAGTGTATGTGCAACGTTTTAGACTGATCCAATGAATCATTGCATTTCTGTTCAAAATTATGTATCAAGACCACCCAAATGTGCCTAATTGATTTATTAATAAATGTTTAAGTTCATAACTGTGCACTCTTCTCAAACAATAGCATGGTATTCTTTCACTGTAATAACTACTGTAAATTGGACAGTGCAGTTAGATTAACAAGAATTTAAGCTTTCTGCCCATATCAGATATGTCTATGTCCTGGGAAATGTTCTTATTAATTAAAACGTCATGCTAATCACATTAGCGCACGTTACCTCAAACGTCCAGTTGGAGGGACACCGATCCCGTAGAGGTTAAACTTCTTTAAAATGAGTTGTGCTCAGGAATTAAACCTAGATGAGTTGTGTTTCATAGAGGAATTAAATCTAGATGAGTTGTGTTTCATAGAGGAATTAAACCTAGATGAGTTGTGTTTTATAGAGGAGTTAAATCTAGATGAGTTGTGTTTCATAGAGGAATTAAATCTAGATGAGTTGTGCGTCCCTTATGGCACACTATTCCCTATATAGTGGACTATGAGCCCTGGTCAAAGTAATGCACTACATAGGGAATATGGTGCCATTTAGGACACAAACTGAGAGAGATAATACATCGAGATCTATAAGTGGAGGGGCTAGGAGGAGAATACTGCAACCTGTTGCTATCTCAATGTAGCCAGCACAGCAGGCCACAACATAGGCTAGGAGGTGAATACTCCAACCTGTTGCTATCTCAATGTAGCCAGCACAGCAGGCCACAACATTGGCTAGGAGGCGAATACTCCAACCTGTTGCTATCTCAATGTAGCCAGCGCAGCAGGCCACAACATAGGCTAGGAGGCGAATACTCCAACCTGTTGCTATCTCAATGTAGCCAGCGCAGCAGGCCACAACATAGGCTAGGAGGTGAATACTCCAACCTGTTGCTATCTCAATGTAGCCAACACAGCAGGCCACAACATAGGCTAGGAGGTGAATACTCCAACCTGTTGCTATCTCAATATAGCCAGCGCAGCAGGCCACAACATAGGCTAGGAGGCGAATACTCCAACCTGTTGCTATCTCAATATAGCCAGCGCAGCAGGCCACAACATAGGCTAGGAGGCGAATACTCCAACCTGTTGCTATCTCAATATAGCCAGCGCAGCAGGCCACAACATAGCAACAGCAGAAGAGAAAAATGATGTTGAGATGCTACAATGACAAACATATGAAGTTATTCATGGTTTACAAACATTTCCAATATGTAAGTGTTTTTACTACATCAGCAAGGCATGAAAGTGAAAAAATAAGCATCTGTGAAAATCACTTAAATGTTTAAAATATGCATTTTAATTTAACACCCTGAGTAGGGTTGCAAAGCTACTGGTGGTAACTTGCCAAAGTTAACAGAATCTTTAGGATAAAGTTTTACAGCTTTGTCATTCTATTTTCTGTTTCTAAATAATCCAATTTAATTATTTCATATATTTTACATGTGATCAGGCCACTCTGGACGGTTCTGACTTAGAATATGTGGACAACTACAAATACCTAGGTGTCTGGTTAGACTGTAAACTCTCTTTCCAGACTCACATCAAGCATCTCCTATCCAAAATTAAATCTAGAATTGGCTTCCTATTTCGCAACAAAGCATCCTTCACTCATGCTGCCAAACATACCTTTGTAAAACTGACCATCCTACCGATCCTCGACTTTGGCGATGTCATTTACAAAATAGCCTCCAACATTCTACTCAACAAATTGGATGCTGTCTATCACAGTGCCATCCGTTTTGTCACCAAAGCCCCATATACTACCCACCACTGCGACCTGTATGCTCTCGTTGGCTGGCCCTTGCTTCATAATCGTCGCCAAACCCACTGGCTCCAAGTCATCTACAAGACCCTGCTAGGTAAAGTCCCCCCTTATCTCAGCTCGCTGGTCACCATAGCAGCACCCACCTGTAGCACGCGCTTCAGCAGGTATATCTCTCTGGTCACCCCCAAAGCCAATTCCTCCTTTGGCCGTCTCTCCTTCCAGTTCTCAGCTGTCAATGACTGGAACGAACTACAAAAATCTCTGAAACTGGAAACACTTATCTCCCTCACTAGCTTTAAGCACCAGCTGTCAGAGCAGCTCACAGATCACTGCACCTGTACATAGCCCATCTATAATTTAGCCCAAACAACTACCTCTTCCCCTACTGTATTTATTTATTTTGCACCTTTGCACCCCATTATTTATATTTCTACTTTGCACTTTCTTCCTACAAATCTACCATTCCAGTGTTTTACTTGCTACATTGTATTTACTTTGCCACCATGGCCTTTTTTGTCTTTGCCTCCCTTATCTCACCTAATTTGCTCACATTGTATATAGACTTATTTTTCTACTGTATTATTGACTGTATGTTTGTTTTATTCCATGTGTAACTCTGTGTTGTTGTATGTTGTCGAACTGCTTTGCTTTATCTTGGCCAGGTCGCAATTGTAAATGAGAACTTGTTCTCAACTGGCCTAACCTGGTTAAATAAAGGACTTGTTCTCAACTGGCCTAACCTGGTTAAATAAAGGACTTGTTCTCAACTTGCCTACCTGGTTAAATAAAGATGAAATAAAATAAATAAATAAAAAAGAGGGCCAGAGACAATCCAGGCTGTATCACAACCGGCCGTGATTGGGAGTCCCATAGGGCGGCGCACAATTGGCCCAGCGTCGTCCGGGTTCGGCCAGGGTAAGCCGTTATTGTAAATAACAATTTGTTCTTAACTGACTTGCGTAGTTAAATAAAGGTTAAATAACAAATGATTACAGACACCTGTGATAGTGTGAAGTACCTAAAACGGCCACTAGTTGTCTTGTGATAGATTAAATACAATCCATGAAAGATACCAACATTCTGGTAGTTTACTGGTAAATTGTTTACATTTCCAGTAATATACCCTCCCTTTACAATCCTAATCCCAAGACAGTAGCCCTTTCTTCCAGTCACTGACCAAAATTGGAATATTATTCATATTTTTCATAATTTAATAATTCATGTTTCCATTTATTTTTTACAACAACAATCTGGTGTTTCTATGTGAAACATTTTTGTTAAATTGCAGTCTTCTGTGATGTATATAAAGTGTAATATTGGGATGCAAACTCAAAATGTAATCCATTTCATCTCTATATCTGACATGGTACAGGTGTCTTCTTTTCTTTAAGCCCATAACCATGTTTGTGATGTGTATACTTTTGTTTTAAAGTAGATTTGTTTAAGACTACCAATAATCACTCTGTGTGACCCTGATTTAGTCCACTGCAGTAAAAGGGTAAGCTCTGTCAGCTGATTGATGTACCTAAACACAGAAGTAAACTATTATCTTCTGACAATACTATCATGCTGTTACAATGAGTATGAAAGTACTGTATGTCACTGATGCTTGATCTCTCAGCTCAGGTTGATAAAATGTCTTCCACCACTCATTCTCATACACTAGCTTCCAAAGCCAATGTCAATGGTACTGATTAAAGGGTAAAGTGGTGTAATTGTCCATGTCTATCCCAATCCCATCATTCGAGCCCAGCCAGCTCCATAGCTGGAGTCTCTAATAGCAGACTAGATCACATGGGGGATATGTTCCAAATGGCACCCTATTCCCTATGTAGTGCACTACTTTAGACCAGGGTCGATAGGGCTCCTATTCCCTATGTAGTACACTACTTGTGACCAGGGCCCATAGAAAAAAGCGTGCCATTTAGGAAACAGCCAGGTGTAATAGCAGACCCCAAAGGGCTAAAGTCAGAGTAAACAAAGCCTTTTCTGGACAGCACTTCTCCTGGGCTAAGTCTTCAACAAGTCTCCCTACGTTCCACTATATTGCTATCACTCATCTCTATTTCTATATTGCTCTCCCTCATCTCTATTTATTTATTTATTTTATTTTTTCTCGCTCTGTCTCTCTCTGTCTGTCTCTCTCTAACTCTCTCTCTCCCCTTCCCTCCTTCTACCCCTCCTCCTCAGACTCCCTCTCTGTCTCCCTCACCCTCCGTCTCCCTCCCTCACTCCCTCCCTCCCTCCCCGCCTCTCTACCTCCCTCCCTCCCTCCCCGCCTCTCTACCTCCCTCCCTCCCTCTCCACCGTCTCAAGTCTCTCCTTGGCTGCTCTGCTGTCACTGTTCACCCCTTGCCGGCTTTGATTGTCATGATGACCTCAATCAAAAGACAATTACCCAGACGAGGGCAGCGCACAATTATCCCCATCACTGGGAGATTGAGCACACCTGAATTAAACCAGGCACCTTTCACTGAGCTGAATATTATATGTGCCAGTCAGCTAGTCAGCCAGCCAGAGATGGGATGGGGGTTGGCGGGGGAACGAAGGAGAGGAAGAAGGCATGAAATATCTGAGATGCTTATGTGTCCTTAAGGTAGGCTGAATGAAAAGAAACTGACACTTCAAAGTCTGAGGAGGAAAAAGATATTGAGGGAAGGAGGGAGAGGAGGAGGGAGTGAGAGTAAAGGTTTAAGGCTGCACATGACTGTCAATGTGCTGCAGTGGAATACATGACTGTCAATGTGCTGCAGTGGAATACATGACTGTTAATGTACTGCAGTGGAATACATGACTGTTAATGTGCTGCAGTGGAATACATGACTGTTAATGTGCTGCAGTGGAATACATGACTGTTAATGTACTGCAGTGGAATACATGACTGTTAATGTGCTGCAGTGGAATACATGACTGTTAATGTGCTGCAGTGGAATACATGACTGTCAATGTGCTGCAGTGGAATACATGACTGTTAAAAAAAAAAATATATATATATATATATATATATATATATACATAAAAAAAATATATATATCTATATTTTTTTTTTTTTTTTTTAACAACATAAATTGTTGTCTATAAACAATGACAAGCCACCAGGGTCTGACAATCTAGATGGAAAATTACTGAGGATAATAGCAGACGGTATTGCCACTCCTATTTGCCATATCTTCAATTTAAGCCTACTAGAGAGCGTGTACCCTCAGGCCTGGAGGGAAGCTAAAGTCATTCTGCTACCCAAGAAGAGTAAAGCCCCCAATCAGCCTGTTACCAACCCTTAGTAAACTTTTGGAACAAATTGTGTTTGTCCCGATACATTGCTATTTTACAGTATAAACAAATTGACAACAGAATATCAGCATGCTTATAGGGAAGGACACTCAACAAGCACTGCACATACACAAATGACTGATGATTGGCTGAGAGAAATTGACAATAAAACGATTGTGGGGGCTGTCTTGTTAGACTTCAGTGCAGCTTTTGACATTATTGATCAGAGTCTACTGCTGGAAAATCATGTGTTATGGCTTTCCACCCCCTGATATAATGTGGATAAAGAGTTACCTGTCTAACAGAACACAGACGGTGTTCTTTAATGGAGCCTATCAAATTGAATCCAGTTAGAATCAGGAATTCCCCAGGGTAGCTGTTTAGGCCCCTTGCTTTTTTTGAATTCTTACTAACGACATGCCACTGACTGAGTAAAGCCAGAGTGTCTATGTATGCAGATGACTCAACACTATACACGTCAGCTACTACAGCGACTGAAATGACTGCAACACTCAACAAAGAGCTGCAGTTAGTTTCAGAATGGTTGGTAAGGAATAAATTAGCCCTAAATATTTCTAAAACTAAGAGCATTGTATTTGGAACAAAACACTCACTAAACCCTAAACCTCAAATAAATCTTGTGTCACAGGCCGGCTCATAGCCTATGGCAAAAATGAGGGGACATCAACAACAGGTATAGGCCAATTCAAAAGGTTCTTTATTGTAAACAAAACTATTAACTCTAAACAAAGAAAAAGGAATGAGGTGTGGAAATGTCATAATGTAGGGTGTATGTAAAGTGCATGGATGCATGAATATGTGTGTGTGAACATGACTGAGTGGAAACTACGTAAAACTACAAAGTAACAAACAAAACAGGATCATACCTGGAGGAGCAGGGAGAGAGAGAGAGAGAGGTTAGTGAAGCAGTTTTATACCCTGAGCCCAGGTTGCTCCAATCACGCCAGCTCCAATCACTAACGACCCTCCTCTGCCTGCAGGAGGAACCACCCCTGCACTGCAGAGGAGGAGCCGTGACAATAATGTGGAAATTGAGCAAGTTAAGATGACTAAACTGCTTTGTACAGATTGTAAACTGTCATGGTCAAAAAATATTGATGCAGTAGTAGCTAAGATGGGGAGAAGTCTGTCTATAATAAAGCAATGCTCTGCCTTCTTAACAACACTATCAACAAGGGAGGTCCTACAGGCCCTAGTTTCTACCTTCTTAACAACACTATCAACAAGGCAGGTCCTACAGGCCCTAGTTTCTACCTTCTTAACAACACTATCGACAAGGCAGGTCCTACAGGCCCTAGTTTCTACCTTCTTAACAACACTATCGACAAGGCAGGTCCTACAGGCCCTAGTTTCTACCTTCTTAACAACACTATCGACAAGGCAGGTCCTACAGGCCCTAGTTTCTACCTTCTTAACAACACTATCGACAAGGCAGGTCCTACAGGCCCTAGTTTCTACCTTCTTAACAACACTATCGACAGGGAGGGAGAGGAGGAGGGAGTGAGAGTAAAGGTTTAAGGCTGCACATGACTGTCAATGTGCTGCAGTGGAATACATGACTGTCAATGTGCTGCAGTGGAATACATGACTGTTAATGTACTGCAGTGGAATACATGACTGTTAATGTGCTGCAGTGGAATACATGACTGTTAATGTGCTGCAGTGGAATACATGACTGTTAATGTACTGCAGTGGAATACATGACTGTTAATGTGCTGCAGTGGAATACATGACTGTTAATGTGCTGCAGTGGAATACATGACTGTTAAAAAAAAAAAAATATATATCTATATATTTTTTTTTTTTTTTTAACAACATAAATTGTTGTCTATAAACAATGACAAGCCACCAGGGTCTGACAATCTAGATGGAAAATTACTGAGGATAATAGCAGACGGTATTGCCACTCCTATTTGCCATATCTTCAATTTAAGCCTACTAGAGAGCGTGTACCCTCAGGCCTGGAGGGAAGCTAAAGTCATTCTGCTACCCAAGAAGAGTAAAGCCCCCAATCAGCCTGTTACCAACCCTTAGTAAACTTTTGGAACAAATTGTGTTTGTCCCGATACATTGCTATTTTACAGTATAAACAAATTGACAACAGAATATCAGCATGCTTATAGGGAAGGACACTCAACAAGCACTGCACATACACAAATGACTGATGATTGGCTGAGAGAAATTGACAATAAAACGATTGTGGGGGCTGTCTTGTTAGACTTCAGTGCAGCTTTTGACATTATTGATCAGAGTCTACTGCTGGAAAATCATGTGTTATGGCTTTCCACCCCCTGATATAATGTGGATAAAGAGTTACCTGTCTAACAGAACACAGACGGTGTTCTTTAATGGAGCCTATCAAATTGAATCCAGTTAGAATCAGGAATTCCCCAGGGTAGCTGTTTAGGCCCCTTGCTTTTTTTGAATTCTTACTAACGACATGCCACTGACTGAGTAAAGCCAGAGTGTCTATGTATGCAGATGACTCAACACTATACACGTCAGCTACTACAGCGACTGAAATGACTGCAACACTCAACAAAGAGCTGCAGTTAGTTTCAGAATGGTTGGTAAGGAATAAATTAGCCCTAAATATTTCTAAAACTAAGAGCATTGTATTTGGAACAAAACACTCACTAAACCCTAAACCTCAAATAAATCTTGTGTCACAGGCCGGCTCATAGCCTATGGCAAAAATGAGGGGACATCAACAACAGGTATAGGCCAATTCAAAAGGTTCTTTATTGTAAACAAAACTATTAACTCTAAACAAAGAAAAAGGAATGAGGTGTGGAAATGTCATAATGTAGGGTGTATGTAAAGTGCATGGATGCATGAATATGTGTGTGTGAACATGACTGAGTGGAAACTACGTAAAACTACAAAGTAACAAACAAAACAGGATCATACCTGGAGGAGCAGGGAGAGAGAGAGAGAGAGGTTAGTGAAGCAGTTTTATACCCTGAGCCCAGGTTGCTCCAATCACGCCAGCTCCAATCACTAACGACCCTCCTCTGCCTGCAGGAGGAACCACCCCTGCACTGCAGAGGAGGAGCCGTGACAATAATGTGGAAATTGAGCAAGTTAAGATGACTAAACTGCTTTGTACAGATTGTAAACTGTCATGGTCAAAAAATATTGATGCAGTAGTAGCTAAGATGGGGAGAAGTCTGTCTATAATAAAGCAATGCTCTGCCTTCTTAACACTATCAACAAGGGAGGTCCTACAGGCCCTAGTTTCTACCTTCGTAACAACACTATCAACAAGGCAGGTCCTACAGGCCCTAGTTTCTACCTTCTTAACAACACTATCGACAAGGCAGGTCCTACAGGCCCTAGTTTCTACCTTCTTAACAACACTATCGACAAGGCAGGTCCTACAGGCCCTAGTTTCTACCTTCTTAACAACACTATCGACAAGGCAGGTCCTACAGGCCCTAGTTTCTACCTTCTTAACAACACTATCGACAAGGCAGGTCCTACAGGCCCTAGTTTCTACCTTCTTAACAACACTATCGACAAGGCAGGTCCTACAGGCCCTAGTTTCTACCTTCTTAACAACACTATCGACAAGGCAGGTCTTACAGGCCCTAGTTTCTACCTTCTTAACAACACTATCGACAAGGCAGGTCTTACAGGCCCTAGTTTCTACCTTCTTAACAACACTATCGACAAGGCAGGTCCTACAGGCCCTAGTTTCTACCTTCTTAACAACACTATCGACAAGGCAGGTCTTACAGGCCCTAGTTTCTACCTTCTTAACAACACTATCGACAAGGCAGGTCTTACAGGCCCTAGTTTCTACCTTCTTAACAACACTATCAACAAGGCAGGTCCTACAGGCCCTAGTTTCTACCTTCTTAACAACACTATCAACAAGGCAGGTCCTACAGGCCCTAGTTTCTACCTTCTTAACAACACTATCAACAAGGAAGGTCCTACAGGCCCTAGTTTCTACCTTCTTAACAACACTATCAACAAGGCAGGTCCTACAGGCCCTAGTTTCTACCTTCTTAACAACACTATCAACAAGGAAGGTCCTACAGGCCCTAGTTTCTACCTTCTTAAGAACACTATGAACAAGGCAGGTCCTACAGGCCCTAGTTTCTACCTTCTTAACAACACTATCGACAAGGCAGGTCCTACAGGCCCTAGTTTCTACCTCCTTAACAACACTATCAACAAGGCAGGTCCTGTAGACCCTAGTTTCTACCTTCTTAACAGCACTATCAACAAGGCAGGTCTTACAGGCCCTAGTTTCTACCTTCTTAACAACACTATCAACAAGGCAGGTCCTACAGGCCCTAGTTTCTACCTTCTTAACAACACTATCAACAAGGAAGGTCCTACAGGCCCTAGTTTCTACCTTCTTAACAACACTATCAACAAGGCAGGTCCTACAGGCCCTAGTTTCTACCTTCTTAACAGCACTATCAACAAGGAAGGTCCTACAGGCCCTAGTTTCTACCTTCTTAACAACACTATCAACAAGGCAGGTCCTACAGGCCCTAGTTTCTACCTTCTTAACAACACGATCGACAAGGCAGGTCCTACAGGCCCTAGTTTCTACCTTCTTAAGAACACTATCAACAAGGCAGGTCCTACAGGCCCTAGTTTCTACCTTCTTAACAACACTATCAACAAGGCTGGTCCTACAGGCCCTAGTTTTGGCGCACCTTGACTAATGTTCTGGCACCCCGATAAATGATAACCTCAAGTCAAAACCATTACAGTGTGGTCAGGTGACACAAAAAAGGACGTAGGAAAATTGCAATTGGCTCAGAACAGGGCAGCACGGCTGGCCCTTGGATGGACACAGAGAGCTAATATTAATAATATGCAGGTCAATCTCTCCTGGCTGAAAGTGGAGGAGAGATTGACTTCATCACTACTTTTATTTATGAGAGGTATTGACATGTTGAATGAACCGAGCTGTCTGTCTAAACTACCAGCACACAGCTGGGACACCCATCCATACCCCACAAGACATGCCACCAGAGGTCTCTTCACAGGTTCCAAGTCCAGAACAGACTATGTGAGGCACACAGTACTACATAGAGCCATGACTACATGGAACTCTATTCCACATCAAGTAACTCATGCAGCAGTAAAATAAGATTTAAAAAACAGATAAAAAAAACACCTCATGGAACCGTGGGGACTGTGAAGCAACACAAACATTGGCACAGACACGCACACGCACACACACACACACACACACACACACACACACACACACACACACACACACACACACACACACACACACACACACACACACACACACACACACACACACACACACACACACGATAACATACGCACCATACATACACATGGATTTAGTACTGTAGATATGTGCTAGTGGTGGAGTAGGGGTCTGAGGGCACACAGTGTGTTGTGAAATCTGTGAATGTATTGTAATGTTTTAAAATTGTATAAACTGCCTTAATTTTGCTGGACCCCAGGAAGAGTAGCTGCTGCTTTGGGGATCCATAACAAATACAAATAATGTGCTGCAGTGGAATACATGACTGTTACAGTGCTGCAGTGGAATACATGACTGTTACAGTGCTGCAGTGGAATACATGCCTGTTACAGTGCTGCAGTGGAATACATGACTGTTAATGTGCTGCAGTGGAATACAAGACTGTTAATGTGCTGCAGTGGAATACATTACTGTCAATGTGCTGCAGTGGAATACATGACTGTTAATGTGCTGCAGTGGAATACATGACTGTCAATGTGCTGCAGTGGAATACATGACTGTTAATGTGCTGCAGTGGAATACATGACTGTCAATGTGCTGCAGTGGAATACAAGACTGTTAATGTGCTGCAGTGGAATACATGACTGTCAATGTGCTGCAGTGGAATACATGACTGTTAATGTGCTGCAGTGGAATACATGACTGTTACAGTGCTGCAGTGGAATACAAGACTGTTAATGTGCTGCAGTGGTAAATTGAATGGCGCCAGAGGAGATGGCTGCCGTTTTACAGGCTCTTAACCAATTGTGCTATTGTGTGTTTTTTTCACATTATTTGTAACTTATTTTGTACGTAATGTTTCTGCCACCGTCTCTTATGACCGAAAAGAGCTTCTGGATATCAGAACAGCGATTACTCACCTCGTACTGGACAAAGATGTTTCCTTTAACCTCTTACGACACCAATCGCATAGGGGGCAGTATTGTCACTTTTGGATGAAATACGTGCCCATAGTAAACTGCCTCCTACTCAAACTCAGAAGCTAGGATATGCATATTATTAGTAGATTTGGATAGACAACACTCTGAAGTTTCTAAAAATGTTTGAATGATGTCTGTGAGTATAACAGAACTCATATGGCAGGCAAAAACCTGAGAAAAATCCTACCAGGAAGTGGAAATCTGATGCGTGGAATCTTTCCAAGTCATTGCCTATCGAACACACAGTGACTAAGGATTCATTTTGCACTTCCTAAGGCTTCCACTAGATGTCAACAGTCTTTCGAAAGTTGTTTGAGGCTTCTATGATGAACAGAGAGCGAACAAGAAGGTGGGGAAATTGGTAACCCAGGGAAGGACATCAGTTCATTGGCGAGCGTTCACGTGAGGAGTTAGCTGTGTTCCAAAATGTTTTTCAAGACAATGGAATCGTGCAGTTGGAATATTATTGAAGTTCTAAGTGAAAAAGGCCCTAAAGATTGATGCTTTACGACGTATGACATGTTTGAATGATCGTAAATATAACTTTTTTTACTTTTCGTCGTGACATTTTCCGCACACTTCCTACATTTGGAGTAGCTAACTGAACGCGCTAACAACAAGGAGCTATTTGGACATAAATTATGGAGTTTATCGAACAAAACAACATTTATTGTGGACCTGGGATTCCTGGAAGTGCCTTCTGATGAAGATCATCAAAGGTAAGTGAATATTTCTAATGCTATTTATGATTTTAGATGACTCCAAAATGTCGGGTATCTGTATTGCCTAGTGTATTTTTCTGAGCGCAGTACTCAGATTATTGCAAAGTGTGCTTTCCTCTTGAAGCTTTTTTGAAATCTGTCACAGAGGCTGCATAAAGGAGATGTTCATCTATAATTCTTTGAATAACAGTTTAATATTTTATCAACGTTCATGACGGGTATTTTTGTAAATTGTTGTGCTGATTCACCGGAAGTATTGGAGGCAAAATATTTTCAGAACGTCAAGCGCCAATGTAAAATGCTGTTTTTGGATATAAATATGAACTTTATCGAACAAAAAATGCATGTATTGTGTAACATGATGTCCTAGGAGTGTCATCTGATGAAGATCATCAAAGGTTAGTGCTTCATTTAGCTGTGTTTTGGGTATTTGTGATGCATCTAGTTGCTTGGAAAATGGCTGTGTGGTTATTTGTGTCTATGTACTCTCCTAACATAATCGAATGTTTTGCTTTCGCTGTAAAGCCTTTTTGAAATCGGACAACGTGGTTCGATTCAGGAGAAGTGTATCTATAAAATGGTGTAAAATAGTCGTATGTTTGAGAAATTGAAATGATTAGATTTGTGGTTTGGAATTTAAGCGCTCTGATTTTTCACTGGCTATTGTCAAACTCGTTGTATGAAGTTAGAGTCGGACGCGAAGGATTTACTTCAGATACCCAACATCTCTGTCATTCGCAGGAGAAGTAGACAGAGATTTCGGAGACGTAGGTCGGGGTGCCTTGTAAGGATCTGACCATGGCTGGGTAATCCTCTACCATCAGTCCTATTAGCCAGCGTACAATCAATGGACAACAAAATAGATGAGCTACAATCACGAATATCCTGCCAAAGGACAATAAAAACTATAATATCTTATGTTTCACCGAGTCATGGCTGAACGACGACATGGATAAAATACAGCTGGAGGGTTTTATGCTGCATCGGCAAGATAGAACAGCTGCCTCCGGAAAGACAAGGTGTGGGAGTCTGTATATATTTGTGTATATTTGTAAACAACAGCTGGTGCACGATATCTAAGGAAGTCTCAAGGTTTTGCTCGCCTGATGTAGAGTATCTCGTGATAAGCTGTAGACCACACTATCGACCTAGAGAGTTTTCATCTGTATTTTTTATAGCTGTCTACATACCACCACAGACCGATGCTGGCACTAAAACCACACAGCCATAATTATTGGTAAATGTAACCTTTATTTAACTAGACAAGTCAGTGAAGAACAAATTCTTATTTACAATGATGGCCTAGGAACACTGGCTTGTTCAAATCAAATCAAACTTTATTTGCCACATGCGCCGAATACAAGTGTAGACTTTACCGTGAAATGCTTGCTTACTTACAAGCCCTTAATCAACAGTGCAGTTCAAGAAGAAGAACATATTTACCAAGTAGACTAAAATAAAAAGTAATAATAAAAAGTACCACAATAAGAATAACGAGGCTATATACAGGGGGCACCGGTACCGAGTCAGTGTGCAGGGGCACAGGCTAGTTGAGGTAACCTGTACATGTAGGTGGGGGCGAAGTGACTATGCATAGGTAACAAACTATCATGACACAAGGCGAGACCCAGATGCAGACACAGGAGGCAGATGGTTGGAGTTGAAGATGTTTAATAATCCAAAAGTAGTAGGCAAGAGAATGGTCGTGGGCAGGCAAAAGGTCAAAACCAGATCTAAGTCCAGGAGGTACATAGTGGCAGACAGGCTCGAGGTCAAGGCAGGCAGAATGGTCAGGCAGGCGGGTACAGAGTCCAGAACAGGCAAGGTTCAAAACCTGGAGGACTAGAAAAAGGAAAATAGCAAATGCAGGAGTACTGGAAAAACACGCTGGTTGACTTGGAACATACAAGACAAACTGGCACAGAGAGACAGGAAACACAGGGATAAATACACTGGGGAAAACAAGCGACACCTGGAGGGAGTGGAGAAAAAAACAAGGACAGGTGAAACAGATCAAGGTGTGACAGTACACCCCCCCCCCCCCCCCAGGGCGCAACCTGTCGTCCTACCTGGGCGCATACAGGTGAAGTCGGAAGTTTACATACACCTTAGCCAAATACATTTACATTTACAGTTTTTCACAATTACTGACATTTAATCCTAGTAAAAATTGCCTGTCTTAGGTCAATTAGGATCACCACTTTATTTTAAGAATGTGAAATGTCAGATTCATAGTAGAGAGAATTATTTCTTTCCGGTTTTATTTCTTTCATCACATTCCCAGTGGGTCAGAAGTTTACATACACTCAATTACTATTTGTTAGCATTGCCTTTAAATTGTTTAACTTGGGTCAAACGTTTCGGGTAGCCTTCCACAAGTTTCCACAATAAGTTGGGTGAATTTTGGCCCATTCCTCCTGACAGAGCTGGTGTAACTGAGTCAGGTTTGTAGGCCTCCTTGCTCGCACACACTGTTTCAGTTCTGCCCACACAGTTTCTATAGGATTGAGGTTAGGGCTTTGTGATGGCCACTCCAATACCTTGACTTTGTTGTCCTTAAGCCATTTTGCCACAACTTTGGAAGTATGCTTGGGGTCATTGTCCATTTGGAAGACCCAAGCTTTAACTTCCTGACTGATGTCTTGAGATGATGCCATCTATTTTGTGAAGTGCACCAGTCTCTCCTACAGCAAAGCACCCCCACAACATGATGCTGCACCCCCGTGCTTCACGGTTGGGATGGTGTTCTTCGGCTTGCAAGCCTCCCCCTTTTTCCGATCTTTGACCCAATGTGCATTTGCAAACTGTAGTCTGGCTTTTTTATGGAGGTTTTGGAGCAGTGGCTTCTTCCTTGCTGAGCGGCCTTTCAGGTTATGTCGATATAGGATTAGTTTTACTTGGATATAGATACTTTTGCACCTGTTTCCTCTAGCATCTTCACAAGGTCCTTTGCTGTAGTTCTGGGATTGATTTGCACTTTTCCCACAAAAGTACGTTAATCTCCAAGAGACAGAACGAGTCTCCTTCCTGAGCGGTATGACGGCTGCGTGGTCCACGGTGTTTATACATGCGCACTATTATTTGTACAGATGAACGTGGTACCTTCAGGCGTTTGGAAATTGCTCCCAAGGATGAACCAGACTTGTGGAGGTCTCCAATTTTTTTTCTTTCGATTTTCCCATGATGTCAAGCAAAGAGGCACTGAGTTTGAAGGTAGTCCTTGAAATACATCCACTGGTAAACCTCCAATTGACTCAAATTATGTCAATTAGCCTATCAGAAGCTTCTAAAGCCATGACATAATTTTCTGGAATTTTCCAAGCTGTTTAAAGGCACAGTCAACTTAGTGTATGTAAACTTCTGACCCACTGGAATTGTGATATATGAGGGAAATAATCTGTCTGTAAACAATTGTTGGAAAAATGACTTGTGTCATGCACAAAGTAGATGTCCTAACCGACTTGCCAAAACTATAGTTTGTTAACAAGTGGTTGAAAAATGAGTTTTAATGACTCCAACCTAAGTGTATGCAAACTTCTGACTTCAACTGTACCTGGCTGACCGGGATGTCGGCGATGAAAAATCGGCGATGAGGGCCGGGTCCAGGATGTCTTTAGCAGGGACCCAGCACCTCTCCTCCGGGCCAAAACCCTCCCAATCAACCAGGTACTGGAAACCGCTGCCCCATGGTCGAACCCTCAGGAGGCGTCTCACCATATAGGCTGTCTGGCCATCGATGACCCAGGGGGGAGGGATGGGCCTGGAAACAGAAGACAAAGGACTGTGAGACACGGGCTTAATCCTAGACACATGGAAGGTAGGGTGAATATGGAGGGTACGGGGTAACACAAGATGGACAGCAGTGGAACTCAGGACTCTGGAGATAGGAAAAGGACCAATGAAACGGGGAGACAGCTTGCGGGATTCTACCCTAAGGGGCAGATCCCAAGTGGAAAGCCATACCCTCTGCCTAATGCGGTAGCGGGAGCTGGGGTCCGGCGACGGTCCACTTGTAGACGACACCTGGAGTTGGTCTTGAGAATAGCCGCCCTGGCTCTTCTCCAGGTACTTTGACAGCGGCGGACAAACATCTGGGCCGAGGGTATGCTGACCTCCTGCTCCTGTTCAGGGAAGAGTGGAGGCTGATACCCGAGGGTACGCTGACCTCCTGCTCCTGTTCAGGGAAGAGTGGAGGCTGATACCCGAGGGTACGCTGACCTCCTGCTCCTGTTCAGGGAAGAGTGGAGGCTGATACCCGAGGGTACGCTGACCTCCTGCTCCTGTTCAGGGAAGAGTGGAGGCTGATACCCGAGGGTACGCTGACCTCCTGCTCTTGTTCAGGGAAGAGTGGAGGCTGATACCCGAGGGTACGCTGACCTCCTGCTCCTGTTCAGGGAAGAGTGGAGGCTGATACCCGAGGGTACGCTGACCTCCTGCTCCTGTTCAGGGAAGAGTGGAGGCTGATACCCGAGGGTACGCTGACCTCCTGCTCCTGTTCAGGGAAGAGTGGAGGCTGATACCCGAGGGTACGCTGACCTCCTGCTCCTGTTCAAGGAAGAGTGGAGGCTGATACCCCATGGAGAACTCGAAAGGGGAGAGTCCCGTGTCAAAATAGGGAAGGGTGTTCCAGGCATACTCCACCCAGACCAGTTGACGGTTCCAGGTAGTGGGGTTGGTTGGTTGAGACCAGGCATCTTAAGGTGGTCTCCAGGTCCTGATTAGTTCGCTCCGACTGGCCGTTTGATTGGGGACGGAATCCGGAGGATAGACTGGCCAATGCTCCAATAAGGGTGCAGAACACCTTCCAAAACTGAGATGAGAATTGAGGACCCCGGTCGGAAACCATATCCACCGGGAGACCATGGATCCGGAAGACATGCTGCACCATGAGCTGGGCCGTTTCCTTGGCAGAAGGTAGTTTAGGGAGAGGGATGAAATGAGTGGCCTTAGAAAACCGATCCACCACTGTCAGAATGACTGTGTTGCCATCAGACGGGGGTAGCCCAGTGACAAAGTCCAGAGAGATATGGGACCAAGGACGATGAGGGACCGGTAGTGGCTGAAGCAGGCCAGAAGGAGCTTGCCGTGGAGTCTTGTTCTGGACGCACACCGTGCATACGGCAATGAAGGCAGAGACGTCAGGAACCATTGTGGGCCACCAGAAATGTTGTCGAAGGAAGGCTAGGGTACGGCGGGAACCAGGATGACAGGTTAGCCTGGAGGAATGAGCCCATTCCAGGACCTGGGACCAGAATGAGTTGGGGACAAACAGCCGGTTGGCCGGGCCCCCTTCAGGTCCAGGCTGGGAACGTTGTGCCTTGCGAACCAGGTGTGCCTTGCGATACCCCAATCCACAGTGGCTGCTAGGCATGAGGTAGGGAGAATGGTTTCGGTGACTGAGGGTGTGGCAGAGGAACTGTATAGGCAAGAGAGTGTCAGGCTTCACATTTTTGGACCCTGGGCGGTAGGCTGTAGAGTTAAGGCGCTTGGCTGTACGGAGATATTTCAGATTTTTATGGTCGGTCCAGACCAAGAATGGCTGTGCTGCTCCTTCCAGCCAGTGCCTCCACTTGTCCAACGCCATCTTGACCACCAGGAGTTTTCGGTTGCCTACGTTGTAGTTCCTCTCTGCAGAATTGAGACGATGGGACAGCAAGGCACAGGGATGAAGCTTTTGGTTCTGGGCAGATCGCTGGGACAGGATGGCCCCCACTCCAACATCAGATGCATCCACCTCAACCACAAATTGACACGACGGATCCGGATGGATGAGGATAGTTGCTGTTGTGAATCGATACTTCAGGTCCACAAAGGCTTTGTTGACAGCAGGAGATCATTTGAACGGTACTTTGGGAGAAAGAGTGCCGAGAGTGGGGCCGCCAGGGTGCTGTAACCTCAAATGAAATGGTGGTAGAAGTTTGCAAAACCAAGAAAACATTGCAACTGCACCCTGGACGTAGGTTGAGGCCAATCCACCACTGCTTTCACCTTTCCAGGATCCACCTGGACATTACCCTCAGCAATGTCATATCAGAGAAAAGTGATTGTAGAGCGGTGGAACTCACACTTCTCGGCTTTCACAAACAATTGGTTCTCCAGGAGGTGCTGAAGGACCTGTCTGACATGAAGAACATGTTCTTGGGCAGACCGGGAAACAAACAGGATGTCGTCAAGGTAGACGAAAACAAAACGGTTGAGCATGTCCCGGAGCACATCGTTTACCAAAGCCTGAAAGACAGCGGGGGCGTTGGTGAGTCCAAACGGCATGACATGACACTCAATGTCCGCTAGTTGTGTTGTCCACTCATCCCCTTCGCGTGTCCGAACCAGGTGGTAGGCATTCCGAAGGTCCAACTTGGAAAAAATGGTGGCCCCCTGGAGAGGTTCAAAAGCCGAGGAGAGGAATGGTAATGGGTAACGATTTTTACAGTAATATCATTCAGTCCCCGGTAGTCAATGCACGGACGCAGGGTCTTGTCCTTCTTCTCCACAAAAAAAACGCTGCGCCGGCAGGAGATGCAGACGGACGGCCCCAGTGGCCAGAGACTCCTCTATGTACTCCTCCATAGCCTTGGTCTCCGGCCCGGATAGAGAATATAGCCGACCAAGAGGTGGTGTGGTGCCTGGGAGAAGACCAATGGCACAATCATAAGGACGGTGTGGGGGTAGGGAAGTTGCACGTGCCTTACTGAAAACTTCAAATAGGTCATGGTACTCAGTGGGAATGACAGAAACATCCAAAGCCTTGCTGACGTCCTGAGGGAGACGTATTTGAATGTGCACAGTACAATGGGTGACTCCACCTAGTGAGCGGCCATTCAGTGCCCTGGTATCCATGGGAACCGAGAGAGGTTGAATGGGAATACCTAGCTCAGAAGCAATAATAGCATCCATAAAACTTTCATCCGCCCCAGAGTCAATTAGCACTCGGAGAGACTTAGATTGGTCTCCCCACAGCACAAACACAAAGAAAGGTGTACGGGTGAAGGGAATTAGGGAACTCCCAGCCTGACTCACCAAAGTACTTGTACCCACGCTGCCTCCTCCGTATTCTAAAAACAATGCTCCATTGGCTGTTCTGTAGCCACAAGGGTTTCCTAACAGGGCAGGTAGCTATGTAATGTCCTGCCCCTCCACAGTACAGACAACAGTTGAAATTCAGCCTACGTGAGTGTTCCCCAACCGATAACCTAGCTCTTCCCAATTGCATAGGCTCAGGAGAATCCAAGTTCGGTTGGCTTCGGATCCTCTCGGGAAAACTACCTTCGCGAACTTCCGGATTCCTTCGAAGGTGAGCGAGCCATAGCGGGTGAATGAGTGTGCCTGAGGCCAGACCTCCTCTCACTCCTGCGTTCCCTTAAGCATCCATCAATTTTTATGTTCAGGGCGATGAGGGAGTCGAGATCCATCGGCAATTCCCTTGCAGCTAGCTCATCTTTTATCACCTTGGATAATCCATGAAGAAAGGTATCGAAGAGAGACTCCGGAATCCAGGCACTCTCGGTGGCCAACGTGCGAAAATCAACAGCGTAGTCTGCCACACTATGGGAGTTATCGTAAATCAAGAAGTTTACGGGCCGCCTCTCTCCAGGATACTGGAGACAGGAATACCTTCCTCACCTTCGCCATGAATTCCTCCAGATGAAAACAAAGGGCGGATTGCTGTTCCCAAACAATAATATACGCTATCTTCGATCGGTCCGAAGGGAATGAAGATGGCTGTAGCTCAAAAATAAGCGAGCAATGAGAAAGAAAACCCCGGCAGGTACCAGGATTCCCCGAATATCGCTCCGGAGGATGTAAGCGGGGTTCTCGTGGAACCGGGGTAGGCTGTACCAACTCACCACTAAAATGAAAAAATGCCCTGGGAGGTTCTCAGGGATGGCAGACAGCCAATGAGTTAACTCCTTAATTCGCTCCAAAGTAGCATTAAACCCCTGGTCGTGGCGTTCTGTCAGAGAACGAAGCCCTTCCAGAAGGTCCTGTAACAGCTCCTCATGTCTCCTAATGGTGGCTCCCTGCAGGGAGACAGCATGGCAAAGCTGGTCCAAGTCTGCTGGGTCTGTCATGGCCAGTTGGTACTATCATGACACAAGGCGAGACGCAGATGCAGACACAGGAGGCAGATGGTTGGAGTTTAAGATGTTTAATAATCCAAAAGGAGTAGGCAGGAGAAAAAGGTCAAAACCAGTTCAGAGTCCAGGAGTTACAGAAAGGCAGACAGGCTTGAGGTCAGGGCAGGCAGAATGGTCAGGCAGGCGGGTACAGAGGCCAGAACAGGCAAGGGTCAAAACCAGGAAAACTAGAAAAAGGAGAATAGTAAAGGCAGGAGTATGGGAAAAAACGCTGGTTGACTTGGAACATACAAGACAAACTGACAAAGAGAGATAGGAAACACAGGGATAAATACACTAGGGAAAACAAGCAAAACTTGGAGGGGGTGGAGACAAAAACAAGGGCAGGTGAAACAGATCATGGTGTGACACAAACAAACAGCGAGGTAAGGTAAGCTGCCTAAATGAATACCGACCCATAGCACTCATGTCTGTAACCATGAAATGCTTTGAAAGGCAGGTCATGGCTCACATTAACACTATTATCCCAGAAACCCTAGACCCACTCCAATTTGCATAACGCCCCAACAGATCCACAGAAGATGCAATCTCTATTGCACTCCACACTGACCTTTCACACCTGGACAAAAGGAACACCTATGTGAGAAACTAACATGGTCCCAATTTGTAAGTCGCTCTGGATAAGAGCGTCTGCTAAATGACTTAAATGTAAATGTAAATGTAAAATGTAATGAGAATGCTATTAATTGACAACAGCTCAGTGGTCAACACCATAGTGCCCTCAAAGCTCATCACTAAGTTAAGGAACCTGGGACAAAAACACCTCCCTCTGCAACTGGATCCTGGACTTCCTGACGGGCCGCCCTCAGTTGGTATGGGTAGGTAACAACACATCCGCCACGCTGATCCTCAACACATGGGCCCCTCAGGAATGCGTGCTCAGTCCCCTCCTGTACTCCTTGTTCACTCATGACTGCATGGCCAGGTATGACTCCAACCCCATCATTAAGTTTGCTGATGACACAACAGTGGTAGGGCAGATCGCCGAGCACGCCCCATTCTCATCGACAGGATTGTAGTGGAGCAGGTTGAGAGCTTCAAGGTCCTTGGTGTCCACATCACCAACAAACTAACATGGTCCCAGCACACCAAGACAGTCGTAAAAAGGGCATGACGAAACCTATCCCCCCTTTAGGGGACTGAAAAGATTTGGCAGGGGTCCTCAGATCCTCAAAATGTTCTACAGCAGCACTATCGAGAGCATCCTGACGGGTTGCATCACTGCCTGGTATGGCAACTGCGACCGCAAGGCACTACAGAGGGTAGTGCAAACGGCCCAGTACATCACCGGGGCCAATCATCCTGCCATCCAGGACCTCTATACCAGGCAGTGTAAAGGGCCAAAAATTGTCAAAGACTCCAGCAACCCTAGTCATAGACTGTTCTCTCTGCTACCGAAAGCAAGAGGTACCGGAACGCCAAGTCTAGGTCCAAGAGGCTTCTAAACAGCTTCTACCCCCCAAACCTAGTCACTTTAATAACTCTACCTACATGTACATATTACTTCAATTACCAAGACACCGGTGCCCCCACACATTGAGTCTGTACCGGAACCCCCTGTATATAGCCTCCACATTGACTCTGTACCGGTACCCCCTGTATATAGCCTCCACATTGACTCTGTAAAAGAACCCCTGTATATAGCATCCACATTGACTCTGTACCAGAACCCCTGTATATTGTCTCCACATTGACTCTGTACCGGTATCAGAACCCCTGTGGCTCAGTTGGTCGAGCATGGTGTTTGCAACGCCAGGGTTGTGGGTTCGATTCCCACGGGGGGGCAGTACGGAGAAGAAAAAAAGAAAGAAAGAAAATGTATGAAATGAAATGTATTCACTACTGTAAATCGCTCTGGATAAGAATGTCGGCTAAATGACTAAAATGTGAAATGTACCCCCTGTATATAGCCTCCACATTGACTCTGTACCGGTACCCCCTGTATATAGCCTCCACATTGACTCTGTACCGGTACCCCCTGTATATAGCCTCCACATTGACTCTGTACCGGTACCCCCTGTATATAGCCTCCACATTGACTCTGTACCGGTGCCCCCTGTATATAGCCTCCACATTGACTCTGTACCGGTACCCCCTGTATTTAGCCTCCACATTGACTCTGTACAGGTACCCCCTGTATATAGCCTCCACATTGACTCTTTAAAAGAACCCCTGTATATAGCCTCCACATTGACTCTGTACCGTAACACCCTGTATATAGCCTCCACATTGACTCTGTACCAGAACCCCTGTATATAGCCTCCACATTGAGTCTGTACCGGTACCCCCTGTATATAGCCTCCACATTGACTCTGTACCGGTACCCCCTGTATATAGCCTCCACATTGACTCTGTACCAGAACCCCTGTATATAGCCTCCACATTGACTCTGTACCGGTACCCCCTGTATATAGCCTCCACATTGACTCTGTACCGGTACACCCTGTATATAGCCTCCACATTGACTCTGTACCGGTACCCCCTGTATATAGCCTCCACATTGACTCTGTACCAGAACCCCTGTATATAGCCTCCACATTGAGTCTGTACAGGTACCCCTTGTATATAGCCTCCACATTGACTCTGTACCGTAATGCCCTGTATATAGCCTCCACATTGACGCTGTATTGTAATACCCTGTATACTTTATTTAATTATTTTTATTTGATTTTATTTCATCTTTATTTAACCAGGTAGGCAAGTTGAGAACAATTTCTCATTTACAATTGCGACCTGGACAAGATAAAGCAAAGCAGTTTGACACATACAACAACACAGAGTTACACATTGAGTAAAACAAACATACAGTCAATACTATAGTAGAAAAATAAGTCTATATACAAAGTGAGCAAATTAGGTGAGATAAAGGAGGTAAAGGCAGAAAAGGCCATGGTGGCGAAGCAAATACAATATAGCAAGTAAGACACTGGAATAGGAGATTTGCAGTGGAAAAAAAGTGCAAAGTAGAGATATAAATAATGGGGTGCAAAGGACGCAAAATAAATAAATAAATAAATAAATACAGTAGGGGAAGTGGTAATTGTTTGCGCTAAATTATAGATGGGCTATGTACAGGTGCAGTGATCTGTGAGCTGCTCTGACAGCTGGTGCTTAAAGCTAGTGAGGGAGATGTGTTTCCAGTTTTAGAGATTTTTGTAGTTCGTTCCAGTCATTGGCAGCCGAGAACTGGAAGGAGAGATGGCAGAAGGAGGAATTGGCTTTGGGGGTGACCAGAGAGATATACCTGCTGGAGCGCATGCTACAGGTGGGTGCTGCTATGGTGACCAGCAATCTGAGATAAGGGGGAACTTTACCTAGCAGGGTCTTGTAGATGACCTGGAGCCAGTGGGTTTGGCAACGAGTATGAAGCGAGGGCCAGCCAACGAGAGCGTACAGGTCGCAGTGGTGGGTAGTATATGGGGCTTTGGTGACAAAACGTTAGGGTTAGGGCTAACCCTAACCCAATTTATTAAGTAGGGTATTGGAGGCTATTTTGTAAATGACATCGCCGAAGTTGAGGATCGGTAGGATGGTCAGTTTTATGAGGGTATGTTTGGCAGCATGAGTGAAAGATGCTTTGTTGCGAAATAGGAAACCAATTCAAGATTTAACTTTGGATTGGATATGTTTGATGTGAGTCTGGAAGGAGGGTTTACAGTCTAACCAGACACCTAGGTATTTGTAATTGTCCACATATTCTAAGTCAGAAACGTCCAGAGTAGTGATGCTGGATGGGCGGGCAGGTGCAGGCAGCGATCGGTTGAAGAGCATGCATTTAGTTTTACTTGTATTTAAGAGCAGTTGGAGGCCACGGAAGGAGAGTTGTATGGCATTGAAGCTCGTCTGGAGGGTAGTTAATAACACAGTGTCCAAAGAAGGGCCAGAAGTATACAGAATGGTGTCATCTGCGTAGAGGTGGATCAGAGACTCACCAGCAGCAAGAGCGACATCATTGATGTATACAGAGAAAAGAGTCGGCCCAAGAATTGAACCCCATGGCACCCCCATAGAGACTGCCAGAGGCCCGGACAACAGGCCCTCCAAGTTGACACACTGAACTCTATCAGAGAAGTAGTTGGTGAACCAGGCGAGGCAATCATTTGAGAAACCAAAGCTATTGAGTCTGCCGATGAGGATGTGGTGATTGACAGAGTCAAAAGCCTTGGCCAGGTCAATGAATACGGCTGCACAGTATTGTTTCTTATCGGTGGCGGTTAAGATATTGTTTAGGATCTTGAGCATGGCTGAGGTGCACCCATGACCAGCTCTGAAACCAGACTGCATAGCGGAGAAGGTGCGGTGGGATTCGAAATGGTAGGTAATCTGTTTGTTGACTTGGCTTTCGAAGACTTTAGAAAGGCAGGGTAGGATAGATATAGGTCTGTAGCAGTTTTGGTCAAGAGTGTCCCCCCCTTTGAAGAGGGGGATGACCGCGCCTGCTTTCCAATCTTTGGGAATCTCAGACAACACGAAAGAGAGGTTGAACAGGCTAGTAATAGGGGTTGCAACAATTTCGGCAGATCATTTTAGAAAGAAAGGGTACAGATTGTCTAGCCCGGCTGATTTGTAGGGGTCCAGATTTTGCAGCTCTTACAGAACATCAGCTGACTGGATTTTGGAGAAGGAGAAATGGGGAAGGCTTGGGCGAGTTGCTGTGGGGGGTGCAGTGCTCTTGACCGGGGTAGGGGTAGCCAGGTGGAAAGCATGGCCAGCCGTAGAAAAATGCTTATTGAAATTCTCAATTATAGTGGATTTGTCAGTGGTGACAGAGTTTCCTATCCTCAGTGCAGTGGGCAGCTGGGAGGAGGTGCTCTTATTCTCCAAGGACTTTACAGTGTCCCAGAACTTTGAGTTTGTTTTGCAGGAAGTACATTTCTGCTTGAAAAAGCTAGCCTTGGCTTTTCTAACTGCCTGTGTATATTGGTTTCTAACTTCCCTGAAAAGTTGTATATCACTAGGGCTGTTCGATGCTAATGCAGAATGCCACAGGATGTTTTTGTGTTGGTTAAGGGCAGTCAGGTCTGGAGAGAACCAAGGGCTACATCTGTTCCTGGCTCTACATTTCTTGAATGGGGCATGCTTATTTAAGATGGTGAGGAAGGCATTTAAAAAAAATAACCAGGCATCCTCTACTGACGGGATGAGGTCAATATCCTTCCAGGATACCCGGGCTAGGTCGATTAGAAAGGCCTGCTCGCTGAAGTGTTTCAGGGAGCGTTTGACAGTGATGAGTGGAGGTCGTTTGACCGCTGACCCATTACGGATGCAGGCAATTAGGCAATGATCTCTGAGATATTGGTTGAAAACAGCAGAGGTGTATTTAGAGGGCAAGTTGGTTAGGATGATATCTTGATAATTTGTGTGAGATTGAGGGCATCAAGCTTAGATTGTAGGATGGCTGGGGTGTTAAGCATGTCCCAGTTTAGGTCACCAAGCAGCACGAGCTCTGAAGATAGATGGGGGACAATCAGTTCGCATATTGTGTCTAGAGCACAGCTGGGGGCAGAGGGTGGTCTATAGCAGGCGGCAACGGTGAGAGACTTGTTTTTAGAGAGGTGGATTTTCAAAAGTAGAAATTCAAATTGTTTGGGTACAGACCTGGATAGTAAGACAGAACTCTGCAGGCTATCTCTGCAGTAGATTGCAACACCGCCCCCTTTGGCCGTTCTATCTTGTCTGAAATTGTTGTAGTTAGGGATGGAGATTTCAGAGTTTTTGGTGGCCTTCCTAAGCCAGGATTCAGACACGGCTAGGACATCCAGGTTGGCAGAGTGTGCTAAAGCAGTGAATAAAACAAACTTAGGGTGGAGGCTTCTAATGATAACATGCTTGAAACCAAGGCTATTACGGTTAAAGAAGTCATCAAAAGAGAGCGCCTGGGGAATAGGAGTGGAGCTAGGCACTGCAGGGCCTGGATTCACCTCTACATTGCCAGAGGAACAGAGGTGGAGTAGGCTAAGGGTATGGCTTAAAGCTATGAGAATTGGTCATCTAGGACGTCCGGAACAGAGAGTAAAAGGAGCAGGTTTCTGGGGGCGATAAAATAGCTTCAAGGTATAATGTACAGATAAAGGTATGGTAGGATGTGAATACAGTGGAGGTAAACCTAGGCATTGAGTGATGATGAAAGCGATATTGTCTCTAGAAACATCATTGAAACCAGGTGATGTCATCGCATGTGTGGGTGGTGGAACTGAGAGGTTGGATAAGGTATAATGAGCAGGGCTAGAGGCTCTACAGTGAAATAAGCCAATAAACACTAACCAGAACAGCAA
Organism: Salmo salar; assembly: GCF_965601325.2. Lineage (NCBI taxonomy): Eukaryota > Metazoa > Chordata > Actinopteri > Salmoniformes > Salmonidae > Salmo > Salmo salar. The sequence goes on from NC_138299.1 coordinate 164,446,721, forward strand.
TGGACAAGGCATATTGACATTAAGGAGAGGCATGCTTAGCCAAGTGATCAAAAGGGTCCAGTGAGTAGTGAGGTCTGTTGCGGTCATGGCGATTCAGACAGCTAGCCGGGCCATGGGTAGCAAGTTGGCAGAAGATGGTCTGTTTTTAGCCACCTCGTGCGTTTCCGTCGGTAGATTAGTGGGGTTCTGTGTGGTAGAGGGGACCAATCCAATTGGCAAAATAGTTATAGTTATAGTGGTCCAAGAAAATTGTCCGATAGACCTGTTCAGATAGCAGCCTATAAGACAGCTAACGATTAGCGGGCAGCAGATGGGCGTTCAGGTTACGTCGCGATGGAGGGGCCAGTTGAATAACTCGCAGATAACGTCGGAATTCCAGTCGTGAAGGCCCGATGGGGCTCCGCATCGGCAGTAAAACGGGTCCGGATAGGTGATTGTAGCCCAGGAGACACTTCAGCTGGCTAGCTCAGGAAAAGCCCACGAGTGGCTGATGGAACTCTTCAGCTGGCTAGCTCCGGAATAATTGATGTTACCGACGTTAGCCAATAGTCACTTGGATAGCAGTTAGCTAGCTGCAATATCCAGGTGTAAATGTCCAGAGCTTGCGGTACAAATCTGGGGATATGGAGAGAAAATAGGTCCGGTATGCTCTGGTCTGAGTCGCGTTGTACAAAACTGGCGATAGCTTTTCGAGCTAAGGGGTAGCTGATGACCGCCAACCGTGGTTAGCTGTATTCTAATGTTAGCTTGTGAACTGGGTAACTTCTGGCTAACTTCTGGCTAGCTTCTGTTGTGGATTTCAGATTTGAGGTAAATAATACTTTTTTTTTTTAATTGGTGAGGCGGGTTGCAGGAGAGTGTTATAAAGTTGAGTTTTTAGAAAAAAATATATAAAAAGATATGCGAAGAAAAGATGTAAATATATATATATATATATATATATATATATACACACGGGACACGACAAGACGAGGACAAAGGACATCTGACTGCTATGCCATCTTGGATTCAGTGTACAGCCTCCACATTGACTCTGTACCGTAATACCCTGTATATAGCTCCACTGTTGTTATTGTACTGCGGCTCTAAAATAACATCTTATTTGATTTATTACAGTGCTGCAGTGGACTACATGACTGTTACAGTGCTGCAGTGGAATACATGACTGTTAATGTGCTGCAGTGGAATACATGACTGTTAATGTGCTGCAGTGGAATACATGACTGTCAATGTGCTGCAGTGGAATACATGACTGTTCATGTGCTGCAGTGGAATACATGACTGTTAATGTGCTGCAGTGGAATACATGACTGTCAATGTGCTGCAGTGGAATACATGACTGTTACAGTGCTGCAGTGGAATACATGACTGTCACAGTGCTGCAGTGGAATACATCACTGTTCATGTGCTGCAGTGGAATACATGACTGTTCATGTGCTGCAGTGGAATACATGACTGTTAATGTGCTGCAGTGGAATACATGACTGTCAATGTGCTGCAGTGGAATACATGACTTACAGTGCTGCAGTGGAATACATGACTGTCACAGTGCTGCAGTGGAATACATGACTGTTAATGTGCTGCAGTGGAATACATGACTGTTACAGTACTGCAGTGGAATACATGACTGTCAATGTGCTGCAGTGGAATACATGACTGTCAATGTGCTGCAGTGGAATACATGACTGTTCATGTGCTGCAGTGGAATACATGACTGTCAATGTGCTGCAGTGGAATACATGACTGTTACAGTGCTGCAGTGGAATACATGACTGTCAATGTGCTGCAGTGGAATACATGACTGTTAATGTGCTGCAGTGGAATACATGACTGTCAATGTGCTGCAGTGGAATACATGACTGTTAATGTGCTGCAGTGGAATACATGACTGTTCATGTGCTGCAGTGGAATACAAGACTGTTACAGTGCTGCAGTGGAATACATGACTGTTAATGTGCTGCAGTGGAATACATGACTGTTACAGTGCTGCAGTGGAATACATGACTGTTACAGTGCTGCAGTGCAATACATGACTGTCAATGTGCTGCAGTGGAATACATGACTGTCAATGTGCTGCAGTGGAATACATGACTGTCAATGTGCTGCAGTGGAATACATGACTGTTAATGTGCTGCAGTGGAATACATGACTGTCAATGTGCTGCAGTGGAATACATGACTGTTAATGTGCTGCAGTGGAATACATGACTGTTCATGTGCTGCAGTGGAATACATGACTGTTAATGTGCTGCAGTGGAATACATGACTGTTACAGTGCTGCAGTGGAATACATGACTGTCAATGTGCTGCAGTACATGACTGTTACAGTGCTGCAGTGGAATACATGACTGTTCATGTGCTGCAGTGGAATACATGACTGTTCTTGTGCTGCAGTGGAATACATGACTGTTACAGTGCTGCAGTGGAATACATGACTGTTCTTGTGCTGCAGTGGAATACATGACTGTTACAGTGCTGCAGTGGAATACATGACTGTTCTTGTGCTGCAGTGGAATACATGACTGTTAATGTGCTGAAGTGGAATTTACAGCAGCAGACTGTCTGTCTGTCTGTCTGTCTGTCTGTCTGTCTGTCTGTCTGTCTGTCTGTCTGTCTGTCTGTCTGTCTGTCTGTCTGTCTGTCTGTCTGTCTGTCTGTCTGTCTGTCTGTCTGTCTGTCTGTCTGTCTGTCTGTCTGTCTGTGTCTCTTCTGGTGGGTTGCTTCTTGTATGTCACATGTATTGTCTGCAAGAAAAACAAGGAATGCGTTGGACAAATGCTTTGATGATGTTTTGTAAAAAGATGGCATTGTCTACCATTATGGAATGATGATCAAACAAGTTCAACACAGTAGAGTGGTGACTGAGCATTCATACATATTGAAGCTAAACATGTCATGAGGATCAGTCAGGGAGGATGTTCCTGTGACTTTCTCCTGAGGTTTACAAATGTTTGATCACATGCAAGTACAGCAGGAGTAACCTATCACAGAGATACTCAGCTTCTAATCATCACCATCACCATCCATCCTGAGTTCAAAATCATTACTTTTGGGATCAATACAGTGAGGAATGCTTGGATGAAATGACAGTCATTTGGTGAGAGGTCAATAAGGGATAAAGATTGAAGAAGATGTTTACAATCTTGACTACAGCATGTCAAGAGAGAGCTCATCTCTGTCAGTCTAGATGGTTTGGTAGAGAGCTCACCTCTCAGTCTAGATGGTTTGGTAGAGAGCTCACCTCTCAGTCTAGATGGTTTGGTAGAGAGCTCACCTCTCAGTCTAGATGGTTTGGTAGAGAGCTCATCTCTCAGTCTAGATGGTTTGGTAGAGAGCTCACCTCTCAGTCTAGATGGTTTGGTAGAGAGTTCACCTCGCAGTCTAGATGGTTTGGTAGAGAGCTCACCTCTCAGTCTAGATGGTTTGGTAGAGAGCTCACCTCTCAGGCTGGATGGTTTGGTAGAGAGCTCACCTCGCAGTCTAGATGGTTTGGTAGAGAGCTCACCTCTCAGTCTAGATGGTTTGGTAGAGAGCTCACCTCTCAGTCTAGATGGTTTGGTAGAGAGCTCACCTCTCAGTCTAGATGGTTTGGTAGAGAGCTCACCTCTCAGTCTAGATGGTTTGGTAGAGAGCTCACCTCTCAGTCTAGATGGTTTGGTAGAGAGCTCACCTCTCAGTCTAGATGGTTTGGTAGAGAGCTCACCTCTCAGTCTAGATGGTTTGGTAGAGAACTCACCTCTGTTTAGGGTCATGTATAGATATGCTGGACAGGCCATTATTTTCACCATTATATTGGCTCCCATGGCTATGCCCCATAGTATGACAATGCTCCATCCAGAGGGTACAAGTGGTCACTGAATGGTTTGATGAGCATGAAAACAATGTAAACCATATGCAAGGCTGTCTCAGACACCAGATCTCAACCCAATTGAACACCTATGGGAGGTTCTGGAGTCGCGCCAGAGACATTTTCCACCACCAACAACAAAACACAAAATTATAGAATTTATTGTGGAAAATTGTTGTCGCATCCCTTCAATAGAGTTCCAGAAACTTTAAGAATCTATGCCAAGGCTCATTGAATCTGCTCTGGCTCGCGGTGGTTCTATTTAGACGTTTTATGTTGGTGTTTCCTTTATTTTGGCAGTTACCTGTACACTCCTGATGCAAAATGAAACTATATACAGTATATCATTGTTTTACCTTTGTTGAATGCACTGACTGTCTCTCTGGATAAGAGTCTTTTAAATTACTTAAATGCAACTGAAAATGTGTAAATATTGTTCAGTTCATTCCCCTCCCTTTCACCCTCCTTCTCCTTCTCCTCTTCTCATAGACAAGGTCTTCTCACAGAGAAGCACATTTCAAAAAGTGAGGCAGTATTTTAACACCTTTGCCCTGTCCTGTCAGGCTGCTGATAGCTTCAGTGGTCCTCGCATCAACACTGAGACCAAGTCCATTCAGTGGTCCTCTCTGACACACATCAACACTGATACCAAGTCCATTCAGTGGTCCACACATCAACACTGAGTCCAAGTCCATTCAGTGGTCCACACATCAACACTGATACCAAGTCCATTCATTCAGTGGTCTTCTCTGACACACATCAACTCAAGTCTCTCCGATTGCTAGTGACACACTGTGACTCGCTGCCACGGCAAACAATAGCGGGCCTAGGAGAAAAAAACACCATATCACTGCAGGCCAAATGAGTTTTTAATTATGAACTTTCAGAGGGCTGCCCCACTCTTCTCCCGCTCCCCGGTGATGTGTTCTTGTCAAGCTATTCCCCAGGATCAAGCAGGGAGGGTGTCAAGTCATTTGGATATCGGCTCCACGGATGAAAGCCGGGCCCGGAATTACATTGACCCGAGCCAGAAGCGGCTGCTAAGGGAACACAAACTATCAAGAGCCTGTTTGAATGTTTGAAAGGTAACATTAAAAATGATTAATCTACCTATTTCTCACCCAGCCACAGCCAGCCTCATGTTCTCACACAGTTAGTTGCAGGTCTGCTCAAACAGTTCTGACGTAAATTCACTTAGAAAAGGAAAGAGATTTTGCAAATGCACTTTAACATCAATTAATAATTAAAAGCCAAGTCCGAAGAAAGTGAAATCATACCTGCAAGATAAAACTTGAAGTAAGTTGGTATGACATTTGTAGAGTATAAGGCATTTCTATTCCTCATACAGCAATGGTGAAATAGAACAGGAATGGTAAGGTGGGATAGGATGTGTGGCTATAGCCTTTATCAATGGTGAAATAGAACAGGAATGGTAAGGTGGGATAGGATGTGTGGCTATAGCCTTTATCAATGGTGAAATAGAACAGGAATGGTAAGGTGGGATAGGATGTGTGGCTATAGCCTTTATCAATGGTGAAATAGAACAGGAATGGTAAGGTGGGATAGGATGTGTGGCTATAGCCTTTATCAATGGTGAAATAGAACAGGAATGGTAAGGTGGGATAGGATGTGTGGCTATAGCCTTTATCAATGGTGAAATAGAACAGGAATGGTAAGGTGGGATAGGATGTGTGGCTATAGCCTTTATCAGAATTACAGGACAGCATCTGTGTTGAACGTGCCATATCATTTAATCTGAACGAGTAAAGCATTAGAGAGCAGCTTGATAGTGTATCTACTACTGGCAGGAACATCTGCTTGTAACATCAGTACTGAGCAGCGTGGCTTTTAACCGTTTAAAAGGAGAAAAGATCAAATGAGAGAAAGCACAGCATGGTAAACTGGCTGGATGACGAGTATTTCTATCTCTGCCATCAGCAACGGAAATAGCTACAATTATCTATCATAGGAAGAACAATTACAGAACATGTCCATCCCTGTCTATGCCAATCTAATGACTGCATCTTTCACAGAAGAAACATCTGATTCGAGTCCTAAACTCATTTTGAACCAAAAACACTGGTTTGAACAAGAAACACAGTCTGACTCTATTCCTGATACTACAGTCTACTACTGATACTACTGATACTACTGATACTACTGATACTACTGATACTACAGTCTACTACTGATACTACTGATACTACAGATACTACTGTCTACTACTGATACTACAGTCTACTACTGATACTTCTGTCTACTACTGATACTACTGATACTACTGTCTACTACTGATACTACTGATACTACTGTCTACTACTGATACTACTGTCTACTACTGATACTACTGATACTACTGATACTACTGATACTACTGATACTACAGTCTACTACTGATACTACTGATACTACTGTCTACTACTGATACTACAGTCTACTACTGATACTACTGATACTACAGTCTACTACTGATACTACTGTCTACTACTGATACTACAGTCTACTACTGATACTACTGTCTACTACTGATACTACTGTCTACTACTGATACTACTGATACTACTGTCTACTACTGATACTACTGTCTACTACTGATACTACTGTCTACTACTGATACTACTGTCTACTACTGATACTACTGATACTACTGATACTACAGTCTACTACTGATACTACTGATACTACTGATACTACTGATACTACTGATACTACTGATACTACTGATACTACTGATACTACTGATACTACTGTCTACTACTAATACTACAGTCTATTCCTGATACTACTGTCTACTACTGATACTACTGATACTACTGTCTACTACTGATACTACTGATACTACTGATACTACTGATACTACAGTCTACTACTGATACTACAGTCTACTACTGATACTACTGATACTACAGTCTACTACTGATACTACTGATACTACTGTCTACTACTGATACTACTGATACTACAGTCTACTACTGATACTACTGATACTACTGTCTACTACTGATACTACTGTCTACTACTGATACTACTGATACTACTGTCTACTACTGATACTACAGTCTACTACTGATACTACTGTCTACTACTGATACTACTGATACTACTGATACTACTGTCTACTACTGATACTACTGTCTACTACTGTCTACTACTGATACTACTGATACTACTGTCTACTACTGATACTACAGTCTACTACTGATACTACTGATACTACTGATACTACAGTCTACTACTGATACTACTGTCTACTACTGTCTACTACTGATACTACTGATACTACTGTCTACTACTGATACTACAGTCTACTACTGATACTACAGTCTACTACTGATACTACTGATACTACTGATACTACAGTCTACTACTGATACTACTGTCTACTACTGATACTACAGTCTACTACTGATACTACAGTCTACTACAGATACTACTGTCTACTACTGATACTACTGACACTACTGATACTACTGATACTACTGTCTACTACTGATACTACAGTCTACTACTGATACTACTGATACTACTGTCTACTACTGATACTACAGTCTACTACTGATACTACTGATACTACTGATACTACTGATACTACTGTCTACTACTGATACTACTGATACTACTGATACTACTGATACTACTGATACTACAGTCTACTACTGATACTACTGATACTACTGTCTACTACTGATACTACAGTCTACTACTGATACTACTGATACTACTGTCTACTACTGATACTACAGTCTACTACTGATACTACTGATACTACTGATACTACTGATACTACTGATACTACTGTCTACTACTGATACTACTGTCTACTACTGATACTACTGTCTACTACTGATACTACTGTCTACTGCTGATACTACTGATACTACTGTCTACTACTGATACTACAGTATACTACTGATACTACTGATACTACTGTCTACTACTGATACTACAGTCTACTACTGACACTACTGTCTACTACTGATACTACTGATACTACTGTCTACTACTGATACTACAGTCTACTACTGATACTACTGTCTACTACTGATACTACTGATAATACAGTCTACTACTGATACTACAGTCTACTACTGATACTACTGATACTACTGTCTACTACTGATACTACTGTCTACTACTGATACTACTGTCTACTACTGATACTACTGACACTTCTGTCTACTACTGATACTACAGTCTACTACTGATACTACTGATACTACTGTCTACTACTGATACTACTGATACTACTGTCTACTACTGATACTACAGTCTACTACTGATACTACTGTCTACTACTGATACTACTGACACTTCTGTCTACTACTGATACTACTGATACTACAGTCTACTACTGATACCACTGTCTACTACTGATACTACTGTCTACTACTGATACTACTAATACTACTGATACTACTGTCTACTACTGATACTAGTCTACTACTGATACTACTGTCTACTACTGATACTACAGTCTACTACTGATACTACTGTCTATTACTGTCTACTACTGATACTACAGTCTACTACTGATACTACTGTCTACTACTGTCTACTACTGATACTACTGATACTACTGTCTACTACTGATACTACAGTCTACTACTGATACTACAGTCTACTACTGATACTACTGTCTACTACTGATACTACTGACACTTCTGTCTACTACTGATACTACTGATACTACAGTCTACTACTGATACTACTGATACTACTGATACTGCTGATACTACTGTCTACTACTGATACTACTGTCTACTACTGATACTACTGATACTACAGTCTACTATTGATACTACTGATACTACTGATACTACTGTCTACTACTGATACTACTGATACTACAGTCTACTATTGATACTACTGATACTACTGATACTACTGTCTACTACTGATACTACTGATACTACTGTCTACTACTGATACTACAGTCTACTACTGATACTACTGTCTACTACTGATACTACAGTCTACTACTGATACTACTGTCTACTACTGATACTACTGTCTACTACTGTCTACTACTGATACTACAGTCTACTACAGTCTACTACTGATACTACTGATACTACTGTCTACTACTGATACTACAGTCTACTACTGATACTACAGTCTACTACTGATACTACTGACACTACTGTCTACTACTGATACTACAGTCTACTACAGTCTACTACTGATACTACTGTCTACTACTGATACTACAGTCTACTACTGATACTACTGTCTACTACTGTCTACTACTGATACTACTGATACTACTGTCTACTACTGATACTACAGTCTACTACTGATACTACTGTCTACTACTGATACTACTGTCTACTACATACTACTGATACTACTGATACTACAGTCTACTATTGATACTACTGTCTACTACTGATACTACTGTCTACTACTGATACTACTGATACTACTGATATTACTGTCTACTACTGATACTACAGTCTACTACTGATACTACAGTCTACTACTGATACTACTGTCTACTACTGATACTACAGTCTACTACTGATACTACTGTCTACTACTGATACAACGGTCTACTACTGATACTAATGTCTACTACTGATACTACTGATACTACTGATACTACAGTCTACTACTGATACTACTGATACTACTGATACTACTGATACTACTGATACTACTGATAATACTAATACTACTGATACTACAGTCTACTACTGATACTACAGTCTACTACTGATACTACTGTCTACTACTGATACTACTGTCTACTACTGATACTACTGATACTACAGTCTACTACTGATACTACTGATACTACTGATACTGCTGATACTACTGTCTACTACTGATACTACTGTCTACTACTGATACTACTGATACTACAGTCTACTATTGATACTACTGATACTACTGATACTACTGATACTACAGTCTACTGCTGATACTACTGTCTACTACTGATACTACTGATACTACTGATACTACAGTCTTCTGCTGATACTACTGTCTACTACTGATACTACTGATACTACTGTCTACTACTGATACTACTGATACTACTGATACTACTGATACTACAGTCTACTACTGATACTACAGTCTACTACTGATACTACAGTCTACTGCTGATACTACTGTCTACTACTGATACTACTGATACTACTGCCTACTACTGATACTACTGATACTACTGATACTACTGATACTACTGATACTACTGATACTACTGATACTACTGTCTACTACTGATACTACTGATACTACTGTCTACTACTGATACTACTGTCTACTACTGATACTACTGATACTACTGTCTACTACTGATACTACTGTCTACTACTGATACTACTGATACTACTAATACTACTGTCTACTACTGATACTACTGATACTACTGTCTACTACTGATACTACAGTCTACTACTGATACTACTGATACTACTGTCTACTACTGATACTACTGATACTACTGTCTACTACTGTCTACTACTGATACTACTGATACTACAGTCTACTACTGATACTACTGATACTACTGATACTACTGATACTACAGTCTACTACTGATACTACTGTCTGCTACTGATACTACTGATACTACTGATACTACTGTCTACTACTGATACTACTGATACTACAGTCTAATACTGATACTACAGTCTACTACTGATACTACAGTCTACTACTGATACTACTGTCTACTACTGACACTACTGTCTACTACTGATCCTACTGATACTACTGTCTACTACTGATACTACAGTCTACTGCTGATACTACTGTCTACTGCTGATACTACTGATACTACTGATACTACTGTCTACTACTGATACTACTGATACTACTGTCTACTACTGATACTACTGTCTACTACTGATACTACAGTCTACTACTGATATTACAGTCTACTACTGATACTACTGATCCTACTGATACTACTGTCTACTACTGATACTACAGTCTACTACTGATAATACTGTCTACTGCTGATACTACTGATACTACTGATACTACTGTCTACTACTGATACTACTGATACTACTGTCTACTACTGATACTACTGTCTACTACTGATACTACTGTCTACTACTGATACTACTGATACTACAGTCTACTACTGATACTACTGTCTACTACTGATACTACTGATACAACTGTCTACTACTGATACTACTGATACTACTCTCTACTACTGATACTACTGATACTACAGTCTACTACTGATACTACTGTCTACTACTGATACTACAGTCTAATACTGATACTACTGTCTAATACTGATACTACTGTCTACTACAGATACTACTGTATACTACTGATACTACTATCTACTACTGATACTACTGATACTAGTGTCTACTACTGATACTACTGTCTACTACTGATACTACTGATACTACTGTCTACTACTGATACTACTCTCTACTACTGATACTACTGTCTACTACTGATACTACTGTCTACTACTGATACTACTGATACTACTGATACAATTGTCTACTAGTGATACTACTGATACTACTGTCTACTACTGATACTACTGATACTACGGTCTACTACTGATACTACTGTCTACTACTGATACTACTGTCTACTACTGATACTACTGATACTACTCTCTACTACTGATACTACAGTCTACTACTGATACTACAGTCTACTACTGATACTACAGTCTGCTACTGATACTACAGTCTACTACTGATACTACTGTCTACTACTGATACTACTGACACTTCTGTCTACTACTGATACTACTGATACTACAGTCTACTACTGATACTACTGATACTACCGTCTACTACTGATACTACTGTTTACTACTGATACTACAGTCTACTACTGATACTACATTCTACTACTGATACTACTGATACTACTGTCTACTACTGATACTACTGTCTACTACTGATACTACTGTCTACTACTGATACTACTGATACTACTGATACTACAGTCTACTACTGATACTACTAATACTACTGATACTACTGTCTACTACTGATACTACTGATACTACAGTCTACTACTGATACTACTGATACTACAGTCTACTACTGATACTAATGATACTAATGATACTACTGTCTACTGCTGATACTACTGAAACTACTGTCTACTACTGATACTACTGATACTACTGATACTACAGTCTACTACTGATACTACTGATACTACAGTCTACTACTGATACTACTGTCTGCTACTGATACTACTGATACTACTGATACTACAGTCTACTACTGATACTACTGATACTACAGTCTACTACTGATACTACAGTCTACTACTGAAACTACTGTCTACTACTGATACTACTGATACTACTGATACTACTGTCTACTACTGATACTACCTTCTACTACTGATACTACTGATACTACGGTCTACTACTGATACTACAGTCTACTACTGATACTACATTCTACTACTGATACTACAGTCTACTACTGATACTACTGATACTACTGTCTACTACTGATACTACAGTCTACTACTGATACTACTGTCTACTGCTGATACTACTGATACTACTGATACTACTGATACTACTGATACTACTGATACTACTGTCTACTACTGATACTACTGTCTACTACTGATACTACTGATACTACTGTCTACTACTGATACTACAGTCTACTACTGATACTACTGTCTACTACTGATACTACTGATCCTACTGATACTACTGTCTACTACTGATACTACAGTCTAATACTGATAATACTGTCTACTGCTGATACTACTGATACTACTGATACTACTGTCTACTACTGATACTACTGATACTACTGTCTACTACTGATACTACTGTCTACTACTGATACTACTGTCTACTACTGATACTACTGTCTACTACTGATACTACTGATACTACAGTCTACTACGGATACTACTGATACTACTGATACTACTGATACAACTGTCTACTACTGATACTACTAATACTACTGTCTACTACTGATACTACTGATACTACTGTCTACTACTGATACTACTGATACTACAGTATACTACTGATACTACTGATACTACTCTACTACTGATACTACTGATACTACAGTCTACTACTGATACTACTGATACTACAGTCTACTACTGATACTCCTGTCTACTACTGATACTACAGTCTACTACTGATACTACTGATACTACTGATACTACAGTCTACTACTGATACTACTAATACTACTGATACTACTGTCTACTACTGATACTACTGATACTACAGTCTACTACTGATACTACTGATACTACAGTCTACTACTGATACTAATGATACTAATGATACTACTGTCTACTGCTGATACTACTGAAACTACTGTCTACTACTGATACTACTGATACTACTGATACTACAGTCTACTACTGATACTACTGATACTACAGTCTACTACTGATACTACTGTCTGCTACTGATACTACTGATACTACTGATACTACAGTCTACTACTGATACTACTGATACTACAGTCTACTACTGATACTACTGTCTACTACTGATACTACAGTCTACTACTGATACTACTGTCTACTACTGATACTACTGTCTACTACTGATACTACTGATACTACTGTCTACTACTGATACTACTGTCTACTACTGATACTACTGTCTACTACTGATACTACTGTCTACTACTGATACTACTGATACTACTGATACTACAGTCTACTACTGATACTACTGATACTACTGATACTACTGATACTACTGATACTACTGATACTACTGATACTACTGATACTACTGATACTACTGTCTACTACTAATACTACAGTCTATTCCTGATACTACTGTCTACTACTGATACTACTGATACTACTGTCTACTACTGATACTACTGATACTACTGATACTACTGATACTACAGTCTACTACTGATACTACAGTCTACTACTGATACTACTGATACTACAGTCTACTACTGATACTACTGATACTACTGTCTACTACTGATACTACTGATACTACAGTCTACTACTGATACTACTGATACTACTGTCTACTACTGATACTACTGTCTACTACTGATACTACTGATACTACTGTCTACTACTGATACTACAGTCTACTACTGATACTACTGTCTACTACTGATACTACTGATACTACTGATACTACTGTCTACTACTGATACTACTGTCTACTACTGTCTACTACTGATACTACTGATACTACTGTCTACTACTGATACTACAGTCTACTACTGATACTACTGATACTACTGATACTACAGTCTACTACTGATACTACTGTCTACTACTGTCTACTACTGATACTACTGATACTACTGTCTACTACTGATACTACAGTCTACTACTGATACTACAGTCTACTACTGATACTACTGATACTACTGATACTACAGTCTACTACTGATACTACTGTCTACTACTGATACTACAGTCTACTACTGATACTACAGTCTACTACAGATACTACTGTCTACTACTGATACTACTGACACTACTGATACTACTGATACTACTGTCTACTACTGATACTACAGTCTACTACTGATACTACTGATACTACTGTCTACTACTGATACTACAGTCTACTACTGATACTACTGATACTACTGATACTACTGATACTACTGTCTACTACTGATACTACTGATACTACTGATACTACTGATACTACTGATACTACAGTCTACTACTGATACTACTGATACTACTGTCTACTACTGATACTACAGTCTACTACTGATACTACTGATACTACTGTCTACTACTGATACTACAGTCTACTACTGATACTACTGATACTACTGATACTACTGATACTACTGATACTACTGTCTACTACTGATACTACTGTCTACTACTGATACTACTGTCTACTACTGATACTACTGTCTACTGCTGATACTACTGATACTACTGTCTACTACTGATACTACAGTATACTACTGATACTACTGATACTACTGTCTACTACTGATACTACAGTCTACTACTGACACTACTGTCTACTACTGATACTACTGATACTACTGTCTACTACTGATACTACAGTCTACTACTGATACTACTGTCTACTACTGATACTACTGATAATACAGTCTACTACTGATACTACAGTCTACTACTGATACTACTGATACTACTGTCTACTACTGATACTACTGTCTACTACTGATACTACTGTCTACTACTGATACTACTGACACTTCTGTCTACTACTGATACTACAGTCTACTACTGATACTACTGATACTACTGTCTACTACTGATACTACTGATACTACTGTCTACTACTGATACTACAGTCTACTACTGATACTACTGTCTACTACTGATACTACTGACACTTCTGTCTACTACTGATACTACTGATACTACAGTCTACTACTGATACCACTGTCTACTACTGATACTACTGTCTACTACTGATACTACTAATACTACTGATACTACTGTCTACTACTGATACTAGTCTACTACTGATACTACTGTCTACTACTGATACTACAGTCTACTACTGATACTACTGTCTATTACTGTCTACTACTGATACTACAGTCTACTACTGATACTACTGTCTACTACTGTCTACTACTGATACTACTGATACTACTGTCTACTACTGATACTACAGTCTACTACTGATACTACAGTCTACTACTGATACTACTGTCTACTACTGATACTACTGACACTTCTGTCTACTACTGATACTACTGATACTACAGTCTACTACTGATACTACTGATACTACTGATACTGCTGATACTACTGTCTACTACTGATACTACTGTCTACTACTGATACTACTGATACTACAGTCTACTATTGATACTACTGATACTACTGATACTACTGTCTACTACTGATACTACTGATACTACAGTCTACTATTGATACTACTGATACTACTGATACTACTGTCTACTACTGATACTACTGATACTACTGTCTACTACTGATACTACAGTCTACTACTGATACTACTGTCTACTACTGATACTACAGTCTACTACTGATACTACTGTCTACTACTGATACTACTGTCTACTACTGTCTACTACTGATACTACAGTCTACTACAGTCTACTACTGATACTACTGATACTACTGTCTACTACTGATACTACAGTCTACTACTGATACTACAGTCTACTACTGATACTACTGACACTACTGTCTACTACTGATACTACAGTCTACTACAGTCTACTACTGATACTACTGTCTACTACTGATACTACAGTCTACTACTGATACTACTGTCTACTACTGTCTACTACTGATACTACTGATACTACTGTCTACTACTGATACTACAGTCTACTACTGATACTACTGTCTACTACTGATACTACTGTCTACTACATACTACTGATACTACTGATACTACAGTCTACTATTGATACTACTGTCTACTACTGATACTACTGTCTACTACTGATACTACTGATACTACTGATATTACTGTCTACTACTGATACTACAGTCTACTACTGATACTACAGTCTACTACTGATACTACTGTCTACTACTGATACTACAGTCTACTACTGATACTACTGTCTACTACTGATACAACGGTCTACTACTGATACTAATGTCTACTACTGATACTACTGATACTACTGATACTACAGTCTACTACTGATACTACTGATACTACTGATACTACTGATACTACTGATACTACTGATAATACTAATACTACTGATACTACAGTCTACTACTGATACTACAGTCTACTACTGATACTACTGTCTACTACTGATACTACTGTCTACTACTGATACTACTGATACTACAGTCTACTACTGATACTACTGATACTACTGATACTGCTGATACTACTGTCTACTACTGATACTACTGTCTACTACTGATACTACTGATACTACAGTCTACTATTGATACTACTGATACTACTGATACTACTGATACTACAGTCTACTGCTGATACTACTGTCTACTACTGATACTACTGATACTACTGATACTACAGTCTTCTGCTGATACTACTGTCTACTACTGATACTACTGATACTACTGTCTACTACTGATACTACTGATACTACTGATACTACTGATACTACAGTCTACTACTGATACTACAGTCTACTACTGATACTACAGTCTACTGCTGATACTACTGTCTACTACTGATACTACTGATACTACTGCCTACTACTGATACTACTGATACTACTGATACTACTGATACTACTGATACTACTGATACTACTGATACTACTGTCTACTACTGATACTACTGATACTACTGTCTACTACTGATACTACTGTCTACTACTGATACTACTGATACTACTGTCTACTACTGATACTACTGTCTACTACTGATACTACTGATACTACTAATACTACTGTCTACTACTGATACTACTGATACTACTGTCTACTACTGATACTACAGTCTACTACTGATACTACTGATACTACTGTCTACTACTGATACTACTGATACTACTGTCTACTACTGTCTACTACTGATACTACTGATACTACAGTCTACTACTGATACTACTGATACTACTGATACTACTGATACTACAGTCTACTACTGATACTACTGTCTGCTACTGATACTACTGATACTACTGATACTACTGTCTACTACTGATACTACTGATACTACAGTCTAATACTGATACTACAGTCTACTACTGATACTACAGTCTACTACTGATACTACTGTCTACTACTGACACTACTGTCTACTACTGATCCTACTGATACTACTGTCTACTACTGATACTACAGTCTACTGCTGATACTACTGTCTACTGCTGATACTACTGATACTACTGATACTACTGTCTACTACTGATACTACTGATACTACTGTCTACTACTGATACTACTGTCTACTACTGATACTACAGTCTACTACTGATATTACAGTCTACTACTGATACTACTGATCCTACTGATACTACTGTCTACTACTGATACTACAGTCTACTACTGATAATACTGTCTACTGCTGATACTACTGATACTACTGATACTACTGTCTACTACTGATACTACTGATACTACTGTCTACTACTGATACTACTGTCTACTACTGATACTACTGTCTACTACTGATACTACTGATACTACAGTCTACTACTGATACTACTGTCTACTACTGATACTACTGATACAACTGTCTACTACTGATACTACTGATACTACTCTCTACTACTGATACTACTGATACTACAGTCTACTACTGATACTACTGTCTACTACTGATACTACAGTCTAATACTGATACTACTGTCTAATACTGATACTACTGTCTACTACAGATACTACTGTATACTACTGATACTACTATCTACTACTGATACTACTGATACTAGTGTCTACTACTGATACTACTGTCTACTACTGATACTACTGATACTACTGTCTACTACTGATACTACTCTCTACTACTGATACTACTGTCTACTACTGATACTACTGTCTACTACTGATACTACTGATACTACTGATACAATTGTCTACTAGTGATACTACTGATACTACTGTCTACTACTGATACTACTGATACTACGGTCTACTACTGATACTACTGTCTACTACTGATACTACTGTCTACTACTGATACTACTGATACTACTCTCTACTACTGATACTACAGTCTACTACTGATACTACAGTCTACTACTGATACTACAGTCTGCTACTGATACTACAGTCTACTACTGATACTACTGTCTACTACTGATACTACTGTCTACTAGAGGTACTACTGTATACTACTGATACTACTGTCTACTACTGATACTACTGTCTACTACTGATACTACTGATACTACTGTCTACTACTGATACTACTGTCTACTGCTGATACTATTGATACTACTGTCACCTACTGATACTACTGTCTACTACTGATACTATTGATACTACTGAAACTACTGTCTACTACTGATACTACTGATACTACTGTCTACTAATGATACTACTGTCTACTACTGATACTACTGTCTACTAATGACACTACTGTCTACTACTGATACTACTGATACTACTGTCTACTACTGTCTACTACTGATACTACTGATACTACTAATACTACTGTCTACTACTGATACTACTGTCTACTAATGATACTACTGATACTACTGATACTACTGTCTACTACTGATACTACTGTCTACTACTGATACTACTGTCTACTGCTGATACTACTGTCTACTGCTGATACTACTGATACTACTGATACTACTGTCTACTGCTGATACTATTGATACTACTGATACTACTGTCTACTACTGATACTACTGTCTACTGCTGATATGATACTACTGTCTACTACTGATACTACTGTCTACTACTGATACTACTGTCTACTACTGATACTACTGATACTACTGATACTACAGTCTACTACTGATACTACTAATACTACTGATACTACTGTCTACTACTGATACTACTGATACTACAGTCTACTACTGATACTACTGATACTACAGTCTACTACTGATACTAATGATACTAATGATACTACTGTCTACTGCTGATACTACTGAAACTACTGTCTACTACTGATACTACTGATACTACTGATACTACAGTCTACTACTGATACTACTGATACTACAGTCTACTACTGATACTACTGTCTGCTACTGATACTACTGATACTACTGATACTACAGTCTACTACTGATACTACTGATACTACAGTCTACTACTGATACTACAGTCTACTACTGAAACTACTGTCTACTACTGATACTACTGATACTACTGATACTACTGTCTACTACTGATACTACCTTCTACTACTGATACTACTGATACTACGGTCTACTACTGATACTACAGTCTACTACTGATACTACATTCTACTACTGATACTACAGTCTACTACTGATACTACTGATACTACTGTCTACTACTGATACTACAGTCTACTACTGATACTACTGTCTACTGCTGATACTACTGATACTACTGATACTACTGATACTACTGATACTACTGATACTACTGTCTACTACTGATACTACTGTCTACTACTGATACTACTGATACTACTGTCTACTACTGATACTACAGTCTACTACTGATACTACTGTCTACTACTGATACTACTGATCCTACTGATACTACTGTCTACTACTGATACTACAGTCTAATACTGATAATACTGTCTACTGCTGATACTACTGATACTACTGATACTACTGTCTACTACTGATACTACTGATACTACTGTCTACTACTGATACTACTGTCTACTACTGATACTACTGTCTACTACTGATACTACTGTCTACTACTGATACTACTGATACTACAGTCTACTACGGATACTACTGATACTACTGATACTACTGATACAACTGTCTACTACTGATACTACTAATACTACTGTCTACTACTGATACTACTGATACTACTGTCTACTACTGATACTACTGATACTACAGTATACTACTGATACTACTGATACTACTCTACTACTGATACTACTGATACTACAGTCTACTACTGATACTACTGATACTACAGTCTACTACTGATACTCCTGTCTACTACTGATACTACAGTCTACTACTGATACTACTGTCTACTACAGATACTACTGTATACTACTGATACTACTGATACTAGTGTTTATTACTGATACTACTGTCTACTACTGATACTACTGATACTACTGTCTACTACTGATACTACTGTCTACTACTGATACAACTGTCTACTACTGATACAACTGTCTACTACTGATACTACTGATACTACTGTCTACTACTGATACTACTGATACTACTGTCTACTACTGATACTACTGATACTACGGTCTACTACTCATACTACTGATACTACTGTCTACTACTGATACTACTGTCTACTACTGATACTACTCTCTACTACTGATACTACTGATACTACAGTCTACTACTGATACTACAGTCTACTACAGATACTACTGTCTACTACTGATACTACTGTCTACTAGAGATACTACTGTATACTACAGATACTACTGTCTACTACTGATACTACTGTCTACTGCTGATACTACTGATACTACTGATCCTACTGATACTACTGTCTACTACTGATACTACTGATACTACTGATACTACTGATACTACTGTCTACTGCTGATACTACTGTCTACTACTGATACTACTGTCTACTACTGATACTACTGTCTAATGCTGATCCTACTGATACTACTGATCCTACTGAAACTACTGTCTACTACTGATACTACTGATACTACTGATACTACTGATACTACTGTCTACTGCTGATATTACTGATACTACTGTCTACTGCTGATACTATTGATACTACTGTCACCTACTGATAATACTGTCTACTACTGATTCTACTGATACTACTGATACTACTGTCTACTACTGATACTACTGATACTACTGAGCCTACTGTCTACTACTGATACTACTGATACTACTAATACTACTGATACTACTGTCTACTACTGATAATACTAATACTGCTGATACTACTGTCTACTACTGATACTACAGTCTACTACTGATACTACTGATACTACTGTCTACTACTGATACTACTGTCTACTACTGATACTACTGTCTACTACTGATACTACTGATACTACTGATACTACTGTCTACTATTGATACTACTGATACTACTGTCTACTACTGATACTACTGATACTACTGATACTACAGTCTACTACTGATACTACTGATACTACTGATACTACAGTCTACTACTGATACTACTGATACTAATGATACTACTGTCTACTGCTGATAATACTGAAACTACTGTCTACTACTGATACTACTGATACTACTGATACTACTGATACTACAGTCTACTACTGTCTACTACTGATACTACTGATACTACAGTCTACTACTGATACTACTGTCTGCTACTGATACTACTGATACTACTGATACTACTGATACTACAGTCTACTACTGATACTACTGATACTACAGTCTACTACTGATACTACAGTCTACTACTGATACTACTGTCTACTACTGATACTACTGTCTACTACTGATACTACGGTCTACTACTGATACTACAGTCTACTACTGATACTACAGTCTACTACTGATACTACTGTCTACTACTGATACTACTGTCTACTACTGATCCTACTGATACTACAGTCTACTACTGATACTACAGTCTACTACTGATACTACTGTCTACTACTGATACTACTGTCTACTACTGATACTACTGTCTACTACTGATACTACTGATACTACTGTCTACTACTGATACTACAGTCTACTACTGATACTACATTCTACTACTGATACTACTGTCTACTACTGATACTACTGTCTACTACTGATACTACTGATCCTACTGATACTACTGTCTACTACTGATACTACAGTCTACTACTGATAATACTGTCTACTGCAGATACTACTGATACTACTGTCTACTACTGATACTACTGTCTACTACTGATACTACTGTCTACTACTGATACTACTGATACTACAGTCTACTACTGATACTACTGTCTACTACTGATACTACTGATACTACTGTCTACTACTGATACTACTGATACAACTGTCTACTACTGATACTACAGTATACTACTGTCTACTACTGATCCTACTGATACTACAGTCTACTACTGATACTACAGTCTACTACTGATACTACTGTCTACTACTGATACTACTGTCTACTACTGATACTACTGTCTACTACTGATACTACTGTCTACTACTGATACTACTGTCTACTACTGATACTACTGATACTACTGTCTACTACTGATACTACAGTCTACTACTGATACTACAGTCTACTACTGATACTACTGTCTACTACTGATACTACTGATCCTACTGATACTACTGTCTACTACTGATACTACAGTCTACTACTGATAATACTGTCTACTGCAGATACTACTGATACTACTGTCTACTACTGATACTACTGTCTACTACTGATACTACTGATACTACAGTCTACTACTGATACTACTGATACTACTGTCTACTACTGATACTACTGATACTACTGTCTACTACTGATACTACTGATACAACTGTCTACTACTGATACTACAGTATACTACTGTCTACTACTGATACTACAGTATACTACTGATACTACTGTCTACTACTGATACTACTGATACTACTCTCTACTACTGATACTACTGATACTACAGTCTACTACTGATACTACTGTCTACTACTGATACTACAGTCTACTACTGATACTACAGTCTACTACTGATACTACTGATACTACTGATACTACAGTCTACTACTGATACTACTAATACTACTGATACTACTGTCTACTACTGATACTACTGATACTACAGTCTACTACTGATACTACTGATACTACAGTCTACTACTGATACTAATGATACTAATGATACTACTGTCTACTGCTGATACTACTGAAACTACTGTCTACTACTGATACTACTGATACTACTGATACTACAGTCTACTACTGATACTACTGATACTACAGTCTACTACTGATACTACTGTCTGCTACTGATACTACTGATACTACTGATACTACAGTCTACTACTGATACTACTGATACTACAGTCTACTACTGATACTACAGTCTACTACTGATACTACTGTCTACTACTGATACTACTGATACTACTGATACTACTGTCTACTACTGATACTACTGTCTACTACTGATACTACTGATACTACGGTCTACTACTGATACTACAGTCTACTACTGATACTACAGTCTACTACTGATACTACAGTCTACTACTGATCCTACTGATACTACTGTCTACTACTGATACTACAGTCTACTACTGATACTACTGTCTACTGCTGATACTACTGATACTACTGATACTACTGTCTACTACTGATACTACTGTCTACTACTGATACTACTGATACTACTGTCTACTACTGATACTACAGTCTACTACTGATACTACTGTCTACTACTGATACTACTGATCCTACTGATACTACTGTCTACTACTGATACTACAGTCTAATACTGATAATACTGTCTACTGCTGATACTACTGATACTACTGATACTACTGTCTACTACTGATACTACTGATACTACTGTCTACTACTGATACTACTGTCTACTACTGATACTACTGTCTACTACTGATACTACTGATACTACAGTCTACTACGGATACTACTGATACTACTGATACTACTGATACAACTGTCTACTACTGATACTACTGATACTACTGTCTACTACTGATACTACTGATACTACTGTCTACTACTGATACTACAGTATACTACAGTATACTACAGATACTACTGATACTACTCTACTACTGATACTACTGATACTACAGTCTACTACTGATACTACTGATACTACAGTCTACTACTGATACTACTGTCTACTACTGATACTACAGTCTACTACTGATACTACTGTCTACTACTGATACTACTGTATACTACTGATACTACTGATACTAGTGTTTATTACTGATACTACTGTCTACTACTGATACTACTGATACTACTGTCTACTACTGATACTACTGTCTACTACTGATACAACTGTCTACTACTGATACAACTGTCTACTACTGATACTACTGATACTACTGTCTACTACTGATACTACTGATACTACTGTCTACTACTGATACTACTGATACAACGGTCTACTACTCATACTACTGATACTACTGTCTACTACTGATACTACTGTCTACTACTGATACTACTCTCTACTACTGATACTACTGATACTACAGTCTACTACTGATACTACAGTCTACTACAGATACTACTGTCTACTACTGATACTACTGTCTACTAGAGATACTACTGTATACTACAGATACTACTGTCTACTACTGATACTACTGTCTACTGCTGATACTACTGATACTACTGATCCTACTGATACTACTGTCTACTACTGATACTACTGATACTACTGATACTACTGATACTACTGTCTACTGCTGATACTACTGTCTACTACTGATACTACTGTCTACTACTGATACTACTGTCTAATGCTGATCCTACTGATACTACTGATCCTACTGAAACTACTGTCTACTACTGATACTACTGATACTACAGTCTACTACTGATAATACTGTCTACTGCAGATACTACTGATACTACTGTCTACTACTGATACTACTGTCTACTACTGATACTACTGATACTACAGTCTACTACTGATACTACTGTCTACTACTGATACTACTGATACTACTGTCTACTACTGATACTACTGATACAACTGTCTACTACTGATACTACAGTATACTACTGTCTACTACTGATCCTACTGATACTACAGTCTACTACTGATACTACAGTCTACTACTGATACTACTGTCTACTACTGATACTACTGTCTACTACTGATACTACTGTCTACTACTGATACTACTGATACTACTGTCTACTACTGATACTACAGTCTACTACTGATACTACAGTCTACTACTGATACTACTGTCTACTACTGATACTACTAATCCTACTGATACTACTGTCTACTACTGATACTACAGTCTACTACTGATAATACTGTCTACTGCAGATACTACTGATACTACTGTCTACTACTGATACTACTGTCTACTACTGATACTACTGATACTACAGTCTACTACTGATACTACTGATACTACTGTCTACTACTGATACTACTGATACTACTGTCTACTACTGATACTACTGATACAACTGTCTACTACTGATACTACAGTATACTACTGTCTACTACTGATACTACAGTATACTACTGATACTACTGTCTACTACTGATACTACTGATACTACTCTCTACTACTGATACTACTGATACTACAGTCTACTACTGATACTACTGTCTACTACTGATACTACAGTCTACTACTGATACTACAGTCTACTACTGATACTACTGATACTACTGATACTACAGTCTACTACTGATACTACTAATACTACTGATACTACTGTCTACTACTGATACTACTGTCTACTACTGATACTACTGATACTACAGTCTACTACTGATACTACTGATACTACAGTCTACTACTGATACTAATGATACTAATGATACTACTGTCTACTGCTGATACTACTGAAACTACTGTCTACTACTGATACTACTGATACTACTGATACTACAGTCTAATACTGATACTACTGATACTACAGTCTACTACTGATACTACTGTCTGCTACTGATACTACTGATACTACTGATACTACAGTCTACTACTGATACTACTGATACTACAGTCTACTACTGATACTACAGTCTACTACTGATACTACTGTCTACTACTGATACTACTGATACTACTGATACTACTGTCTACTACTGATACTACTGTCTACTACTGATACTACTGATACTACGGTCTACTACTGATACTACAGTCTACTACTGATACTACAGTCTACTACTGATACTACTGTCTACTGCTGATACTACTGATACTACTGATACTACTGATACTACTGTCTACTACTGATACTACTGTCTACTACTGATACTACTGATACTACTGTCTACTACTGATACTACAGTCTACTACTGATACTACTGTCTACTACTGATACTACTGATCCTACTGATACTACTGTCTACTACTGATACTACAGTCTAATACTGATAATACTGTCTACTGCTGATACTACTGATACTACTGATACTACTGTCTACTACTGATACTACTGATACTACTGTCTACTACTGATACTACTGTCTACTACTGATACTACTGTCTACTACTGATACTACTGATACTACAGTCTACTACGGATACTACTGATACTACTGATACTACTGATACAACTGTCTACTACTGATACTACTGATACTACTGTCTACTACTGATACTACTGATACTACTGTCTACTACTGATACTACTGATACTACAGTATACTACTGATACTACTGATACTACTCTACTACTGATACTACTGATACTACAGTCTACTACTGATACTACTGATACTACAGTCTACTACTGATACTACTGTCTACTACTGATACTACAGTCTACTACTGATACTACTGTCTACTACTGATACTACTGTATACTACTGATACTACTGATACTAGTGTTTATTACTGATACTACTGTCTACTACTGATACTACTGATACTACTGTCTACTACTGATACTACTGTCTACTACTGATACAACTGTCTACTACTGATACAACTGTCTACTACTGATACTACTGATACTACTGTCTACTACTGATACTACTGATACTACTGTCTACTACTGATACTACTGATACTACGGTCTACTACTCATACTACTGATACTAGTGTCTACTACTGATACTACTGTCTACTACTGATACTACTCTCTACTACTGATACTACTGATACTACAGTCTACTACTGATACTACAGTCTACTACAGATACTACTGTCTACTACTGATACTACTGTCTACTAGAGATACTACTGTATACTACAGATACTACTGTCTACTACTGATACTACTGTCTACTGCTGATACTACTGATACTACTGATCCTACTGATACTACTGTCTACTACTGATACTACTGATACTACTGATACTACTGATACTACTGTCTACTGCTGATACTACTGTCTACTACTGATACTACTGTCTACTACTGATACTACTGTCTAATGCTGATCCTACTGATACTACTGATCCTACTGAAACTACTGTCTACTACTGATACTACTGATACTACTGATACTACTGTCTACTGCTGATATTACTGATACTACTGTCTACTGCTGATACTATTGATACTACTGTCACCTACTGATACTACTGTCTACTACTGATTCTACTGATACTACTGATACTACTGATACTACAGTCTACTACTGATACTACTGTCACCTACTGATACTACTGTCTACTACTGATACTACTGTCTACTACTGATACTACAGTCTACTACTGATACTACTGTCTACTACTGATACTACTGATACTACTGATACTACTGTCTACTACTGATACTACTGATACTACTAATACTACTGATACTACTGTCTACTACTGATAATACTAATACTGCTGATACTACTGTCTACTACTGATACTACAGTCTACTACTGATACTACTGATACTACTGTCTACTACTGATACTACTGTCTACTACTGATACTACTGTCTACTACTGATACTACTGATACTACTGATACTAATGTCTACTACTGATACTACTGATACTATTAATACTACTGATACTACTGTCTACTACTGATACTACTGATACTACTGATACTACAGTCTACTACTGATACTACTGATACTACTGATACTACTGATACTACAGTCTACTACTGATACTACTGATACTAATGATACTACTGTCTACTGCTGATAATACTGAAACTACTGTCTACTACTGATACTACTGATACTACTGATACTACTGATACTACAGTCTACTACTGTCTACTACTGATACTACTGATACTACAGTCTACTACTGATACTACTGTCTGCTACTGATACTACTGATACTACTGATACTACTGATACTACAGTCTACTACTGATACTACTGATACTACAGTCTACTACTGATACTACAGTCTACTACTGATACTACTGTCTACTACTGATACTACTGTCTACTACTGATACTACGGTCTACTACTGATACTACAGTCTACTACTGATACTACAGTCTACTACTGATACTACTGTCTACTACTGATACTACTGTCTACTACTGATCCTACTGATACTACAGTCTACTACTGATACTACAGTCTACTACTGATACTACTGTCTACTACTGATACTACTGTCTACTACTGATACTACTGTCTACTACTGATACTACTGTCTACTACTGATACTACTGATACTACTGTCTACTACTGATACTACAGTCTACTACTGATACTACAGTCTACTACTGATACTACTGTCTACTACTGATACTACTGTCTACTACTGATACTACTGATCCTACTGATACTACTGTCTACTACTGATACTACAGTCTACTACTGATAATACTGTCTACTGCAGATACTACTGATACTACTGTCTACTATTGATACTACTGTCTACTACTGATACTACTGTCTACTACTGATACTACTGATACTACAGTCTACTACTGATACTACTGTCTACTACTGATACTACTGATACTACTGTCTACTACTGATACTACTGATACAACTGTCTACTACTGATACTACAGTATACTACTGTCTACTACTGATCCTACTGATACTACAGTCTACTACTGATACTACAGTCTACTACTGATACTACTGTCTACTACTGATACTACTGTCTACTACTGATACTACTGTCTACTACTGATACTACTGTCTACTACTGATACTACTGATACTACAGTCTACTACTGATACTACAGTCTACTACTGATACTACTGTCTACTACTGATACTACTGATCCTACTGATACTACTGTCTACTACTGATACTACAGTCTACTACTGATAATACTGTCTACTGCAGATACTACTGATACTACTGTCTACTACTGATACTACTGTCTACTACTGATACTACTGTCTACTACTGATACTACTGATACTACAGTCTACTACTGATACTACTGATACTACTGTCTACTACTGATACTACTGATACTACTGTCTACTACTGATACTACTGATACAACTGTCTACTACTGATACTACAGTATACTACTGTCTACTACTGATACTACAGTATACTACTGATACTACTGTCTACTACTGATACTACTGATACTACTCTCTACTACTGATACTACTGATACTACAGTCTACTACTGATACTACTGTCTACTACTGATACTACAGTCTACTACTGATACTACAGTCTACTACTGATACTACTGTCTACTACTGATACTACTGTCTACTACTGATACTACTGTATACTACTGATACTACTGATACTAGTGTCTATTACTGATACTACTGTCTACTACTGATACTACTGATACTACTGTCTACTACTGATACTACTGTCTACTGCTGAAACTACTGATACTACTGATACTACTGTCTACTACTGATACTACTGATACAACTGTCTACTACTGATACTACTGATACTACTGATACTACTGTCTACTACTGATACTACTGATACTACGGTCTACTACTGATACTACTGATACTACTGTCTACTACTGATACTACTGTCTACTACTGATACTACTCTCTACTACTGATACTACTGATACTACAGTCTACTACTGATACTACAGTCTACTACTTATACTACAGTCTACTACTGATACTACAGTCTACTACTGATACTACTGTCTACTACTGATACTACTGTCTACTAGAGGTACTACTGTATACTACTGATACTACTGTCTACTACTGATACTACTGTCTACTACTGATACTACTGATACTACTGTCTACTACTGATACTACTGTCTACTGCTGATACTATTGATACTACTGTCACCTACTGATACTACTGTCTACTACTGATACTATTGATACTACTGAAACTACTGTCTACTACTGATACTACTGATACTACTGTCTACTAATGATACTACTGTCTACTACTGATACTACTGTCTACTAATGACACTACTGTCTACTACTGATACTACTGATACTACTGTCTACTACTGTCTACTACTGATACTACTGATACTACTGTCTACTACTGATACTACTGTCTACTACTGTCTACTACTGTCTACTACTGATACTACTAATACTACTGTCTACTACTGATACTACTGTCTACTAATGATACTACTGATACTACTGATACTACTGTCTACTACTGATACTACTGTCTACTACTGATACTACTGTCTACTGCTGATACTACTGTCTACTGCTGATACTACTGATACTACTGATACTACTGTCTACTGCTGATACTATTGATACTACTGATACTACTGTCTACTACTGATACTACTGTCTACTGCTGATACTACTGTCTACTACTGATACTACTGATACTACTGATACTACTGTCTACTACTGATACTACTGATACTACTGTCTACTACTGTCTACTACTGATACTACTGTCTACTAATGATACTACTGTCTACTACTGATACTACTGTCTACTAATGATACTACAGTCTACTACTGATACTACTGATACTACTGATACTACTGTCTACTACAGATACTACTGTATACTACTGATACTACTGTCTACTACTGATACTACTGATACTAGTGTCTACTACTGATACTACTGTCTACTACTGATACTACTGTCTACTACTGTCTACTGCTGAAACTATTGATACTACTGTCTACTACTGATACTACTGATACTACTGTCTACTACTGATACTACTGATACTACTGATACTACTGTCTACTTCTGATACTACTGATACTACTGTCTACTACTGATACTACTGTCTACTAATGATACTACTGTCTACTAATGATACTACTGTCTACTACTGATACTACTGTCTACTACTGATACTACTGTCTACTACTGTCTACTACTGATACTACTGATACTACTGTCTACTACTGATACTACTGTCTACTACTGATACTACTGTCTACTACTGATACTACTGATACTACTGTCTACTTCTGATACTACTGATACTACTGATACTACTGTCTACTAATGATACTACTGTCTACTAATGATACTACTGTCTACTACTGATACTACTGTCTACTACTGATACTACTGATACTACTGTCTACTACTGTCGACTACTGATACTACTGATACTACTGTCTACTACTGATACTACTGTCTACTACTGCACTGCCACGACTACTGATACTACTGTCTACTACTGATACTACTGATACTACTGTCTACTACTGATACTACTGTCTACTGCTGATACTACTGTCTACTACTGATACTACTGATACTACTGATACTACTGATACTGCTGTTACTACTGATACTACTGATACTACTGTCTACTGCTGATACTATTGATACTACTGATACTACTGTCTACTACCGATACTACTGTCTACTGCTGATACTACTGTCTACTACTGATACTACTGATACAACTGATACTACTGATACTACTGTCTACTACTGATACTACTGATACTACTGTCTACTACTGATACTACTGTCTACTACTGTCTACTACTGTCTACTACTGATACTACTAATACTACTGTCTACTACTGATACTACTGTCTACTAATGATACTACTGATACTACTGATACTACTGTCTACTACTGATACTACTGTCTACTACTGATACTACTGTCTACTGCTGATACTACTGTCTACTGCTGATACTACTGATACTACTGATACTACTGTCTACTGCTGATACTATTGATACTACTGATACTACTGTCTACTACTGATACTACTGTCTACTGCTGATACTACTGTCTACTACTGATACTACTGATACTACTGATACTACTGTCTACTACTGATACTACTGATACTACTGTCTACTACTGTCTACTACTGATACTACTGTCTACTAATGATACTACTGTCTACTACTGATACTACTGTCTACTAATGATACTACAGTCTACTACTGATACTACTGATACTACTGATACTACTGTCTACTACAGATACTACTGTATACTACTGATACTACTGTCTACTACTGATACTACTGATACTAGTGTCTACTACTGATACTACTGTCTACTACTGATACTACTGTCTACTACTGTCTACTGCTGAAACTATTGATACTACTGTCTACTACTGATACTACTGATACTACTGTCTACTACTGATACTACTGATACTACTGATACTACTGTCTACTTCTGATACTACTGATACTACTGTCTACTACTGATACTACTGTCTACTAATGATACTACTGTCTACTAATGATACTACTGTCTACTACTGATACTACTGTCTACTACTGATACTACTGTCTACTACTGTCTACTACTGATACTACTGATACTACTGTCTACTACTGATACTACTGTCTACTACTGATACTACTGTCTACTACTGATACTACTGATACTACTGTCTACTTCTGATACTACTGATACTACTGTCTACTACTGATACTACTGTCTACTAATGATACTACTGTCTACTAATGATACTACTGTCTACTACTGATACTACTGTCTACTACTGATACTACTGATACTACTGTCTACTACTGTCGACTACTGATACTACTGATACTACTGTCTACTACTGATACTACTGTCTACTACTGATACTACTGTCTACTACTGATACTACTGATACTACTGTCTACTACTGATACTACTGATACTACTGTCTACTACTGATACTACTGTCTACTGCTGATACTACTGTCTACTACTGATACTACTGATACTACTGATACTACTGATACTGCTGTTACTACTGATACTACTGATACTACTGTCTACTGCTGATACTATTGATACTACTGATACTACTGTCTACTACCGATACTACTGTCTACTGCTGATACTACTGTCTACTACTGATACTACTGATACAACTGATACTACTGATACTACTGTCTACTACTGATACTACTGATACTACTGTCTACTACTGATACTACTGATACTACTGTCTACTAATGATACTACTGTCTACTACTGATACTACTGTCTACTAATGATACTACTGTCTACTACTGATACTACTGATACTACTGATACTACTGATACTACTGTCTACTACTGATACTACTGTCTACTACTGATACTACTGTATACTAGTGTCTACTACTGATACTACTGTCTACTACTGATACTACTGTCTACTACTGATACTACTGTCTACTACTGATACTACTGTCTACTACTGATACTACTGTCTACTACGGTCTACTACTGATACTACTGATACTACTGATACTACTGTCTACTACTGATACTACTGTCTACTACTGATACTACTGTCTACTACTGATACTACTCTCTACTACTGATACTACTCTCTACTACTGATACTACTGATACTACTGATACTACTGATACTACAGTCTACTATATCCTGCCTGTTTGGCCCTGTCCGGGGGTATCATCGGATGGGGCCACAGTGTCTTCTGATCCCTCCTGTCTCAGCCTCCAGTATTTATGCTGCAGTAGTTTATGTGTCGGGGGGCTAGGGTCAGTCTGTTACATCTGGAGTATTTCTCTTGTCTTATCCGGTGTCCTGTGTGAATTTAAATATGCTCTCTCTAATTCTCTCTTTCTGTCTTTCTCTCGGAGGACCTGAGCCCTAGGACCATGCCTCAGGACTACCTGGTATGATGACTCCTTGCTGTCCCCAGTCCACCTGGCCGTGCTGCTGCTCCAGTTTCAACTGTTCTGCCTGCGGCTATGGAACCCTGACCTGTTCACCGGACGTGCTTGTTGCACCCTCGACAACTACTATGATTATTATTATTTGACCATGCTGGTCATTTATGAACATTTTAACATTTTAACATCTTGACCATGTTCTGTTATAATATCCACCCTGCACAGCCAGAAGAGGACTGGCCACCCCTCATAGCCTGGTTCCTCTCTAGGTTTCTTCCTAGGTTTTTGGCCTTTCTAGGGAGTTTTTCCTAGGGAGTTTTTCCTAGCCACCGTGCTTCTTTCACATGCTTTGCTTGCTATTTGGGGTTTTAGGCTGGGTTTCTGTACAGCACTTTGAGATATCAGCTGATGTACGAAGGGCTATATAAAAATACATTTGATTTGATTTGATTTGATACTACTGATACTACAGTCTACTACTGATACTACTGTCTACTACTGATACTACTGTCTACTACTGATACTACTGTATACTACTGATACTACTGTCTACTACTGATACTACTGTCTACTACTGATACTACTGTCTACTGCTGATACTACTGATACTAATGATCCTACTGAAACTACTGTCTACTACTGATACTACTGATACTACTGTCTACTACTGATACTACTGATACTACTGATACTACTGTCTACTGCTGATACTATTGATACTACTGTCACCTACTGATACTACTGTCTACTACTGATTCTACTGATACTACTGATACTACTGTCTACTACTGATACTACTGATACTACTGATACTACTGATACTACAGATACTACAGATACTACTGTCTACTAATGATACTACTGTCTACTACTGATACTACTGTCTACTAATGATACTACTGTCTACTACTGATACTACTGATACTACTGTCTACTACTGATACTACTGATACTACTGTCTACTACTGATACTACTGATACTACTGTCTACTACAGTCTACTACTGATACTACAGTCTACTACTGATACTACTGTCTACTACTGATACTACTGTCTACTACTGATACTACTGTCTACTACTGATACTACTGTCTACTACTGATACTACTGTCTACTAATGATACTACTGATACTACTGATACTACTGTCTACTACTGATACTACTGTCTACTGCTGATACTACTGTCTACTACTGATACTACTGATACTACTGATACTACTGTCTACTGCTGATACTACTGTCTACTGCTGATACTATTGATACTAATGTCACCTACTGATACTACTGTCTACTACTGATACTACTGATACTACTGATACTACTGTCTACTACTGATACTACTGTCTACTACTGATACTACTGATACTACTGATACTACTGTCTACTACTGATACTACTGTCTACTACTGATACTACTGTCTACTACTGATACTACTGATACTACTGTCTACTAATGATACTACTGTCTACTACTGATACTACTGATACTACTGATACTACTGATACTACTGATACTACTGTCTACTACTGATACTACTGATACTACTGTCTACTACTGATACTACTGATACTACAGTCTACTACTGATACTATTGTCTACTACTGATACAACTGTCTACTACTGATACTACTGTCTACTACTGATACTACTGTCTACTAATGATACTACTGATACTACTGATACTACTGTCTATTTCTGATACTACTGTCTACTACTGATACTACTGTCTACTGCTGATACTACTGTCTACTGCTGATACTACTGACTACTAGTGATACTACTGTCTACTACTGATACTACTGATACTACTGTCTACTACTGATACTACTGTATACTACTGATACTACTGATACTACTGTCTACTACTGATACTACTGTCTACTGCTGATACTACTGTCTACTGCTGATACTACTGTCTACTACTGATACTACTGTCTACTACTGATACTACTGATACTACTGTTTACTGCTGATACCTCTGTCTACTACTGATACTACTGTCTACTACTGATACTACTGTCTACTACTGATACTACTGATACTACAGTCTACTACTCATACTACTGATACTACAGTCTACTACTGATACTATTGATACTACTGTCTATTACTGATACTACTGTCTACTACTGATACTACTGTCTACTGCTGATACTACTGTCTACTACTGATACTACTGTCTACTACTGATACTACTGATACTACAGTCTACTACTGATACTACTGATACTACTGATACTACTGTCTACTACTGATACTACAGTCTACTACTGATACTACAGTCTACTACTGATACTACTGATACTACTGTCTACTACTGATACTACTATCTACTACTGATACTACTCATACTACAGTCTACTACTGATACTACTGATACTACAGTCTACTACTGATACTACTGATACTACTGTCTACTACTGATACTACTGTCTACTACTGATACTACTGTCTACTATTGATACTACTGATACTACAGTCTACTACTGATACTACAGTCTACTACTGATACTACTGATACTACTGATACTACTGATACTACTGTCTACTGCTGATACTACTGTCTACTGCTGATACTACTGTCTACTACTGTCTACTACTGTCTACTACTGATACTTCTGATACTTCTGATACTTCTGATACTACAGTCTACTACTGATACTACTGTCTACTACTGTGTACTACTGATACTACTGATACTACTGATACTACTGTCTACTACTGATACTACTGATACTACTGATACTACAGTCTACTACTGATACTACTGATACTACTGTCTACTACTGATACCACTGATATTCCTGATACTACTGTCTACTACTGATACTACTGTCTACTACTGATACTACTGTCTACTGCTGATACTACTGATACTACTGATACTACTGTCTACTACTGATACTACTGTCTACTACTGATACCACTGATATTCCTGATACTACTGTCTACTACTGTCTACTACTGATACCACTGATATTCCTGATACTACAGTCTACTACTGATACTACTGTGTACTACTGATACTACTGATACTACTGTCTACTACTGATACTACTGTCTACTACTGATACTACTGATACTACTGTCTACTACTGATACTACTGTCTACTACTGATACTACTGTCTACTACTGATATTGCTAAAGTCATACTACTCTACTAGTACACTGACACACTCATTTTGCCTCACACTGCTACTTTTACAGTTACAGTGAGAGTGTGTGTGTGTGTGTATGTGTGTATATGTGTATGTGTGTGTGTATATGTGTATGTGTGTGTGTATGTGTGTATGTATGTATGTATGTATGTATGTATGTGTGTATGTGTGTGTGTGTGTGTGTGTGTGTGTGTGTGTGTGTGTGTGTGTGTGTGTGTGTGTGTGTGTTTTATTGTATCATGCATTCTACACTGTTTTTTTTCTCTCTCTGATCAATCTCTTTTATTTTCTTTCAGCCTGTTGGGAGACTGAATACAGTTAAAGACTCCTGTCTCATCAGCCTGTAGACTGAATACAGTTAAAGACTCCTGTCTCATCAGCCTGTTGGGAGACTGAATACAGTTAAAAACTCCTGTCTCATCAGCCTGTAGACTGAATACAGTTAAAGACTCCTGTCTCATCAGCTTGTAGACTGAATACAGTTAAAGACTCCCGTCCCGTCTGCCCTAAATCCTCTAAATAAAATCAAGACAAGCAATATAGCTGTTGAAATAAATGATCAAGAGGCATCCATTAAGTTGTATCCAGGCACCAGCCTAAACTTTCTCTAGAGGGGAGAAATCTAAAGGAGGAGAACCAGGCTGATGTGGTTGCTTGGGGCCATATTGACCCTTTTACGTGATCTGGTAATAGAATACATAGAAAGTTGTATTCATTTTTTTACAGCACGATATGACAAGGATATCTTTACATCCTAAAATGCAGACATGGGTTCAAACAGTATTTATTTTTCTAATAAAGCCTGTCTGGAGTGCCAAATGGGTAGGGTTTGCAATTGTTTGGTTATCATGTTGGTTCCATTTCAGCAGGCAAGCTCAATCCTTACAGTTAAAGCATATGAAATAAAACAAATACTATTTTAACCCAGGCAGTGTCTAGACATTAAGAATACTATTTAACATGTAATGGTTGAACACAATCAGAACCTATTCCATCCCATCATCCACTGGCAAAATCATAGATGTACCTCTTCTCCCCGTGCCCAACTTTGTCAATAGTCTATGATACGGTCAAGAATCCAAAAGCCTTTCTTTAAGCCGTACCTAACCTGCTGTTGCCTGCTTTATCCTGCCTTACTATCGATTGGGCGATGGATATGAGAATTCAGCTGTGTAGCTATGGCAGCACCCACTGTGCTGAGGGGTATTGATTTTAGTTCAAGCTGACATAAAAATGAAGAACACACAGACCATGGAGCTGTTTCTGACAGGGTGCTTTTATCACCAATTTGAGATAACAGATTAATCTACCCTAGTGCTTATTCTCTTACGTGACGCAGACCTGACCCTAATCACTGAAGTAGAACAACTGATCTCAATGCTTCATTCAAATGGAAAAATTACAGATGTAGTATGGAAATTGAGATAACTGACCAATCCAAGACAAATGTAATTACAGTACTTAGAAAGATATGTTAACAAATTGTCCTCTGTAATATGAGGATTTCCGAATGGTAACTACAGAAACATACATCTCAAACCTCTGTATCTGAGGACGATATCTCCACATGAAAAACAGCTTGGTGGATCAATTCCATGTCTAATACTCATTACATTTCAACCCTGCTCTTTCTGATATAGCAGCATCCTGTACTCCCCTTCCCTACCCTGTACTACCCACCCTACCCTGCCCTACCCTGTACTACCCACCCCACCCTGTCCTGCCACACCACCCTGTCCTGCCGACCCTACCATGTCCTGCCAACCCTACCCTGTCTTGCCGACCCTACCCTGTCCTGCCGACCCTACCCTGTCCTGCCGACCCTACCCTGTCCTGCCGACCCTACCCTGTCCTGCCTACCCTACCCTGTCCTGCCAACCCTACCCTGTCCTGCCACCCCACCCTGTCCTGCCACCCCACCCTGTCCTGCCACCCCACCCTGTCCTGCCGACCCTACCCTGTCCTGCCACCCCACCCTGTCCTGCCACCCCACCCTGTACTGCCGACCCTACCCTGTCCTGCCGACCCTACCCTGTCACCACCCTACCCTGTCCTATCTACCCTTCCCTGTCCTGCCGACCCTACCCTGTCCTGCCCACCCTACCCTGTCCTGCCAACCCTACCGTCCTGCCAACCCTACCATGCCTCTACGCTGTCCTGCCGACCCTACCTAACCCTACCCTGTCCTGCCAATCCTACCCTGTCCTGCCAACCCTACCCTGTCCTGCCTACCCTACCCTGTCCTGCTAACCCTACCCTGTCTTGCCAA
This sequence comes from Salmo salar, assembly GCF_965601325.2. NCBI lineage: Eukaryota > Metazoa > Chordata > Actinopteri > Salmoniformes > Salmonidae > Salmo > Salmo salar. The sequence goes on from NC_138299.1 coordinate 164,486,156, forward strand.
CCCTACCCTGTCCTGCCAACCCTACCCTGTCCTGCCAACCCTACCATGTCCTGCCTACCCTAACCTGTCTTGCCAACCCTACCCTTTCCTGCCAATTCTACCCTGTCCTCCCTACCCTACCCTGTCGTGCCAACCCTACCCTGTCTCCCTACCCTGTCCTGCCTTCCCTGTCCTGCCTTCCCTGTCCTGCCGACCCTACCCTTCCCTGTCCTGCCCTTCCCTGTCCTGCCCTTCCCTACCCTGCCTTCTCAAACCACCCCAGAGCCAGAGCAGCTAGCTGGCTTCAGATGAGGAGAAAACTAGTGTCCCCACTAGAGTAACTAGTATGGATTAACATTCTTCACATTTCCCGACAAAATAAAAGACCCGGGACATTTCTAAAGATTTCCCCAGTGGTACTAATGTAATTCCACCAAACACACAACATGCAGCAGATTACCCAAACAGGTTGTCGCATGGAAGCCTTTAACCCAGTGTATCTACTTCACACAAAGTCGCCATGAAATCACAGCACACTCATAATTGTCACTGCCGGACTGCACACGCGACCCTAATTAATAAACCCTACAGGAAACCCCTAAACTCTTAGAAAAAAATATGTTTAGGTTCATATTCTCAGAGTAAAAACCCGACTGATACTATGAAAGCTTAAACCAAGTTTATTCTTCCCATAGGGTCAATACAACTGTATTAGACAAAAACATATTCACACAAGCACTGATATTTAATCATTTCTCCTATGCTGAGTCTCCTCCTACACATCTGAACAGCTAATGCATCTCTGTTGCTAGACAGAACCTTAGTGAGATCTGTTCTTCCTCACTTCATCTGACCTGACGTCTAACCCCAAAGTGCTCACTCCTCCACAACTCAAGGCTGTCATGGTGATTGGTACCTAGACTGTGTCTCTTCTCCTCCCAGAGGATCCCTCCCAGAGGATCCCTGATGGCTAACAATAACATATCCTGACATAATGTAAACATTATACATTACCCTCCCTCCCTCAGTGACATGAATAAGTATATTTCCTTATTCTCAGAACCAAACACTATCTAGAACCTAAAAGGGTTCTTTGGCTGTCCCCATAGGATAACCCATTGAAGAACACATTTTGGTTCAAGGTAAAACCCTTATTGTGCCAGGTAGAACCCTTTTGGGTTCCATGTTGAACCCTTTCCACAGAGGATTCTACATGGAACCCAAAATGGTTCTACCTCAAACCAAAAACAGTTTTACTTGGAACCAAAAAGGGTTCTACTTGGAACCAAAAAGGGTTCTACTTGGAACCAAAAACAGTTCTACTTGGAACCAAAAACAGTTCTACTTGGAACCAAAAAGAGTTATCCTATGGGGACAGCTGAGGACCCCTTTTGGAACCCTTTTTTCTAAATGTACAATATAGCCTATTAGATAATGTGTGCCTCTTTGAGCTGTCATTGTGACTCTTCAGACAGTCACAAATGTGATAGGCCTATGCACAATTCACTACATAGGCATCTCTGTCACAGACATGAAATATGTTAACAATTCAGAGACATGAGGGAAAGTTCTATCGCCCCTGTCCTAGAGCCTAGGCTATTATCCTATCAGTCCCAATCCCATCGAAACACAAAATCCTGACTCTTGTCATGCATGAAAATTCCTCACTTTATTCGGTAATCCATAGGTTTCATTATCAAAGCACGTCTCTCGCCTATGCAGGTCAAAATATCGATAATCATTTTTCCCGCTTCTCTGCGCTGTCTCGGTATGAGAGTCGATATTCAGAGTATGAGAGTAGATATTGATCTTTTTAAAACAGTTTGTTCCTGTTAAGATACCTTGATAAGCTATTTAACCCTCCTGTTGTGTTTGTTTCATGTTAATTAATTCTGTGTTCCTCGGTCCAAAATGACCGCCCCATTATAGCTGATTATAAATCCATAATAATATATTATCACCTAATGTTTTGTTAGATCTTTTTATCAACTTAAGTTCTTGTGAACATTACAAGTTTTGAACTTCTATTTGCTATTTATGGCCTGTAGGACTCATTGACCTGAGCTCATACAAGTTGTTTGTGAGTTTAAAAAAATAATAACGTATGGATTATTTTGACTATACTCAGGTATAGGAGGACTCACTAAACAGAGAACATCCCTGGTCATCCCTGCTGCCTTTGATCTGGGGGACTCACTATACAGAGAACATCAGTGGTCATCACTACTGCCTCTGATCTGGGGGACTCACTAAACAGAGAACATCCCTGGTCATCCCTACTGCCTCTGATCTGGAGGACTCACAAAACAGAGAACATCAGTGGTCATCACTACTGCCTCTGATCTGGAGGACTCACTAAACAGAGAACATCCCTGGTCATCCCACTGCCTCTGATCTGGAGGACTCACAAACAGAGACATCAGTGGTCATCACTACTGCCTCTGATCTGGAGGACTCACAAAACAGAGAACATCCCTGGTCATCTCTACTGCCTCTGATCTGGAGGACTCACTAAACACATGCTTCATTTGTAAATGATGTCTGAGTTTTGTAGCGTGCCCTTGGTTATCCGTAAATAAAATAAAAACATGAAAATGATTTGGGTTTGATTAATATAAGGAATGTCCAATGATGTATATTTATACTTTTACTTTTGATACTAAAGTATATTTAAAACCAAATACTTTTACACTTTTACTCAAGTAGTATTTTACTGGGTGACTTTCACTTTTACTTGATTCATTTTCTATTAAGGTATCTTTACTTTTACTCAAGTATGACAATTGGGTACTTTTTCCAACACTGAATTCACAGCAATGTAATTGGTGATCAAAGATAGTTACTCTATCTTTACTAAATATAATTTTCATTTATTCTGAAATCTTCACATAGTGGCGCAGCCAAGCTGCCAAGGAGGAGCAACAGCTCTCTTATTTGGGTTAAAAAATGGCATAGCGACCATATATTTTTGGGGTATTTCCCAGAACTCTCGAGATAAATAACTTCGTAGATTTTCTGAAAAATATAACTATAGGCAGCCCTTGTAGTCAAACGTTTTCACTAGTCTGGCTGGAGAAGCAGATGGCCAGGGTTTTCACTAGTCTGCCTGGAGAAGCAGATGGCCAGGGTTTTCACTAGTCTGCCTGGAGAACCAGATGGCCAGGGTTTTCACTAGTCTGGCTGGAGAACCAGATGGCCAGGGTTTTCACTAGTCTGCCTGGAGAAGCAGATGGCCAGGGTTTTCACTAGTCTGACTGGAGAACCAGATGGCCAGGGATTTCACTAGTCTGGCTGGAGAACCAGATGGCCAGGGTTTTCACTAGTCTGCCTGGAGAAGCAGATGGCCAGGGTTTTCACTAGTCTGCCTGGAGAAGCAGATGGCCAGGGTTTTCACTAGTCTGCCTGGAGAACCAGATGGCCAGGGTTTTCACTAGTCTGCCTGTAGAACCAGATGGGCAGGGTTTTCACTAGTCTGACTGGAGAACCAGATGGGCAGGGTTTTCACTAGTCTGGCTGGAGAACCAGATGGCCAGGGTTTTCACTAGTCTGCCTGGAGAACCAGATGGCCAGGGTTTTCACTAGTCTGCCTGGAGAAGCAGATGGCCAGGGTTTTCACTAGTCTGCCTGGAGAACCAGATGGCCAGGGTTTTCACTAGTCTGCCTGGAGAACCAGATGGCCAGGGTTTTCACTAGTCTGGCTGGAGAACCAGATGGCCAGGGTTTTCACTAGTCTGACTGGAGAAGCAGATGGCCAGGGTTTTCACTAGTCTGGCTGGAGAACCAGATGGCCAGGGTTTTCACTAGTCTGCCTGGAGAAGCAGATGGCCAGGGTTTTCACTAGTCTGCCTGGAGAACCAGATGGCCAGGGTTTTCACTAGTCTGCCTGGAGAAGCACATGGCCAGGGTTTTCACTAGTCTGCCTGGAGAACCAGATGGCCAGGGTTTTCACTAGTCTGGCTGGAGAAGCAGATGGCCAGGGTTTTCACTAGTCTGGCTGGAGAACCAGATGGCCAGGGTTTTCACTAGTCTGCCTGGAGAACCAGATGGCCAGGGTTTTCACTAGTCTGCCTGGAGAACCAGATGGCCAGGGTTTTCACTAGTCTGGCTGGAGAACCAGATGGCCAGGGTTTTCACTAGTCTGCCTGGAGAACCAGATGGCCAGGGTTTTCACTAGTCTGCCTGTAGAACCAGATGGCCAGGGTTTTCACTAGTCTGCCTGGAGAAGCAGATGGCCAGGGTTTTCACTAGTCTGCCTGGAGAAGCAGATGGCCAGGGTTTTCACTAGTCTGCCTGGAGAAGCAGATGGCCAGGGTTTTCACTAGTCTGCCTGGAGAACCAGATGGCCAGGGTTTTCACTAGTCTGGCTGGAGAACCAGATGGCCAGGGTTTTCACTAGTCTGCCTGGAGAAGCAGATGGCCAGGGTTTTCACTAGTCTGGCTGGAGAACCAGATGGCCAGGGTTTTCACTAGTCTGCCTGGAGAAGCAGATGGCCAGGGTTTTCACTAGTCTGCCTGGAGAAGCAGATGGCCAGGGTTTTCACTAGTCTGCCTGGAGAAGCAGATGGCCAGGGTTTTCACTAGTCTGCCTGGAGAAGCAGATGGCCAGGGTTTTCACTAGTCTGGCTGGAGAACCAGATGGCCAGGGTTTTCACTAGTCTGCCTGGAGAACCAGATGGCCAGGGTTTTCACTAGTCTGCCTGGAGAACCAGATGGCCAGGGTTTTCACTAGTCTGCCTGGAGAAGCAGATGGCCAGGGTTTTCACTAGTCTGCCTGGAGAACCAGATGGCCAGGGTTTTCACTAGTCTGACTGGAGAACCAGATGGCCAGGGTTTTCACTAGTCTGCCTGGAGAAGCAGATGGCCAGGGTTTTCACTAGTCTGCCTGGAGAACCAGATGGCCAGGGTTTTCACTAGTCTGCCTGGAGAAGCAGATGGCCAGGGTTTTCACTAGTCTGGCTGGAGAACCAGATGGCCAGGGTTTTCACTAGTCTGGCTGGAGAACCAGATGGCCAGGGTTTTCACTAGTCTGCCTGGAGAAGCAGATGGCCAGGGTTTTCACTAGTCTGCCTGGAGAACCAGATGGCCAGGGTTTTCACTAGTCTGCCTGGAGAAGCAGATGGCCAGGGTTTTCACTAGTCTGCCTGGAGAACCAGATGGCCAGGGTTTTCACTAGTCTGCCTGGAGAAGCAGATGGCCAGGGTTTTCACTAGTCTGCCTGGAGAACCAGATGGCCAGGGTTTTCACTAGTCTGGCTGGAGAACCAGATGGCCAGGGTTTTCACTAGTCTGCCTGTAGAACCAGATGGCCAGGGTTTTCACTAGTCTGCCTGGAGAAGCAGATGGCCAGGGTTTTCACTCGAGACTGCTGTATTGGTTTCATTGCGCTGGGCAAACTCAATGAAGCTTTGATTTGAATTAGTATTTGAACCCAGATATGACTAGAAGAGAGAGACTGCTTGGATGTGGTGACTCTGATGAACCAGATGGGCAGGGTTTTCACTAGTCTCCCTGGAGAACCAGATAACCCAGATATTACTAGAAGAGAGAGACTGCTTGGATGTGGTGACTCTGATGATAGATGTGCGAATATTATCTCATAAAACACTTACACAGGGGAGACATGGGACCGCTGCTAAACATAAAATATCCACTGGGCACAGATGTCAGTCTAACGTCTAGTTTTGATTTACATTTGGTCGAGTTGTCAGCTAATGTGAAATCAACAAAACATTTTACCATGAAATTGGATTTAAAAGTAGTAAAAGATTTTTATATTTTTTAAGAAATGTCCTTTCACTAATGATCACATTGATACAATCAGTTTTCCACGTTGATTCAACATCATCACATTGCATTTTTTGGTTGAAATGACATGGAAACCACGTTAATTCAACCAGCTTTACCCAGTGGGTAGACTGTATTTGCATGTGAATCCCTCTCAAACCAGAGTTGACTAATGTCAACAGAGATGAAAATGTTCCTATATAGTGCATTACTTTTGACCAGGGCCCATATCTATACAGAGAATCATCTAATGACTCATCTAATGACTCATCTATACAGGGAATCATCTAATGACTCATCTAATGACTCATCTACACAGGGAATCATCGAATGACTCATCTACACAGGGAATCATCTATTGACTCATCTAATGACTCATGAAACAGAGCCCAGCTTCATGACCACCTAACACCCCAGCTTCATGACCACCTAACAGACCCCAGCTTCCTAACAGCCCCCAGCTTCATGACCACCTAACAGCCCTCAGCTTCATGACCACCTAACATTACCCAGCTTCCTAACAGTTCCCAGCTTCATGACCACCTAACAGACCCCAGCTTCATGACCACCTAACAGCCCTCAGCTTCATGACCACCTAACAGCCCTCAGCTTCATGACCACCTAAAATTACCCAGCTTCCTAACAGGGCCCAGCTTCATGACCACCTAACAGACCCCAGCTTCCTAACAGCCCCCAGCTTCATGACCACCTAACAGCCCTCAGCTTCATGACCACCTAACATTACCCAGCTTCCTAACAGGGCCCAGCTTCATGACCACCTAACAGACCCCAGCTTCCTAACAGCCCCCAGCTTCATGACCACCTAACAGCCCTCAGCTTCATGACCTCCTAACATTACCCAGCTTCCTAACAGGGCCCAGCTTCATGACCACCTAACAGCACCCAGCTTCCTAACAGCGCCCAGCTTCATGACCACCTAACAGCTCCCCGCTTCATGATCAACTAATTATGCCCTGCTTCATGACCACCTAACAGCCCCCAGCTTCATGATCAACTAATTACCCCCAGCTTCCTAACAGACCCCAGCTTCATGACCACCTAACAGCCCCCAGCTTCATGACCACCTAACAGCCCTCAGCTTCAAGACCACCTAACAGCTCCCAGCGTCATGATCAACTAACAGTCCCCAGCTTCATGACCACCTAACAGAGTCCAGCTTCCTAACAGCTCCAGCTTCATGACCACCTAACAGCTCCCAGCTCATGATCAACTAATTGCCCCCAGCTTCCTAACAGTCCCCATCCTCATGACCACCTAACAGCCAACAGCTTCATGACCACCTAACAGCCCTCAGCTTCATGACCACCTAACAGCCCTCAGCTTCATGACCACCTAACAGCCCTCAGCTTCATGACCACCTAACAGCCCTCAGCTTCATGACCTCCTAACAGTCCCCAGCTTCCTAACAGGGCCCAGCTTCATGACCACCTAACAGCCCTCAGCTTCATGACCACCTAACAGCCCCCAGCTTCCTAACAGCTCCCAGCTTCATGACCACCTAACAGTTCCCAGCTTCATGACCACCTAACAGCCCCCAGCTTCATGACCACCTAACAGTTCCCAGCTTCATGACCACCTAACAGCCCTCAGCTTCATGACCACCTAACAGAGTCCAGCTCCTAACAGCTCCAGCTTCATGACCACCTAACAGCTCCCAGCTCATGATCAACTAATTGCCCCCAGCTTCCTAACAGTCCCCAGCCTCATGACCACCTAACAGCCCTCAGCTTCATGACCTCCTAACAGGCCCCAGCTTCATGACCACCTAACAGCTCCCAGCTCATGATCAACTAATTGCCCCCAGCTTCCTAACAGCTCCCAGCTTCATGACCACCTAACAGCCCCCAGCTTCCTAACAGCCCCCAGCTTCATGACCACCTAACAGTTCCCAGCTTCATGACCACCTAACAGCCCCCAGCATCATGACCACCTAACAGCCCCCAGCTTCATGACCACCTAACAGGTCCCAGCTTCATGACCACCTAACAGCCAACAGCTTCATGACCACCTAACAGCACCCAGCTTCATGACCTCCTAACAGCCATCAGCTTCATGACCACTTAACAGAGTCCAGCTTGCTAACAGCTCCAGCTTCATGACCACCTAACATCCCCAGCTTCATGACCACTGTCATGACGTGGCCCCTTCTGGGTGTAGATCGTGGCTTCCCCCTCTTTCACTCTCTCCTAAACCCAGGTTCTGTTATCTCAGGTCATGAATTCCTGGCGGAGACTCTCTCCCCTTTTCACGCAGCGAGAGAGAGACCACAGAGTGAACAAAGGATTTCACGTGGCCGAACTCCTAAATCCCCAAAATGGGAAAATTAAACTATATGTCCACTTGTGAGAATGTGGGAAGGGTCTGTGGACACTTAAGGGAGAGTCATGTTGAGTGTGTTTCATTTGGTGACCTCACGAAGAACAGGAAACACATAATTATATCTCTGAATGTGTACATTTATCAATTATAGTGTTTGCATCTAATTATAGTATTAAATGAATGAGTAAAGATGAAACTATTTGTGAAATGATGTAATGTGATGTTAACCTTTAATTTTGAGAGAATTGCATTCCCTGTCAGCGGCCACGCCCCCGTGAGCACAGACATGATCTGGCGTCATGGAACCGAATAGTTTAGACCAGGCATACCTCGGTGTAAGCTGAGGTGGCACAGGTTTGAGTACCAAAACTAGAAAACTATACCACGTGGAGTATTGGCTACATGGCTGGAAATTGTTAAACTCTGAGACTATCGATCCCTACAGAATTAGAGCAAATCTTAGATACTAATTACTAGTCTGCAGCTAGAAATGACGTAAACCGAGGACGAGAATACCGACAACCGCCGAAACATTCATCTATGAGAACATTTCTGAATGGTACTCTGAAGTATCCATTCTAACCACAAAATACTTTGATCTTCAGGGAAACAGAACGAGAGAGAGAGACTCAGATGAACTCTCCAGCAGACAGACTGGATTCCAACAGAGAAGACAACAAGGATGTCAACAAAACAAAGGAGATGATCGTGGACTTCAGGAAACAGCAGAGGGAGCACCCCCCTATCCACATCGACGGGACAGTAGTGGAGAGGGTAGAAAGTTTTAAGTTCCTCGGCGTACACATCACGGACTAACTAAAATGGTCCACCCACACATACAGCGTGGTGAAGAAGGCGCAACAGCGCCTCTTCAACCTTAGGAGGCTGAAGAAATTTGGCTTGTCATCAAAAACACTCAAACTTTTACAGATGCACAATCGAGAGCATCCTGTCGGGCTGTATCACCGCCTGGTACGGCAACTGCTCCGCCCATAACCGTAAGGCTCTCCAGAGGGTAGTGAGGTCTGCACAACGCATCACCGGGAGCAAACTACCTGCCCTCCAGGACACCTACAGCACCCGATGTCACAGGAAGGCCAAAAAGATCATCAAGGACAACAACCACCCGAGCCACTGCCTGTTCACCCCGCTATCATCCAGAAGGCGAGATCAGTACAGGTGCATCAAAGCTGGGACCGAGACACTGAAAAACAGCTTCTATCTCAAGGCCATCAGACTGTTAAACAGCCATCACTAACATTGAGTGGCTGCTGCCAACATACTGACTCAACATCAGCCATTTTAATAATGGAAAAATGGATGGAATAAATGTATCACTAGCCACTTTAAACAATGCCACTTCATATAATGTTTACATACCATACATTACTCATCTCATATGTATATACTATACTCTATACCATCTACTGCATCTTGCCTATGGCGTTCTGTACCATCACTCATTCATATATTTTGATGTACATATTCTTATTCATTTCTTTAGACTTGTGTGTATAAGGTAGTTGTTGTGAAATTGTTAGGTTAGATTACTCGTTGGATATTACTGCATTGTCGGAACTAGAAGCACAAGCATTTCGCTACACTCGCATTAACATCTGCTAACCATGTGTATGTGACAAATAAAATTTGATTTGATTTGGCATACACAGTAAATATGTACTTGCAATTATTCTCGAATGAGCGGCCGTTCATGTGCGAAGGATTAGCATTTCAATGTATACAATTATAGACTGTAATGAATCAATTTTGTCTTTCCCGCTCTTTCTCAGTCCCCCTTCCCTTTGTTCACCAAGCCGTCATATCGGTTTAGCCCACTAGGGGATCTTCCCTATCATTGTTCGTAACCAATATCTACTGTTTGTTGATGCATTTCTGTGATTATTTAGTTAGTTAGTAAATAAATGATTAAGCCAATTGGTGTATGGATGATTCATAGTAAAGGCTGGGTTTGTGCAGATAACCAACAATTTGTTCAGATGAGACTGACGTGAGGTAAAGAATAATTCATTAATATAATACTAATTGATCAGATATTAAAATATCTGAAGAGTTATATTTGGATAATTATAACTTTGTAATCTGAAGATTTTCTGTGGTGCCCCGACTTCCTAGTTAATTAATGTACATGATTATTTTAATCACGTAATAATAATTACAGAGAATTGATTTGATAAAATAACAGTCTTCACCTTTAATGATGCCAAAGACACAACATATTATGGTTCCCCCTGTGAGGAATCTAAGATAGAACGAGACTTTGCTGTTGAATTATGTATATATCAATTGTGCAAACAGACTGTTGTATGCGAATAGAGACAGATATTGGTTGTGTGTGTTTCCATTTGAACAAGCTATTTGGAAGCGCCTCCGGTAGACTGTCGATACCGTCAGACCAATGAGTTGTAAATTCCAGATTTAGTCCATTAGGCCAAACGGTACAATTTCTGTCGGTCAATATTAATTTCTAAAGCAAGGGCATAGAGCCAGTAAGGTTAGAAATTAGAGGATAGATCTCTTCGGTGACCGAGCTGAAGCTATCTGTCCGCCTACGGCGCTAAGCCAGTGTGGGTAGGCCACAGGCGTATCTGTTTTTATGTACCGTGCACTCCGGTAATATACTGCTCAAAAAAATAAAGGGAACACTTAAACAACACATCCTAGATCTGAATGAAATCTTTTTTCTTTACATAGTTGAATGTGCTGACAACAAAATCACACAAAAATAATCAATGGAAATCCAATTTATCAACCCATGGAGGTCTGGATTTGGAGTCACACTCAAAATTAAAGTGGAAAACCACACTACAGGCTGATCCAACTTTGATGTAATGTCCTTAAAACAAGTCAAAATGAGGCTCAGTAATGTGTGTGGCCTCCACGTGCCTGTATGACCTCCCTACAACGCCTGGGCATGCTCCTGATGAGGTGGCGGATGGTCTCCTGAGGGATCTCCTCCCAGACCTGGACTAAAGCATCCGCCAACTCCTGGACAGTCTGTGGTGCAACGTGGCGTTGGTGGATGGAGCGAGACATGATGTCCCAGATGTGCTCAATTGGATTCAGGTCTGGGCCAGTCCATAGCATCAATGCCTTCCTCTTGCAGGAACTGCTGACACACTCCAGCCACATGAGGTCTAGCATTGTCTTGCATTAGGAGGAACCCAGGGCCAACTGCACCAGCATATGGTCTCACAAGGGGTCTGAGGATCTCATCTCGGTACCTAATGGCAGTCAGGCTACCTCTGGAGAGCACATGGAGGGCTGTGCGGCCCCCCAAAGAAATGCCACCCCACACCATGACTGACCCACCGCCAAACCGGTCATGCTGGAGGATGTTGCAGGCAGCAGAACGTTCTCCACGGCGTCTCCAGACTCTGTCACGTCTGTCACGTGCTCAGTGTGAACCTGCTTTCATCTGTGAAGAGCACAAGGCGCCAGTGGCGAATTTGCCAATCTTGGTGTTCTCTGGCAAATGCCAAACGTCCTACACGGTGTTGGGCTGTAAGCACAACCCCCACCTGTGGACGTCGGGCCCTCATACAACCCTCATGGAGTCTGTTTCTGACCGTTTGAGCAGACACATGCACATTTGTGGCCTGCTGGAGGTTATTTTGCAGGGCTCTGGCAGTGCTTCTCTTGCTCCTCCTTGCACAAAGGCAAAGGTAGCGGTCCTGCTGCTGGATTGTTGCCCTCCTACGGCCTCCTCCACGTCTCCTGATGTACTGGCCTGTCTCCTGGTAGCGCCTCCATGCTCTGGACACTACGCTGACAGACGCAGCAAACCTTCTTGCCACAGCTCGCATTGATGTGCCATCCTGGATGAGCTGCACTACCTGAGCCACCTGTGTGGGTTGTAGACTCCGTCTCATGCTACCACTAGAGTGAAAGCACCGCCAGCATTCAAAAGTGACCAAAACATCAGCCAGGAAGCATAGGAACTGAGAAGTGGTCTGTGGTCCCCACCTGCAGAACCACTCCTTAATTGGGGGTGTCTTGCTAATTGCCTATAATTTCCACCTGTTGTCTATTCCATTTGCACAACAGCATGTGAAATTTATTGTCAATCAGTGTTGCTTCCTAAGTGGACAGTTTGATTTCACAGAAGTGTGATTGACTTGAGTTACATTGTGTTGTTTAAGTGTTCCCTTTATTTTTTTGAGCAGTGTATAATGCTAGCAAATAGTATGCTGAATGGGTTAATGTAAGACGTCACTAGTAAACCATCTTTCCATGGTGAAGGTGATCCTATTTTCTGCTTGGAAGTAAGATTTCTGTACAGATAGGATTAGCTTAGCACTAGATGCTACAGCTAACAAAGGTAAAACAGCATTTTCTTTTTCCTGTGTCACGTTGAAATTCCTCCGCCTTGCACGATGGAAGTCCCGCCCTATGTAGTTCCGGTGATTTCCACTTTCTGCGATCAGTGACCCCTGGTGGTGAAGAATCGGCAGTACATTTCTTGAAAAAAGAATTAGGTGACACCGAAACATGGATCATGTTCAACAAGTGGGTACTTAGGTTATCCAGCCAATCAATTGATTGGATATCGATGTCTCATTCAATTTAACTAACAAGTGAAATTGCCAGATTTAGCTTTCAAGTGGATCTTTTAAATAATATCCAAATTGATTGGTTTTCCACAGTGAGACAATTGAAACTTTTCACATTAATGTAAATCAACAAGGTTTTCAGGTTAATGTAAAGTTTGATTCCCAATTCCCTATACAGGTTTGGTTTATTATTAAAATTGATCAATCAGTAAAATTTGCTTTGGAAAAGCACATTCAGTAACGCCGGTACTGACGGAAGAATCCCATGTGGCTTCGGCCTTAGGGAGAGGTGACCCTAGTGGTGAATGGAACCTAACATTTAAACTACTGGTTACACTTTTATGATAATCCAGACAATCCCAATTGATTGGATATCATCGTCGCATTAAATGTAATAAGTTAAATTGTTCAACATACCTTTTTAGGTTCTTCTAATTAAATGAGACATTTTAAACTTTGCAATGGTAACCTAGATGAACCAACTTCCTAGGTTAAGTCAAGTTTAATTCCCAGATAGCCTATCCAGGTATGATTAATCATTATCATTGATTAATTAATTCAATTTGCTTTTGCAAATTCATTCACGTCCAACTCCCACATTACTTTAGGTTCGTTGTACTGATGGGTCATTAACGTCTATAAATAGATTACAATTGTCTTTGCAGCTTCCAACGTATTCCGAAACCAAACTTTGGAAAATTAGGAAAAACATTTTTCCTTTCAAATGTTCTAATAATGTGCAAGCTATCAGACGGGGTAGTCCCCACTCACCGCTAATTAGTGAACCTCCACCCATAAATAGATTGATCTCTGACCTCAGCAGCGATACCAACCCTAATTATGCCATTAGCGGAAAAACAGCAGACATGGCGAACAACGCTCTCCAAAATCAACAATCGGGCGCCTCTGATGTCCTCTTCATAACAACACAACATCTAAAACTGATTTCCAGACCTACAGTATATAATATCATAGCTAACATCTAAACATCCAATGCTGAATCCTGAACCTTTACAACATCAAAACATAAACTGCAAAAAATAATCACTGGAGGTCAATGACAGGCCAATTGAGGCATGTTGTGTGTCATTACGGCCTACAGTCACCTCCTATTAATTATAGAGTGCTGCTGAGTTACAGCATCGCCTGGGGCAGATCATGACAACACAGAGATGTAACTAAAGTTTGGCGTGAAACACTACTGTAGGCTTCAAAGAGAGAGAGAGAGAGTGTGTGTGTGTGTGTGTGTGTGTGTGTGTGTGTGTGTGTGTGTGTGTGTGTGTGTGTGTGTGTGTGTGTGTGTCTGCATGCGTGTGGCATGCATGTGTGCTACCTACAGGGTAATGTAAATGGCTTCCAGCTTAGTGTTCTTGTCTCTAGTAATTAGCTTGATGCTTGTATTGCCGAGGCCACATGTAAACAAGGTGCTGAAAACAACGGGTGTAGACTTAATCGTGAAATGCTTGCTTAGGAGCCCTTCTCAACGATGCAGAGTTAAAAAATAATAAGAAAAAGTAAATTATTAACACAAGAACAAGAATGAAGCTATATAGAGAGAGTACCAGAGGTATTTGACGTAGATATGTACATGAAGGCAGGGTAAAGTGACTAGGCATCAGGATAGATAATTATAAGGTATGGGGTAGATATGTACATGAAGGCAGGGTAAAGTGACTAGGCATCAGGATAGATAATTATAAGGTATGAGGTAGATATGTACATGAAGGCAGGGTAAAGTGACTAGGCATCAGGATAGATAATTATAAGGTATGGGGGTAGATATGTACATGAAGGCAGGGTAAAGTGACTACGCATCAGGAAATATAATAGTAAGAGTTACATTAAGAACAGAGAAGCAGCAGCAAATGATGAGTGTAAAAGTGTGTGTACGGTGCGTTCGGATAGTATTCAGACCCCTTGAATTTTTCCCACATTTTGTTACGTTACAGCCTTATTCTAAAATGTATTAAATTGCTTTTTGCCTCATCAATGTACACACAATACCAGATAATGACAAAGGAAAAGCAGGTTTACAGACATTTATATAGACAGGTGTGTGCCTTTCCAAATCATGTCCAATCAATTGAATTTACCATAGGTGGACTCCAATCAAGATGTAGAATAATCTCAAGGATGATAAATGGAAACAGGATGCACCTGAGCTCAATTTTGAGTCTCATAGCAAAGGGTCTGAATACTTACGTAAATCAGGGATTTCTGTTTTTTAATTTTAATACATTAGCCCAAAATTGTAAAAACCTGTTGTTTCTTTGTCAATATGGGGTATTGTGTGTGGATTGATGAGGGAAAAAAAATATTGAATCAATTTTAAAATTAGAAAGTAACATAACAAAATGTTGAAAAAGGTAATGGGTCTGAATACTTTCTGAATGCACTGTATATGCATGTGTGCCTTTTTATAAATGTTTTATTTAACCTTTATTTAACTGTGTCCCAAACGGCACCCTATTCCCTATGGGCCGTGGTCAAAAGTAGTGCCCTACAGTCCTATGGGCCCTGGTCAAAAGTAGTGCCCTACAGTCCTATGGGCCCTGGTCAAAAGTAGTGCCCTACAGTCCTATGGGTCCTGGTCAAAAGTAGTGCACTAGAGTCCTATGGGTCCTGGTCAAAAGTAGTGCACTACATAGGGTTGGGGTTCCCTTGGGAATAATTATCCCTGGCCGCTTGAAGAGACAACTATTCCTTTTCTTATTCTAAGACAGAAAAATAAAAAATGTTTACCAAACCACCCCTTTGTCATGGTTTTAGCCTGCTGATGTGCTTCTGCTAGTCTTAAAGGAGAATATATTAACAGTGTGAAAATCAAACAGTGAAACAGAATGATGTAAAACAAAACCCTGAAATCAAGTCAGAAGTAAACATATCGATATGCTTCAGCACTGTAGATAGACACGTTAGTTCGATGGTTAACTTCAGTACTGTAGATAGACACATTGGTTAACTTCAGTACTGTAGATAGACACATTGGTTAACTTCAGTACTGTAGATAGACACGATGGTTAACTTCAGCACTGTAGATAGACAAGTTGGTTAACTTCAGCACTGTAGATAGACACATTGGTTAACTTCAGTACTGTAGATAGACACATTGGTTCGATGGCTAACTTCAGCACTGTAGATATTTTTTCATTTTTTTATTTAACCTTTATTTAACCAGGTAGGCTAGTTGAGAAGAAGTTCTCATTTACAACTGCGACCAGGCCAAGATAAAGCAAAGCATTTCGACACATACAACAACACAGAGTTACACATGGAATAAACAAACATACAGTCAATAATACTGTAGAAAAAAGTATATATACAGTGTGTGCAAATGAGGTAAGATAAGGGAGATAAGGCAATAAAATAGGCCATAGTGGCGAGGTAATTATGATATAGCAATTAAACACTGGAGTGATAGATGTGCAGAAGATGAATGTGCAAGTAGAGATACTGGGGTGCAAAGGAGCAAAATAAATAAATAAATACAGTATGGGGATGAGGTAGTTGGATGAGCTATTTACAGATGGGCTGTGTACAGGTGCAATGATCTGTGAGCTGCTCTGACAGCTGGTGTTTGGAGTTAGTGAGGGAGATATAAGTCTCCAGCTTCAGTGATTTTTGCAGTTCGTTCCAGTCATTAGCAGCAGAGAACTGGAAGGAAAGGCGGCCAAAGGAGGAATTGGCTTTGGGGGCTGACCAGTGAAATATACCTGCTGGAGCGTATGCTGCGAGTGGGTGCTGCTATGGTGACCAGTGAACTGAGATAAGGCGGGGCTTTACCTAGCAAATACTTGTAGAGGACCTGGAGCCAGTGGGTTTTGCGACGAGTATGAAGACAGGACCAGCCAACGAGAGTGTACAGGTCGCAGTGGTGGGTAGTATATGTGGCTTTGGTGACAAAATGGATGGCACTGTGATAGACTGCATCCAATTTGTTGAGTAGAGTGTTGGCTATTTTGTAAATGACATCGCCGATGTCAAGGATCGGTAGGATAGTCAGTTTTACGAGGGTATGTTTGGCAGCATGAGTGAATAATGCTTTGTTGCGAAATAGGAAGCCGATTCTAGATTTAATTTTGGATTGGAGATGTTTAATGTGGGTCTGGAAGGAGAGTTTACAGTCTAACCAGACACCTAGGTTATCAAAAAGCTGATTAAACAGAATGATCATTACACTGGTGAACCTTGTGCTGGGGATAATAAAAGGCCACTCTAAAATGTGCAGTTTCGTCACACAACACAATGCCACAGATGTCTCAAGTTTTGAGAGAACATGCATTTGGCATGCTGGCTGCAAGAATGCCCAGTAGAGCGGCTATCAGAGTATTGAATGTTAATTTCTCTACCATAAGCCGCCTCCAACTTCGTTTTAGATAATTTGGCAGTACGTCCAATCCGCCTCACAACCGCAGACCACGTGTAACCACGCCAGCCGAGCACCTCCACATCCGCTTCTTCACCTGTGGGATCTTCTGAGACCAGCCACTTGGACAGCTGATGAAACTGAGGAGTATTTCTGTCTGTAATAAAGTAATTTTGTGGGGAAAAACATATTCTGATTGGCTGGGCCTGGCTCCCCAGTGGGAGGGCCTGGCTCCCAAGTGGGTGGGCCTATGCCCTCCCAGGCGCACCCAAAGCCTGCGCACCTGCCCAGTTGGGAAAATCATAGATTAGGGCCTATACTGAACAAAAATATGAACCCAACATGCAACAATTTCAGCCCCTTTGGCTGATTTCCTTATATTTCCTTTCACTGTAACTCAGTAAAATCGTTGAAATTGTTGCATGTTGGGTTCATATTTTTGTTCACTATAGAATTCCTAAAGATACCCAAATGTGGTTATCACCGAATATCAAGCCAAGGGACAGACTCCCTGAAAACAGTGTTACTAAGAGGATATCAAGCCAAGGGACAGACTCCCTGAAAACAGTGTTACTAAGTGGATAACAAGCCAAGGGACAGACTCCCTGAAAACAGTGTTACTAAGAGGATATCAAGCCAAGGGACAGACTCCCTGAAAACAGTGTTACTAAGAGGATATCAAGCCAAGGGACAGACTCCCTGAAAACAGTGTTACTAAGTGAATATCAGGCCAAGGGACAGACTCCCTGAAAACAGTGTTACTAAGTGAATATCAGGCCAAGGGACAGACTCCCTGAAAACTGGCAAGTGCTACTAAGTGGACTATCCTGGCTAAATAAGATACATTAAATTAAAACAGTGACAAGTGTTACTAAGTAAAAAATCCTGGTTAAATAATCTAAAATTAAATGAAAACAGTGACAACTGTTACAAAGTGGAATATCCTGGCTAAATAAACAAAATTAAATGAAAACAGTAATAAGTGTTACTAAGTGGAATATCCTGGCTAAATAACTAAATGAAATGAAAACAGTAATAAGTGTTACTAAGTGGAATATCCTGTCTAAATAAACTATTAGAGTAGAGGTAAGGAAGTACCGCAACGGCAGGTAAGGATGGAAGCAAAGTGTTCCGTCTTCGTGTCTGAGAGTCTGACATGTCATCCTATTCCATATGTAGTGCACTTCGTTTGACCCCTAGAGAGTATTATCAAACCTACTGGCTGTTATATTTCCAGTCACAGCTGACAGCCTGTCTTTGTTTGTCTTCCAGATAAATGACAGACAGCAAACACAAATGTCACCTCTCTGTGGCATTAATGTCAGGCCTCTCCAAGGTTGTGAATCAAATGGCACACTATTCCCCTCGAGTGCACTATGTGTGGTCAGGGCCTGGTCAACAGGGATTGGTCAACAGGACCGGCCGGTGGTCAACAGGGATTGGTCAACAGGGATTGGTCAACAGCGATTGGTCAACAGGGCCTGGTCAACAGGGATTGGTCAACAGGACCTGGTCAACAGGGATTGGTCAACAGGGCCTGGTCAACAGGGCTTAGTCAACAGGGATTGGTCAACAGGGCTTGGTCAACAGGGCCTGGTCAACAGGGATTGGTCAACAGGGATTGGTCAACAGGGCCTGGTCAACAGGGCCTGGTCAACAGGGCTTGGTTAACAGGGCCTGGTCAACAGGGCCTGGTCAACAGGGCTTGGTCAACAGGGCTTGGTCAACAGGGCCTGGTCAACAGGGCTTGGTAAACAGGGATTGGTCAACAGGGCTTGGTCAACAGGGCCTGGTCAACAGGGATTGGTCAACAGGGCCTGGTCAACAGGGCCTGGTCAACAGGGCTTGGTCAACAGGGCCTGGTCAACAGGGATTGGTCAACAGGGCCTGGTCAACAGGGCTTAGTCAACAGGGATTGGTCAACAGGGCTTGGTCAACAGGGCCTGGTCAACAGGGATTGGTCAACAGGGATTGGTCAACAGGGCCTGGTCAACAGGGCCTGGTCAACAGGGATTGGTCAACAGGGCCTAGTCAACAGGGATTGGTCAACAGGGCCTGGTCAACAGGGCCTGGTCAACAGGGATTGGTCAACAGGGCCTGGTCAACAGGGATTGGTCAACAGGGCTTGGTCAACAGGGATTGGTCAACAGGGCCTGGTCAACAGGGATTGGTCAACAGGGCCTGGTCAACAGGGATTGGTCAACAGGGCTTGGTCAACAGGGCCTGGTCAACAGGGCTTGGTCAACAGGGCCTGGTCAACAGGGCTTGGTCAACAGGGCTTGGTCAACAGGGCCTGGTCAACAGGGCTTGGTCAACAGGGATTGGTCAACAGGGCTTGGTCAACAGGGCCTGGTCAACAGGGCTTGGTCAACAGGGCCTGGTCAACAGGGATTGGTCAACAGGGCCTGGTCAACAGGGATTGGTCAACAGGGCCTGGTCAACAGGGCCTGGTCAACAGGGATTGGTCAACAGGGCCTGGTCAACAGGGATTGGTCAACAGGGCTTGGTCAACAGGGATTGGTCAACAGGGCCTGGTGAACAGGGATTGGTCAACAGGGCCTGGTCAACAGGGATTGGTCAACAGGGCTTGGTCAACAGGGCCTGGTCAACAGGGCTTGGTCAACAGGGCCTGGTCAACAGGGATTGGTCAACAGGGCTTGGTCAACAGGGATTGGTCAACAGGGCCTGGTCAACAGGGATTGGTCAACAGGGCCTGGTCAACAGGGATTGGTCAACAGGGCCTGGTCAACAGGGATTGGTCAACAGGGCCTGGTCAACAGGGATTGGTCAACAGGGCCTGGTCAACAGCCGGTTAGCACCCATAAACAACTCCTGCTTTCTGCTTCAGCCTGATATCAGACACACAACACACACAATACACACACAATACATACATACACAATACACACACACACACACAATACATACATACACAATACACACACACAATGAACACACACAATATACACACACAACACACAAGCACACAGACACTGCAAGAACTTCAGTTGAACTCTGTCATTACAATACTGCAGTCTATCCATGTTATGTTGTACACTGGCAAGGAACAGTTTGTATTTCTGCTAGTCTTCCATTCCTTTCTATGACTGGGATTGACTGTGGCCAGTTCAGTCTAGCAGAATACATTACATACACAAGTGATTATTTCTACATGGTAGAGATTAGCATCCTTTCTACATGGTAGAGATTAGCATCATTTCTACATGGTAGAGATTAGCATCCTTTCTACATGGTAGAGATTAGCATCATTTCTACATGGTAGAGATTAGCATCATTTCTACATGGTAGAGATTAGCATCCTTTCTACATGGTAGAGATTAGCATCCTTTCTACATGGTAGAGATTAGCATCCTTTCTACATGGTAGAGAATTTCGTCTATGATAATTGCCACTAGTCAACATAAATGTCCCTCTGATAGCAGGATTCAGGAGGGTCTGGAAGGAGTGATGCCGGACAGGAGAAGCAGGTACGGAGATTCAAACATTTAATCAGGAACGAACATAGAACACGACAGGAACAGTGTCAGCACACGGATAAACAAGGGCATATGACAAACATCAATCCCGAAGCAGGGAACAGACAGATATAGGGAAGGCAATAACACAAGTAATAGAGTTCAGCTGAGTCCAATGAGCGCAGATGCGCCTGATGGGGAAAGGCAGGTGTGCATACTGATGGCGGCTTGATTGCGTAATCCTGGAGAGGCTGGCGGGAGGAAGAGCGGGAACAGGCGTGACAGGGTCAACTCGTAGCTTTCATTCACACAACGATATCAAATATGGACTCCTTTCTATTCTGTAATTGTGTCATAGTCTAAAGCCCCATCACGGTTTTATGACAAGACAAAAAGGACTCCTGCATTTTTGGTTGATAAAGCCAGTTTTTATATCATACACGCTACAATACGGTTAGAAATAGTGCATTCTACTGCAGAACACAGAAACACTCCTGCCACTCCCCTTGCTGCTGATGAAATACAGTTAAATGAACCTAGTAATTTCCAGCTATCCACTGTTGATTTATTCATTAATTCATTACTTGTCATTAACATCCACCTTAGGTTTAATTTGTTGTGATGTAAAAGCAGGAAATGAGTAATGGAGAACACCTTGAACTGGACATACAATAATAAAACACTTTCTCCTCTCCTCTTATCTCCTCTTTCCTCTCCTCTCTCCTCTCTCCTCTCCTCTCCCCTCTCCTCTTTCCTCTCCTCTCTCCTCTCCTCTACTCCTAGTTCCTCTCCTCTCTCCTCTACTCCTCTTTCCTTTCCTCTCCTCTCTTCTCTCCTCTTTCCTCTCCTCCTCTTTCCTCTCCTCTCTCCCCACTCCTCTCTCCTCTCCTCTACTCGTAGTTCCTCTCCTCTCTCCTCTACTCCTCTTTCCTCTCCTCTTTTCTCACCTCATCTTCCTTTCCTTTCCTCTCCTCTCCTCTCCTCTCCTCTCCTCTCCTCTCCTCTCCTCTCCTCTCCTCTCCTCTCCCCTTTCCTCTCTCCTCTCCTCTACTCCTAGTTCCTCTCCTCTCTCCTCTACTCCTCTTTCCTTTCCTCTCCTCTCTTCTCTCCTCTTTCCTCTCCTCCTCTTTCCTCTCCTCTCTCCCCACTCCTCTCTCCTCTCCTCTACTCCTAGTTCCTCTCCTCTCTCCTCTACTCCTCTTTCCTCTCCTCTTTTCTCACCTCATCTTTCCTTTCCCTCCTCTCCTCTCCTCTCCTCTCCTCTCCTCTCCTCTCCTCTCCTCTCCTCTCCTCTCCTCCTCCTCTCCTCTCCTCTCCTCTCCTCTCCTCTCCTCTCCTCTCCTCTCCTCTCCTCTCCTCTCCCCTTTCCTCTCTCCTCTCCCCTCTGCTCTCTCCTCTTTCCTCTTTCCTCTAATCTTTCTCCTTTCTCCTCTCTCTCATCTCCTCTTTCCTCCCCTCTTTCCTCTCCCCTCCTCCCCTCTTTCCTCTCCCCTCTCCTCTATTCTTCTCTCCTCTATTCTTCTCTCCTCTATCCTTTCACCTCTCCTCTCCTCTCCTCTCTCCTCTCATGTTTCCTCCCCTCTCTTTTCCCCTCTCTTTTCCTCTCTCCTCTCCTCTCCTCTCTAATATTTCTTCTCCTCTTTCCTCTCCTCTCTTCTTTCATCTCCTCTTTCCTCTCCTCTCCTCTCATCTCTTTCCTCTCTAAATTTCTCTCCTCTCCTCCTTCCTCTCCTCTTTCTTTTTCCTAACCTTTCCCATCTCCTCTTTCCTCTCCTGTCTCCTCTCTTTTCCACTCATCACCTCTCCTCTTTCCTCTTTTCTTTCATCTCCTCTTTCCTCTCCTTTCCTCCCATCTTTCCTCTCCTCTCCCATCTCCTCACTAATTTACAATCCTCTCCTACTTCCTCTCCTCTCTCTTCATTTCTCTCCTTTAACATCTCCTCTCTCCTCTCTTCTTTCCTCTCTTCTTTCTTCTCCTCTCCTCTTTCCTCTCCCCTCATCTTTCCTCTTCTTGCCTCTCCTCTCTCTTCTCCTCTCCTCTCTCCTCTCCCCTGCTCTCTCCTCTTTCCTCTCCTCTCTCCTCTTTCCTCTCTCTCCTCTTTCCTCTCCCCTCTTCTCAACTCTCCTCTCCTCTTTCCTCTATTCTTCTCTCCTCTCCTCTATTCTTCTCTCCTCTCCTCTATTCTTCTCTCCTCTCCTCTCCTCTCCTCTCCTCTATTCTTCTCTCCTCTTCTCTTTCCTTTCAAATCCTCTTTCCTAACTGCTTTCCTATCCTCTTTCCTCTCCCCTCTCCTCTCCCCTCTCCTCTTTCCTCTGCTCTTTCCTCTGCTCTTTCCTCTCCCCTCATTCCTCTCCACTCTCCTCTGCTCTCCACTCTCCTCTGCACTCCTCTTTCCTCTTCTCTTTCCTTTCATCTCTTTCCTAACCTCTTTCCTCTCCTCTCTCCTCACCTTTTCCCTCCACTCTCCTCTTTCCTCTGAATGCTATGGGCTCCAACACCTAAAGGTCTCTCTCTCACACATAAAACCCAGCATAAAATAGAGGGGAGGACGACTCATAATAAATGGCTGGAACGGAGTATATAGAAACAACAGGAAACCATGTGTTTGATGTATTTCATAACATTCCACCTATTCCGCTCCAGCCATTACCACAAGTTGCCACCAACTTCCGGTGAACGCGCCACACAAGGGCTCTTATAATGAATTGGGTCGAACATTTAGAGTTAATGACTATGTGAGGTGGCATATGAGGAGGCCAGCCCTGGGCCCGTTCTTGGATCACTCCAGCTAAAGTCAGCACAATTAACACTTTCACTATGACTCATCAGCTGCTGACAGAGGGAACAGAACGCAGACGTCGACCACGCTCTGAATGTCACTTATACTGTACAGTTCCCTCTCTATGGCCTTGTACACAAGTTAGAAACAACGTGGACTAACATATACCATGCTGAAATGACAGGTATTCAATAGGTACAGAGCATATACCATGCTGAAATGACAGGTATTCAATAGGTACAGAGCATATACCATGCTGAAAGGACAGGTATTCAATAGGTACAGAGCATATACCATGCTGAAATGACAGGTATTCAATAGGTACAGAACATATACCATGCTGAAAGGACAGGTATTCAATAGGTACAGAGCATATACCTTGCTGAAAGTAATGTAATGTAGACACTCTGGCAGGTAAAGGTCTGGATACATAGACATGGTTTATAATACATATGTTGAAGAGGGTGGGGCTCAAGCTGTATTCCTGTTTCACCCCATCGCCCTATGGAAAGGAATTTTAACTGCACACTTGTTGTTTGTGTACATGGATTTTATAACGTCATATGTTTTTCCCACAACACTGCTTTCCATCAATTTGTATAGCAGACCCTCATGCTAAATTGAGTCAACATATTTTTGAAAACAAGAAAGCATGAGAAGACTTTGCCTTTGTTTTGGTTTGTTTGTTTGTTTGTCAATTAGGATGTGCAGGGTGAATACGTGGTCTGTTGCACAGTCATTTGGTAAAAAGCCAATTTTACAATTGCTCAGTACATTGTTTTCACTGAGGAATTGTACGAGTCTGCTTTTAATTATAATACAGAGGATTTTCTCAAGGTTGCTGTTGACGCATATCCCACAGTAGTTATTGGGGTCAAATTTATCTCTACTTTTGTGGATTGGGGAGATCAGTCCTTGTTTCCAAATATTGGGGAAGATGCCAGAGCTGAGGATGTTAAAGAGTTTAAGTATAGCCAATTAGAATTTGTGTTCTGGATATTTTATAATTTAATTAAGGATACCATCAACACCACAGGCCTTTTGGGGTTGGAGGGTTTGTATTTTGCCTTGCAGCTCATTCAATGTAATTGGAGAATCCAGTGGGTTCTGGTCGTCTTTAATGTAATTGGAGAATCCAGTGGGTTCTGGTCGTCTTTAATGTAATTGGATAATCCAGTGGGTTCTGGTCGTCTTTAATAGTTGATTCTAAGATTTATGTTTGATCATGTATTTGTTTCAGCTGTTTGTTCTTTGTTGTAGAGGTAAATAGATTGGAGAAGTGGTTTATCTATACATCTCCATTTTGGATAGATAACTCTTCATGTTGTTGTTTGTTTAGAGTGTTCCAATTTTCCCAGAAATGGTTAAGTCTGATAGATTCTTCAATGACATTGAGCTGATTTCTGACGTGCTGTTCCTTCTTTTTCTATAGTGTATTTCTGAATTGTTTTAGTGATTAACCATAGTGAAGGCTTGGACTCAGGTTTTCTGGGTCTCTATGTTTTTGGTTGGAAAGGTTTCTTAACTTTATTTCTGAGGTTTATGCATTCCTCATCAAACCATTTGTCTTCTTAATTTTCTTAGGCTGTCAGCTTGACATTTTTAGTTTTGATAGGGAAGCTGAGAGGTCAAATATAATGTTTAGGTTTTCTACTGCCCAAGTTTACACCTTCACTATTAAAGTGAAATGTTTTGTGCAGGAACCTGTCTAAAAAGGCTTGAATTTGTTGTTGCCTAATTGTTTTTTGGTAGGTTTCTACACTAAAGGCATTATGCCTTTGGATAGTGACCTGAACGCACGAACAAAACGGTGGTATTTGGACATATATATGGATTATTTCGAACAAAAACAACATTTCTTGTGGAAGTAGCAGTCCTGGGAGTGCATTCTGACAAAGATCAGCAAAGGTAAGAGAATATCTCTAATACTAATTCTGAGTTTAGGTGACCCCAGAACTTGGCGGGTGTCTGTATAGCTTGCTTTGATGGCGAGCTATGTACTCAGAATATTGAAAAATGTGCTTTCGCCGAAAAGCTATTTTAAAATCTGACACAGCGGTTGCATAAAGGAGTACTGTATCTATAATTCTTAAAATAATTGTTATGTATTTTGTCAACGTTTATGATGAGTATTTTTGTAAATTGATGTGGTCATTCACCGGAGGTTTTGGTGGGAATACATTTTCTGAACATCACGCGCCAATGGAAAATGCTGTTTTTGGATATAAATATGAACTTTATCGAACAAAACATACATGTATTGTGTAACATGATGTCCTAGGAGTGTCATCTGATGAAGATCGTCAAAGGTTAGTGCTTCATTTAGCTGTGTTTTCGGTTTTTGTGACATATCTCCTTGCTTGGAAAATGGCTGTGTGGTTATTTTTGTCTATGTACTCTCCTAACATAATCGAATGTTTTGCTTTCGCTGTAAAGCCTTTTTCAAATCGGAGAATGTGGTTACATTAAGGAGAAGTGTATCTTTAAAATGGTGTAAGTTTGAGAAATTGAAATTATTAGAATTTTGTTGTTTTGAATTTCGCGCCATGCTATTTTGTCAACGGGATCCTGTCTCGAAGGGGTCACTAAGAGGTTCATATTATGCAGTTCCTTTGGCTTTAGACTAGTACATGTCCCTGGGCCTGGAGATGGTTGATATCCCCCTCTAGGATGGAGAAGCTGTCTTCATTAAAGTATGGGGATTCTATTGGGGGGATATAGGTAGGATGGAGAAGCTGTCTTCATTAAAGTATGGGGATTCTAGTGGGGGGATATAGGTAGGATGGAGAAGCTGTCAATGTTAAAGTATGGGGATTCTATTGGGGGGATATAGGTAGCACACTTGAAGACATGTTTCTCTGTTTAAATAATTTCCTTATTAATTTCTAGCCAGATGTACATGTTCTTGTTTTGACTAATTTAATAGAGTGGGTTAGGTCTGCTCTATACCAAATTTGCATTCCCACTGAGTCTCTTCCCTGTTTCACACCTGGTAGTTTAGTGGATGGGACTACCAGCTCTCTGTAAGCTAGAGGACAACCAGTGGGTCCGTCTCCTCTATACCACCCACCTGGTAGTTTAGTGGATGGGACTACCAGCTCTCTGTAACCTAGAGGGCAACCAGTTTGTCCGTCTCCTCTACACCATGTTTCTTGTAGGATGACAATGTCAGTATTTCCAATTTCTTTGATGAGGACAGGGGTTCCTGCTCTTTAGGGCAAAAGCAGATGACATCAGACCTTGTATATTGTGTTCCATAGTGTCTAGTGTTGTTTTCGTGTGGTTTAGGCCCTGACCATTACAGTAGGTGTGAGCAGAACATGTTGAGCATCTAATACATACCTCTTAGGTCACAGGATGGGGCGGGTGTATTAGTGGGGGTTGGGCCCTGACCATTACAGTAGGTGTGAGCAGAACATGTTGAGCATCTGATACAGTGCATTCGGAAAGTATTCAGGCCCCTCCACATTTTGTTACATTACAGGCTTGTTCTAAAATTGATTCAGTACATTTTTTCCCTCATCACACTACACACAATACGCAACAATAAAGTGAAAACAGATTTTTTTGACATTTTTGCACATTTATTACAAATCAGAAACAGAAATACCTTATTTACATAAGTATTCAGACCCTTTGCTATGAGACTCAAAATTGAGCTCGGGTGCATCCTGTTTCTATTGATCATCCTTGAGATGTTTCTACAACTTGATTGGAGTCCATCTGTGGTAAATTCAATTGGTTGGACATGATTTGGAAAAGCACACACCTGTCTATATAAGGTCCCACAGTTGACAGTGCATGTCAGAGCAAAAACCAAGCCACGCGTTCAAAGGAATTGTCCGTAGAGATCCAAAACAGGATTTTGTTGAGGCACAGATCTGAGGAAGGGTACCAAAACATTTTTGCAGCATTGAAGGTCCCCAAGAATACAGTGGCCTCCATCATTCTTGATTGGAAGAAGTTTGGAACCACCAAGACTCTTCCTAGAGCTGGATGTCAGGCCAACCATCTCTGCATCACCACCAACCATGCTTTAATGGTAGAGTGGCCAGACGGAAGCCACTCCTCAGTAAAAGGCACATGACAGCCCGCTTGGAGTTTGCCAAAATACACCTAAATGACTCTCAGACAATGAGAAACAAGATTCTCTGGTCTGATGAAACAGAGATTCAAATCTTTGGCCTGAATGCCAAGCGTGACGTCTGGAGGAAACCTGACACCATCCCTACGGTGAAGCATGGTGGTGGCAGCATCATGCTGTGGAGATGTTTTTCAGCGTCAGGGACTGAGAGACTAGTCAGGATCGAGGGAAAGATGAACGGAGCAAAGCACAGACTTGGAATCACTGGCCACTTTAATAAATGGATCACTCGTCGCTGTAATAATGTTTACATATCTTGCATTACTCATCTCATTGTATATACTGTATTTTATACCTTTCTACTGTATCTTAGTCTATGTATTACTCATCTCATTGTATATACTGTATTTTATACTATCTACTGCATCGTGCCTATGCCTCTCTGTCATTGCTCATCCATATATTTATATGTACATATTCTTATTCCATTCCTTTACTTAGGTTTGTGTGTATAAGGTAGTTGTTGTGGAATTGTTAGATTACTTGTTGGATATTACTGCACTGTCGAAAGTAGAAACACAATCATTTCGCTACACTCGCATCAACATCTGCAAACCATGTGTATGTGACCAATACAATTTGATTTGAGGCACAGAGAGATCCTTGATGAAAACCTGCTCCAGAGCGCTCAGGACCTCAGACTGTGTGGGCGAAGTTTCAGTTTCCAACAGGACAATGAACCTAAGCTCACAACCAAGACAACACAGGAGTGGCTTTGGGACAAGTCTCTGAATGTCCTTAGGTGGCCCAACCAGAGCCTGGACTTGAACCCGATCGAACATCTCTGGAGAGACCTGAAAATAGCTGTGCAGTGATGCTCCCCATCCAACCTGACAGAGCTTGAGAGGATCTGCAGAGTAGAATGGGAGAAACTCCCCAAATACAGGTGTGCCAAGCTTGTAGCGTCATACCCAAGAAGACTGGAGGCTGTAATCGCTGCCAAAGGTGCTTCAAAAAGTACTGAGTAAAGGGTCTGAATACTTATGTAAATATGATATTTATGTTTTTTATTTTTAATACATTTGCAAAGAATTCTAAAAACCTTTTTCTGCTTTTTCATTATTGTTGGTAGATTGATGAGGGAAAAAACTATTTAATCCATTTTAGAATAAGGCTGTAACGTAACGGGTCTGAATACTTTCCGAATGCACTGTACATACCTTTTAGGTCACAGGATGGGACTCTCTCTCTGAAAATACTTATCAAATGTATCGAGCCTCTCTCTCTCTCTCTCTCTCTCTCTGTCTCTCTCTGAAAGATCTATCTAATGTATTGAGTATATATCCTCTCATCTCTCTGAAAGATCTATCTAATGTATTGAGTATATATCCTCTCTCTCTCTCTGGAAAGATCTACGAGATACACCAAAGATTATAAAATAGCACAGCGATCAGTTTCTGTGGTTGTCTTGATGATAACTGGAACATTAAGAGATTAACCTCTCTAGGCTAGGGGGCGGTATTTTCACGTCCGGATGAAAAGCATCCGGACATTAAAACATTAAGAGATTAAAGCTAATTCTTATCTCAGGAACAATGATTATCTCTTACGGAATGGAATGCAGTAGCCAATGGTAGTTAATGAGGTGTGATCCCTGAGTCCCCTCTATATCCATCTCTGCATGTTACTACCTTTCTCTTTGCATTTAGCTACCTCTCTCTCATTCCCTTTCTCTCATTCCCTCTCTCTCTCCTCACAGGATGTTTTTGTTGACGTGATTCTAACAGATGGCTGGGAGGTTGAGAGTGTTTAGGTATGTGGTGTCAGTTATCAGATTGTTTGACTGATGAACATGAATAAAACAAACATTTCATTTTTTTAACCTTCATAATTCGTCCACCAATCTCTCCAAAAAGAGAAAATAAACAAATATAAAACACTAAATATATATCAATGTTAGGGAGGAAACAACCCTTTATGACATTTTAGTCACAAGGCAAAGAAATGAACAGATGGCCCCATGAAGTTGAATCGAGAGAAAAAAAGTGTTTACTTAGCTGTCTGTAAGATTATTCAACACATATCTCTGCTGCAAGAAAATAAGTCATGTAAAAAAAACGTAACAGTGATTTACAGTGTGCGATTGAAACAGGTGTTTTATAGGTCCTCTGTCTGAGCTGTAAAATCAAACAGGTGTTTTTATAGGTCCTCTGTCTGAGCTGTCAAATCAAACAGGTGTTTTTATAGGTCCTCTGTCTGAGCTGTAAAATCAAAATGATGTTTTTATAGGTCCTCTGTCTGAGCTGTCAAATCAAAATGGTGTTTTTATAGGTCCTCTGTCTGAGCTGTCAAATCAAACAGGTGTTTTTATAGGTCCTCTGTCTGAGCTGTCAAATCAAAACAGGTGTTTTTATAGGTCCTCTGTCTGAGCTGTCAAATCAAAATGATGTTTTTATAGTTCTTCTGTCAATTGTCAAATCAAAACAGGTGTTTTTATAGGTCCTCTGTCTGAGCTGTCCTTGAGATGTTTCTACAACTTGATTGGAGTCCACCTGAGGCAAATTGAATTGATTGGACATGATTTGGAAAAAGCACACACCAGTCTATATAACAGTTGACAGTGAATGTCAGAACAAAAACCAAGCCATGAGGTTGCAGGAATTGTCCGTAGAGCTCCGAGATTGTGTCGAGACACAGATCTGGGGAAGAGTACCAAAAAATGTCTGCAGCATTGTAGGTCCCCAAGAACACAGTGGCCTCCATCATTCTGAAATGGAAGAACTTCGGAACCACCAAGACTCTTCCTAGAGCTGACCGCCCGGCCAAACTGAGCAATCGGGGGGAGAAGGGCCTTGGTCAGGGAGGTGATCAAGAACCAGATGGCCACTCTGAAAGAGCTCTATAGTTCTTCTGTGGAGATGGGAGAACCTTCCAGAAGGACAACTGTCTCTGCAGCACTTCATCAGTCAGGCCTTTATGGTGGAACAACCAGACGGAAGCCACTCCTCAGTAAAAGGCATGACAGCCCGCTTGGGGTTTGCCAAAATACACCTAAATGACTCTCACACCATGAGAAACAAGATTATCTGGTCTGATCAAACCAAAATTGAACTATTTGGCTTGAATGCCAACCGTGACGTCTAAAGGAAACCTGGCACCATCTCTACGGTGAAGCATGGTGGTGGCAGCATCATGCTGTATGGATGTTTTTCAGGGACTGGGAGACTAGTCAGGATCGAGGCAAAGATGTACCTAGCAAAGTACAGAGAGATCCTTGATAAAAACCTGCTCCAGAGCGCTCAGGACCTCAGACTGTGTGGGCGAAGTTTCAGTTTCCAACAGGACAACGACCCTAAGCACACAGCCAAGACAACGCAGGAGTGGCTTCGGGACAAGTCTCTGAATGTCTTTAAGTGGCCCAGCCAGAACCCAGACTTGAACCCGATCGAACATCTCTGGAGAGACCTGAAAAAAGTTGTGCAGTAACGCTCCCCATCCAACCTGACAGAGCTTGAGTGGATCTGCAGAGGAATGGGAGAAACTCCCCAAATACAGGTGTGCCAATCTTGTAGGTTCATACCCAAGAAGACTCGAGGCTGTAATCTCTGTCAAAGGTGCTTCAACAAAGTGGTGAGTAAATGGTCTGAATACTTATGTAAATGTTTTATTTCTGGGGGTTTTTCATTATAAATTAGCAAAAATGTTCAAAAACCTGTTTTTGCTTTGTCATTATGGGGTATTGTGTGTAGACTGATTTTATATATTTATTTATTTAAACCTTTATTTAACTAGGCAAGTCAGTTAACAACAAATTATTATTTACAATAACGGCCTACCAAAAGGCAAAAAGCCACCTGCTCAGACATGGGCTATGATTCAAAAAATATATAAATATAGGACAAAACACACATCACGACAAGAGAGACAACATAACACAACATAAAGAGAGACCTAAGACAACAACATAGCAAGGCAGCAACACAATACAACACAGCATGGTAGCAACACATGACTACATAACATGGTAGCAACACAACGTGACAACAACATGGTAGCAACCCAACATGGTAGCAGCACAAAACATGGTACAAACATTATTGGGCACAGACAACAGCACAAAGGGCAATAAGGTAGAGACAACATAACATCACACAAAGCAGCTACAACTGTCAGTAAGAGTGTCCATGATTGAGTCTTTGAATGAAGAGTTTGAGACAAAACTGTTCAGTTTGAGTGTTTGTTGCAGCTTGTTCCAGTCGCTGACTGCAGCAAACTGAAAAGAGGTGCGACCCAGGGATGTGTGTGCTTTGGGGACCTTTAACAGAATGTGACTGACAGAACGGGTGTTGTATGTGGAGGATGAGGGCTGCAGTAGATATCTCAGATAGGGGGGAGTGAACGGGTGTTGTATGTGGAGGATGAGGGCTGCAGTAGATATCTCAGATAGGGGGGAGTGAACGGGTGTTGTATGTGGAGGATGAGGGCTGCAGTAGATATCTCAGATGGGGGGAGTGAACGGGTGTTGTATGTGGAGGATGAGGGCTGCAGTAGATATCTCTGATGGGGGGAGTGAACGGGTGTTGTATGTGGAGGATGAGGGCTGCAGTAGATATCTCAGATAGGGGGGAGTGAACGGGTGTTGTATGTGGAGGATGAGGGCTGCAGTAGATATCTCAGATGGGGGGAGTGAACGGGTGTTGTATGTGGAGGATGAGGGCTGCAGTAGATATCTCAGATAGGGGGGAGTGAACGGGTGTTGTATGTGGAGGATGAGGGCTGCAGTAGATATCTCAGATGGGGGGAGTGAACGGGTGTTGTATGGGGAGGATGAGGGCTGCAGTAGATATCTCAGATAGGGGGAGTGAATGGGTGTTGTATGTGGAGGATGAGGGCTGCAGTAAATATCTCAGATGGGGGGAGTGAGGCCTAAGAGGCTTTTATAAATAAGCATCAACCAGTGGGTCTTACGACGGGTATACAGAGATGACCAGTTTACAGAAGAGGAGTATAGAGTGAAGTGATGTGTCCTATAAGGAGCATTGGTGGCAAATCTGATGGCCGAATGGTAATGGACATCTAGCTGCTTGAGAGCACCTTTACCTGCCGATCTATACATTATGTCTCCGTAATCTAGCATGGATAGAATGGTCATCTGAATCAGGGTTAGTTTTACAGCTGGGGTGAAAGAGGAGCGATTACGATAGAGGAAACCAAGTCTAGATTTAACTTTAGCCAACAGCTTTGATATGTGCTGAGAGAAGGACAGTGTACCATCTAGCCATACTCCCAAGTACGTGTATGAGGTGACTACCTCAAGCTCTAAACCCTCAGAGGTAGTAATCACACCTGTGGGGAGAGGGGAATTCTTATTACCAAACCACATGGCCTTTGTTTTGGAGGTTTTCAGAACAAGGTTAAGGGCAGAGAAAGCTTGTTGAACTCTAAGAAAGTGTTGATGTATAAGCTGAGTATAAGACTGTATCATCTACAAATGAATGGGTAAGAGAGCTTCCTACTGCCTGAACTGTTGTTGACGTAAATTGAAAAGAGTGTGGGGCCTAGGATCGAACCTTGGGGTACTCCCTTGGTGACAAGCAGTGGCTGAGCCAGCAGATGTTCTGACTTTATACACTGCACTCTTTAAGAGAGGTAGTTAGCAAACCAGGCCAAAGACCCCTCAGAGACACCAATGCTCCTTGGCCAGCCCACAAGAATGGAACGGTCTACCATACCAAAAGCTTTGGCCAAGTCAATACAAATAGCACAACATTGCTTAGAATCAAGGGCAATGGTGACATCATTGAGGACCTTTAGGGTTGCAGTGACACATCCATAACCTGAGCGGAAACCAGATTGCATACCAGAGAGAATACTATAGACATCAAGAAAGCCAGTCAGTTGAAAATTGACAAGTTTTTCCCACACTGTTGATAAACAGGGAAACAGTTAGGATCAGTTCATCTCCCCTTTAAATAAAGGACGAATCATGGCTGCCTTCCAAGCAATGGGAACCTCCCCAGAAAGGAGAGACAGGTTAAATATATCAGAGATAAGGTTGCTGCCCCTATCATCGCCAAGCCTAAAGAAGAAAGGGCCTAAAACATCTGACCCAGATGTTTTTGGGGGTCAAGTTTCAAGAGCTCCTTTAGCACCTTGGACTCAGTGACCGCCTGCAGGGAGAAACTTTGTGGCAGGGCAGGGGGAAAAGAGGGAGGAGCATCAGGGCTAGTCGCATTAGAAGGGGTGGGAGATGAGGAAATGTTGTACGAGCAAGGAGGCATGGCTGAGTCAAATAGGAATCCTGACTTTATGAAGTGGTGTTTAACCTGTTAGAGCTAGGGGCCAGTATTGACACGGCCGGATAAAAAACGTACCCGATTTAATCTGGTTACTACTCCTGCCCAGTAACTAGAATATGCATATAATTATTGGCTTTGGATAGAAAACACCCTAAAGTTTCTAAAACTGTTTGAATGGTGTCTGTGAGTATAACAGAACTCAAATGGCAGGCCAAAACCTGAGAAGATTCCATGCAGGAAGTGGCCTGTCTGACAAGTTTTGTTTCATCTTGGCTCTTTTTATTGAAGACTGAGGATCTTTGCTCTAACGTGACACTTCCTACGGCTCCCATAGGCTCTCAGAGCCCGGGAAAAAGCTGAACGATATCGAGGCAGCCTCTGGCTGAAACACATTATCGCTTTTGGCAAGTGGCCGATCAGAGTACTATGGGCTTAGGCGCGTGCCCGAGTCGACCGAATGCTTTATTTTCTTTCGTCTGTTTACCTAAACGCAGATTCTCGGTCGGAATATTATCGCTTTTTTATGAGAAAAATGGCATAAAAATTGATTTTAAACAGCGGTTGACATGCTTCGAAGTACGGTAATGGAATATTTAGAAATTTTTTGACACGAATTGCGCCATGCTCGTCACCCTTATTTACCCTTTCGGATAGTGTCTTGAACGCACGAACAAAACGGCGCTGTTTGGATATAACTATGGATTATTTTGAACCAAACCAACATTTGTTATTGAAGTAGAAGTCCTGGGAGTGCATTCTGACGAAGACAGCAAAGGTAATAACATTTTTCTTATAGTAAATCTGACTTTGGTGAGTGCTAAACTTGCTGGGTGACTAAATAGCTAGCCCTGTGATGCCGGGCTATCTACTGAGAATATAGCAAAATGTGCTTTCACCGAAAAGCAATTTTAAAATCGGACATATCGAGTGCATAGAGGAGTTCTGTATCTATAATTCTTAAAATAATTGTTATGCTTTTTGTGAACGTTTATCGTGAGTAATTTAGTAAATTCACCGGCAGTGTTCGGTGGGAATGCTAGTCACATGCTAGTCACCTGCTAATGTAAAAAGCTGGTTTTTGATATAAATATGAACTTGATTGAACAAAACATGCATGTATTGTATAACATAATGTCCTAGTGTTGTCATCTGATGAAGATCATCAAAGGTTAGTGCTGCATTTAGCTGTGGTTTGGGTTTATGTGACATTATATGCTAGCTTGAAAAATGGGTGTCTGATTATTTCTGGCTGGGTACTCTGCTGACATAATCTAATGTTTTGCTTTCGTTGTAAAGCCTTTTTGAAATCGGACAGTGTGGTTAGATTAACGAGAGTCTTGTCTTTAAAATGGTGTAAAATAGTCATATGTTTGAAAAATTGAAGTTTTTGCATTTTTGAGGTTTTTGAATAACGCGCCACGGGATTACACTGGCTGTTACGTAGGTGGGACGATTTGGTGCCACCTACCCTAGAGAGGTTAAAGAGGGACATGGGCAGGTGCGAGGAGGAGGGTTTCCGTTTACCAGAACTTTTTGGGGTTAGAACCACAGAGAGAGATCTGCTGCTTAAAGTAACTAACTTTGGCATTCCAGATAGCCTGAGTGCACTTATTTCTCATTTGCACTGAAAATATATATATTTTTAAAGGTCCAAGCATCTTCGACAGAGGGGATCAAGCTGATTCTATACCATTTAACAGAGGCCAGGTCATGAAGGAAGGCTTGGTCATGAAAGTTTTTTAGCAAACGTCTATAACAAATCAGGACAGGTCGTTTCACTGAGCAGCCATTACGAACACAGGCTGTAAAACAGTGATCACTAAGGTCATTACAGAAAACACCAGACTGATACATATCAGGATTAGTTGTGAGGATAACATCGAGGAGAGTAGCCTTTTCCAGGTGAAGGGGAATCATACCTTGTGTGATTGGTAATAATCAGAGAAAGATTTAGGGAGTCCCATTGCTTTATGATTTGGTCAGGTGGTTTAAGCATGTCCCGGTTTAGGTCACATGGCAGGACAAATTCAGACTTAGTGTAAGGGGCCAGGAGAGAGCTTAGGGCAGATAGGGTACAGGCTGGTGCTGATGGAGGACGATAGCACCCAGCAACAGTCAACAAAGTACTATTTGAAAGTTTAATGCTTAAAACCAGCAAATGAAATTGTTTGGGGACAGACTCAGTTGGGCAACCAAGCACTGAAGGTGATCCTTGGTAAAGATTACCACTCCTCCACCTTTGGAAGATCTGTCTTTCCGAAAAAGGTTATATCCAGAAAGGTTAACACTCTTCCTTAACCACGTCTCAGGAATGAACTTACTGAGCTCCTGAGTGGCGCAGTGGTCTAAGACACTGCATCTCAGTGCAAGAGGTGTCACTGCAGTCCCCGGTTTGAATCCAGTCTGCATCACATCCGTCTGGGTTTGGTCGGGGTAGGCCGTCATTGTAACTAAGAATTTGTTCTTAACTGACTTGCCTGGTTAAATAAATTAATAAAAATAAAATGACCAACATATCTGGATTGTAGCTGTGAACCCACACCTTCAATTGATCCATTTTAGGTAATACGCTTCTAGTGTCAACGTGCAGAAAACCCAGGCTTTTACAAGAGCAGAAATCAGTTATCAGAGCACAAGTCAGAATTGGGGCTAGCAACAGGGTGTACATGCACAATTCCAGATATCATCAGCAGTAATACAATCAAGGCATGGCAGAGGACAGTGAGAGCTCTACAGTGCTGATTTATGACATCTAAATGTGAATTAGATGGCAACAATATCATATTGTTTCATCAGGTAACATGAATTCAAAGCCTATGAGAGGTGGCTAGAATAGGATGGCAGGCCAAAAGTCTGTGTAACCAATGGATAGTCAGAGTCCCGAGTGTGGGAACAAACATAGTCTGTCCCACGGTTGGGTAATGGAAAAAATAAAAAAAACTATTCAAAAAATGTTCATATACGGCTGTAGCGTAACAAACTTTAAGCGTGTTAACCCTCGCAAGGCTGCCGGCCCAGACAGCATCCCTAGTCGCGTCCTCAGATCATGCGCAGACCAGCTGGCTGGTGTGTTTACGAACATATTCAATCAATCCCTATCCCAGTCTACTGTTCCCACATGCTTCAAGAGGGCCACCATTGTTCCTGTTCCCAAAGCTAAGGTAACTGAGCTAACCGACTATCGCCCCGTAGCACTCACTTCCATCATCATGAAGTGCTTTGAGAGACTAGTCAAGGATCATATCACCTCCACCCTACCTGACACCCTAGACCCACTCCAATTTCCTTACCACCCCAATAGATCCGCAGACGATGCAAGCGCCGTCGCACTGCACAATGGACAAGAGGAATACCTATGTAAGAATTCTGTTCATTGACTACAGCTCAGCATTTAACACCATAGTACCCTCCAAACTCATCATTAAGCTCGAGGTCCTGAGTCTGAACCCTGCCCTGTGCAACTGGGTCCTGGACTTCCTGACGGGCCACCCTCAGATGGTGAAGGTAGGAAACAACATCTCCACTTCACTGATCCTCAACCCTGGGGCCTCACAAGGGTGCATGCTCAGCCCTCTCCTGTACTCCCTGTTCACCCATGTCTGAGTGGCCAAGCACGCCTCCAACTCAGTCAAGTTTGCAGATGACAACAGTAGTAAACTTGATTACCAACAATGATGAGACAGCCTACAGGGAGGAGGTGAGGGCTCTGGGAGTGTGGTGCCGGGAAAATAACATCTCACTCAACATCATCAAAACAAAGGAGATGATCGTGGACTTCAGGAAATAGTAGAGGGAGCACTCCCCTATCCACACCGACGGGACCGCAGTGGAGAAGGTGGAAAGCTTCAAGTTCCCTCGGTGTACACATCACTGACAAACTGAAACGGTCCACCCACACAGACAGCGTGGTGAAGAAGACGCTACAGCGCCTCTTCAACCTCAGGAGGCTGAAGAAATGTGGCTTGGCACCTAAAACCCTCACAAACTTTTACAGATGCACAATTGAGAGCATCCTGTCGGGCTGCATCACTGCCTGGTACGGCAACTGCACCGCCCGCAACCACAGGGCTCTCCAGAGGGTGGTGCGGTCTGTTCCACGCATCACTGGTGGCAAACTACCTGCCCTCCAGGACACCTACAGCTCCTGATGTCACAGGAAGGCCAAAAAGATCATCAAGGACAACAACCCCCCGAGCCACTGCCTGTTCACCCCGCTATCATCTAGAAGGCGAGGTCAGTACAGCTGCATCAAAGCTGGGACCGAGAGACTGAAAAACAGCTTCTATGTCAAGGCCATCAGACTGTTAAACAGCCATCACTAGCCCATTAGATTCTGCTGCCTGTATACATAGACTAGAAATCACTGGCTACTTTAATAAATGGAACACTAGTCACTTTAATAATGTTTACATTTACATTCTAGTCATTTAGCAGACACTCTTATCCAGAGCGACTTACAGTAGTGAATGCATACATTTCATACATTTTTTATCGGTACTGGTCCCCACAGGAATCGAACCCACAAGCCTGGCATTGCAAACACCATGCTCTACCACTGAGCCACACGGGACCACATATTTTGCATTACTCATCTCATATCTATATACTGTATTCTATCCTATTCTACTGTATCTTAGTCTATGCCACTCTGACATTGCTCGTCCATATATTATATATTCTTAATTCCATTCCTTTACTTAGATTTGTGTGTATTGGGTATATGTTGTGTAATTGTTAGATACTACTTGTTAGATATTACTGCACTGTCGGAGCTAGAAACACAAGCATTTCCGTTACCCGCAATAACAACTGTTAAACACATGTATGTGACCAATACAATTTCATTTGAGAGACAGACAGACAGCAAGACAGACAGCAAGGTTGATACAAATTTCTGCTGTTGAAAAGTAAATGTTAGTCTTAAAGAAATGTGAGATAATGTCTAGATGCTTTTTTTAGTGGAGATCAAGGTTATAAATTGCCTGGCTGGGTTGATGAGACAGTTGATTGCGCAATCAGATGGAACAGAGTAAATAGGCATTTCAACATCATAGATTTAGCCGGTGGTAACTTGTGGAATAGACAGCGGCTGAAATCTGGTTTTAACCAATCAGCAATCAGGATTAGACCCACCTGTTGTATAATGGGTAACAGAGAACATTTTCAGTCTTGACAAATCGCAAGATTACAACCAAATCATATTTCTACCTCACAAAGTAGGGGCAGTGAAAAACTGCATGATATCCGAAGTAGACCGTATCCACCCTTGATGGTGAAAACATCACGGTTTTGTTTTAGGAGATATTATTTAAAAGGCTCGCATACAGAGAGCATTACAGATCAATGTCAGCAGCACCACAGCCAACTAAAACGCTCTATCTGAATCCTAACTTGAGAATCACAAGTTGAACTTTCACATGAATCATGCATTGATGTCAATGGCAGACAGACTGAGATGCAGCAGGTTTCAGGGGGATTTGGCCCTTAATTACTTAAGTGGTTCCACTCATTTCTGATGGTGAGGACAGAGACATCCTATTCATGCAACCCCATACTAACTCTTTAGCTGGTCCTTATCAGATACTGAAAAACCCTATATGTGTGCATCTCTGTGCACGGTCCACAATAGTCTGATACAATAGCTTCCTCATTGACTCAGATGTAAAAACATATTTGAGACCAATGCAAGCCAGACATCTGTGTTTTTTACCAGTGGGTATCAGTATAATCCAAAACCCAGTTTAGGAGGTCATAAGGAAACAAGGACATGCCAATAGCATTTCCCCAGACAGACTGTCTGAAATAGATCCAGTGTTTCTCACTACAAAACAGCAGGCAACACTGAAGCAGAGGACTGCTTAGCCCCGTTAG
Organism: Salmo salar; assembly: GCF_965601325.2. NCBI lineage: Eukaryota > Metazoa > Chordata > Actinopteri > Salmoniformes > Salmonidae > Salmo > Salmo salar. Next base: position 164,525,705 of record NC_138299.1, read on the forward strand.
GCCCCACGACAGACAGACAGACAGACAGACAGACAGACAGACAGACAGACAGACAGACAGACAGACAGACAGACAGACAGACAGACAGACAGACAGACAGACAGACAGACAGACAGACAGACAGACAGCGAGACAGCGAGAGAGACAGACAGGACAGAGAGAGAGACAGAGACAGAGAGACAGAGAGAGAGAGAGACATCCTCCTGGGTATTAATTTACTGTGTTACTCATTAATTATCACCATCAGGCCTGAGTATACAGGACAGGCTGGGAGAAACAGTTTTCAGGACCGTCTGTTCCTGGTTGTATTTAACAAGTCGGTATAAGACAGGATGGTCTGTATGAGACAGGATGGTCTGTATGAGACAGGATGGTCGGTATGAGACAGGATGGTCTGTATGAGACAGGATGGTCTGTATGAGACAGGATGCTCTGTTCCTGGATGAATTAGACACGTCTGTATGAGACAGAATATAGACCATATGAATGGTAAGACAGAGAATAGACAGCTGTTCCAGATGAATGGTAAGACAGAGAATAGACAGCTGTTCCAGATGAATGGTAAGACAGAGAATAGACAGCTGTTCTAGATGAATGGTAAGACAGAGAATAGACAGCTGTTCTAGATGAATGGTAAGACATAGAGAATAGACAGCTGTTCCAGATGAATGGTAAGACAGAGAATAGACAGCTGTTCCAGATTAATGGTAAAACATAGAGAATAGACAGCTGTTCCAGATTAATGGTAAAACAGAGAATAGACAGCTGTTCCAGATGAATGGTAAGACAGAATAGACAGTTGTTCCAGATGAATGGTAAGACAGAGAATAGACAGCTGTTCCAGATGAATGGTAAAACAGAGAATAGAGAGCTGTTCCAGATGAATGGTAAGACAGAGAATAGACAGCTGTTCCAGATGAATGGTAAGACATAGAGAATAGACAGCTGTTCCAGATTAATGGTAAGACAGAGAATAGACAGCTGTTCCAGATGAATGGTAAGACATAGAGAATAGACAGCTGTTCCAGATTAATGGTAAGATAGAGAATAGACAGCTGTTCCAGATGAATGGTAAGATAGAGAATAGACAGCTGTTTCAGATTAATGGTAAGACAGAGAATAGACAGCTGTTCCAGATGAATGGTAAGACAGAGAATAGACAGCTGTTCCAGATGAATGGTAAGATAGAGAATAGACAGCTGTTCCAGATGAATGGTAAGACAGAGAATAGACAGCTGTTCCAGATTAATGGTAAAACATAGAGAATAGACAGCTGTTCCAGATTAATGGTAAAACATAGAGAATAGACAGCTGTTCTCTATTATTCCTACAGGTTAGCTTGGCAGCCTGCTGGACATTGTTGTTCTTGCTACTGAATATCTTCTCAGTTGTATGTACAGTAACAGATCAGTGTTCTGTACCATGCCAATAATTCTATCCAACCAGTGTTACTCGTTTAAATGTTTTACATTGCTGTTTTCATTTACATTTATTAGATCAATTAAATAACAAAAACAGATGTTACTTTGACGGTTGTTTGTCTGTCTCCTTTAAGGGGATGAGTTTAGTTACTGTATTATTATATATCTAACAACATGTGTTTATTTACTGTATTATTATATATCTAACAACAAACTAATGAATCATGAAGAGATGAAACAACCCTCAGTCCTGACAAACAGATCAAACAAGAACGTAACGGAGAACTAATGCTGTTGGAGTAACAAACAGGAGTGATGGAGGTGCTGTTGGAGTAACAAACAGGAGTGATGGAGGAGGTGTTGTAGTAACAGACAGGAGTGATGGAGGTGGTGTTGTAGTAACAGACAGGAGTGATGGAGGTGGTGTAGTAACAGACAGGAGTGATGGAGGTGTTGTAGTAACAGACAGGAGTGATGGAGGTGGTGTTGTAGTAACAAACAGGAGTGATGGAGGTGTTGTAGTAACAAACAGGAGTAATGGAGGTGGTGTAGTAACAGACAGGAGTGACGGAGGTGGTGTTGTAGTAACAGACAGGAGTGACGGAGGTGGTGGTGTAGTAACAGACAGGAGTGATGGAGGTGTTGTTGGAGTGATGGAGGTGGTGTTATTGTAACAGACAGGATTGATGGTGGTGTTGTTGGAGTGATGGAGGTGGTGTAGTAGTAACAGACAGGATTGATGGAGGTGTTGTTGGAGTGATGGAGGTGTTATTGTAACAGACAGGAGTCCTTAGCTTAGTGATGAGCTTTGAGGGCACTATGGTGTTGAACGCTGAGCTGTAGTCAATGAATAGCATTCTCATATAGGTGGTCCTTTTGTCCAGGTGGGAAAGGGCAATGTAAAGTGCAATAGAGATTGTATCATCTGTTTATCTGTTGGGGCGGTATGCAAATTGGAGTGGGTCTAGGGTTTCTGGCATAATGGTGTTGATGTGAGTCATGACCTGCCTTTTGAAGCACTTCCTGGCTGCAGGCGTGAGTGCTACGGGTCTGTAGTCATTTAGGCAGGTTGCCTTAGTGTTCTTGGGCACAGGGACTATGGTGGTCTGCTTGAAACATGTAGAAATTACAGACTCAGACAGGAAGAGGTTGAAAATGTCAGTGTAGACACTTGCCAGTTGGTCAGCGCATGCTTGGAGAACACATCCTGGTAATCCGTCTGGCCCTGCAGCCTTGTGAATGTTAACCTGTTTAAAGGTCTTACATCGGCTACGGAGAGCGTGATCGCAGTCGTCAGGAACAGCTGATGCTCTCATGCATGTTTCAGTGCTACTTGCCTCGAAGCGAGCATACAAGTCATTTAGCTTGTCGGGTAGGCTCGTGTCACCGGGCAGCTCGCAGCTCTGCTTCCCTTTGTAGTCTAATAGTTTTCAAGCCCTGCCACATCCGACGAGGATCGAAGCCTGTGTAGTACGATTCAGTCTTAGTCCTGTATTGATGCTTTACCTGTTTGATGGTTCATCGGAGGGTATAGCGGGATTTTTAATAAGCGTCCGGGATAAAGTCCTGCTCCTTGAAAGCGGCAGCTCTACCCTTAAGCTCAGTGCAGATGTTGCCTGTAATCCATGGCTTCCGGTTGGGATATGTATGTACGTTCACTGTGGGGACGACGTCATCAATGCACTTATTGATGAAGCCAATGACTGATGTGGTGTACTCCTTAATGCCATCAGAAGAATCCTGGAACATATTCCTGTCTGTGCTAGCAAAACAGCCCTGTAGCTTAGCATCTGCTTCATCTGACCACTTTTTTATTGTTGCTTCCTGCTTTAGTTTTTGCTTGTAAGCAGGAATCAGGAGGATAGAATTATGGTCAGATTTGCCAAATGGAGGGTGAGAGAGAGCTTTGTACGCGTCTCTGTGTGTGGAGTAAAGGTTCTCTAGAGTTTTATTCCCTCTGGTTGCACATTTAACATGCTGGTAGAAATGAGGTATAACGGATATAAAAGTTTCCATCCATTAAAGTCCCCGGCCACTAGGATGAGTGTTTTTCTGTTTGCTTATGGCCTTATACAGCTCATTGAGTGCGGTCTTAGTGCCGGCATCGGTCTGTGGTGGTATGTAGACAGCTATAAAAAATACAGATGAAAAGTATCTTGGTGAATAGAATGGTCCACAGCTTATCATGAGCTACTCTACCTCAGGCGAGCAAAACCGTGAGACTTCCTTAGATTTCGTGCACCAGCTGTTGTTTACAAATATACATAGACCCACACCCCTTGTCTTACCAGATGCCGCTGTTCTATCCTGCCGAAAAAGCGTAAAACCCGCCAGCTGTTTTATATTCATGTCGTCGTTCAGCCACGACTTGGTGAAACTTAAGATATTACAGTTTTAATGTCCCATTTGGTAGGATATATGTGCTCATAGTTCATCTATTTTATTATCCAATGATTGTACGTTGGCTAATAGGACCAATGGTAAAGGAAGATTCCGTCTCTTTCTCCTGCGAGGGATAAGGGCCTTGTCGGGTGTCTGGAGTAAATCCTTCCCATCCAACTCGATGAAGAAAAAGTTTTCCTCCAGTACGGGGTGAGTAATCGCTGTCCTGATATCAAGAAGCTCTTTTCGGTCATAAGAGACGGTGGCAGAAACATTACGTACAAAATAAGTTACAAATAATGCGGAAAAAAACACACAATAGCACAATTGGTTAAGAGCCTGTAAAACGGCAGCCATCTCCTCTGGCACCATTATCATACAGTGATAGTTTTGGGTGGTATATACAGTGGTAGTTATGGGTGGTATATACAGTGGTAGTTATGGGTGGTATATACTGTGGTATTATAAAAGCTCTGTCAAGTTGGTTGTTGGTCCTTGCTTTTCAAGTCATGCCATAGATTTTCAAGCCGATTTAAGTCAAAGCTGTTACTAGGCCACTCAGGAATATTCAATGTTGTCTTGGTAAACAACTCCAGGGTAGATTTGGCCTTGTGTTTTGGGTTATGGTCCTGCTGAAAGGTGAATTCATCTCCCAGTGTAGATGTGGCCTTGTGTTTTAGGTTATGGTCCTGCTGAAAGGTGAATTCATCTCCCAGGGTAGATTTGGCCTTGTGTTTTAGGTTATGGTCCTGCTGAAAGGTGAATTCATCTCCCAGGGTAGATTTGGCCTTGTGTTTTAGGTTATGGTCCTGCTGAAAGGTGAATTCATCTCCCAGTGTCATGTATCTCGCTAGCAGATGTTTAATGATGATGAGAGACAAGAACTTCAGTAAATAATGATTTAAGAAGTAATTCATAAATAGGCAACAAAAACTTCTGCAAATGGCCTCCCGAGTGACGAAGCGGTCTAAGACACAGCATCGTTACGGCGTCACTATAGCCTGGGGAGTCCCGTAGGGCGCTGCACAATTGGCCCAGCGTCATCCAGGTTAGCGGAGGGTTAGGCCGGAAGGGGGGGACTTTACTTGGCTCATCGCGCTCTAGCAACTCCTTGTGGTGGGCCGTCCGCCTGCAGGCTGACTTCAGTCATCAGTTGAATAGTGTTTCCTCCAACACATTGGTGCAGCTGGCTTCTGGGTTAAGCAAGAAGGTGGGTAGTTACACCAATGAGACAAGATCATAATCACGAAATTGTGGAGTCCTGTGTGGCTCAGTTGGTAGAGCATGATGTTTGCAACGCCAGGGTTGTGGGTTCGATTCCCACGGGGGACCAGTAAGGATTTTTTTTTTTTTTTTTTTATGTATAAGATGTATGCGTTCACTACTGTAAGTTGCTCTGGATAAGAGCGTCTCCTAAAAATGTGGAGTAAAAGTGGGTAGAAAATTAATAAAAAGAAGAACTTCTGCAAATAATGATTTAATTCCTCCCGAGTGGCGATGTGGTCTAAGGCACTGCATCGCTGTGCCACTAGAGATTTTGAGACCAGGCTCTGCCACAGCCGGCAGTGACCGGGATACCCATAGGGCGGCGCACAATTGGCCCAGAGTCGTCCAGGTTAGGGGAGGACTTGGCCGGCAGGGATGTCCTTTTCCCATCGCACACTAGCGACTCCTGTGGCGGGCCGGGCGCAGAGCACGCTGACATGGTCGCCAGGTATAAGGTGTTTCCTCCGACACATTGGTGCCGCTGGCTTCCGGGTTAAGTGGGCATTGTGTCAAGAAGCAGTGCGGCTTGGTTGGGTTGTGTTTCGGAGGACGCACGGCTCTCGACCTTCGCCACTCCCGAGTCCGTACTGGAGTTGCAGCGATGAGACAAGACTCTAACTACCAATTGGATACCACAAAATTGGGGAGGAAAAAAGGGTACATTTTTTATTTTTTTAATAAAAAACATAAATATTTTATAAATAACTGACAAATAAGCAACAACCAGCTGAACGTTGAGACAATAAGATGGAGGATAGCTAGGCTAATGTTACTTCTCCTTTGTTAGCTAACATTAGCTAGCCAACTAAAGCTAAAACACTATCACATCAAGCAGCTGAAATGACAGCAAACTATGTGCATTTCTGTTTGTTTTACCTTAATTTCTATAGCCAATTCCTTGGATATATCCATTATAATGATACTGATAAATTAATTTGCCTGGATCAGAGAAGCTGTCAGTCTCGTCACGTTCATATGCATGGCATGGTGGCGATTGCACAAACCGGATAGACACACAGCAAGGCTTATATTAATCCCCGTTGTACCAGGGCAAGAAGAATAGAGAAATAATGTCTAGGTGCTTTTTTATGGTAGAGATTACATTTATGTATGCCTGGCTGGGATGCAGAACAGTAGAGATTACATTTATGTATGCCTGGCTGGGATGCAGAACAGTAGAGATTACATTTATGAAAGCCTGGCTGGGATGCAGAACAGTAGAGATTACATTTATGAAAGCCTGGCTGGGATGCAGAACAGTAGAGATTACATTTATGAAAGCCTGGCTGGGATGCAGAACAGTAGAGATTACATTTATGAAAGCCTGGCTGGGATGCAGAACAGTAGAGATTACATTTATGAAAGCCTGGCTGGGATGCAGAACAGTAGAGATTACATTTATGAATGCCTGGCTGGGATGCAGAACAGTAGAGATTACATTTATGTATGCCTGGCTGGGATGCAGAACAGAAGAGATTACATTTATGAAAGCCTGGCTGGGATGCAGAACAGTAGAGATTACATTTATGAAAGCCTGGCGGGGATGCAGAACAGTAGAGATTACATTTAGGGAAAGCCTGGCGGGGATGCAGAACAGTAGAGATTACATTTATGAAAGCCTGGCTGGGATGCAGAAAAGTAGAGATTACATTTATGAAAGCCTGGCTGGGATGCAGAACAGTAGAGATTACATTTATGAAAGCCTGGCTAGGATGCAGAAGAGTAGAGATTACATTTATGAAAGCCTGGCTGGGATGCAGAACAGTAGAGATTACGTTTATGAAAGCATTATGGCATTTTGCGTTAATTGACATTTTGCATCAACCAATTAGTATCCAGGATCCAAACTCACAGTTTTATAATTACAGCTATATCCATCTTAATAATGCTGCTACATTTTTTATTTATTTAACCTTTTTTAACTAGGCAAGTCAGTTAAGAACAAATTCTTATTTACAATGATGGCCTACCAAAAGGGAAAAGGCCTCCTGCGGGGACAGGGGCTGGGATAAAAAAATATATAAAAAAAATAGGACAACACACACATCACAACACGAGAGACAACACAACACTACATAAAGACAATAACATAGCATGGCAGCAACACAGCAGGACAACACAGCATGGTAGTAACACAACATGGCAGCAGCACAACTTGGTTGCAACACAAACATGGTACAAACATTAATGGGCACAGACAACAGCACAAAGGGCAAGGAGGTAGTGTCAATACATTACGCGAAGCAGCCAGGACTATCAGTAAGAGTGTCCATGATTGGGTCTTTGAATGAAGAGATGGAGACAAAACGGTCAACTTTGAGAAAAGAGGAGCAACCCCAAGATGTGTGTGTTTTGGGGACCTTTAACAGAATGTGACTGGCAGAACTTTAAATAAAGTACACCCCGTGGCTGCCTTCCAAGCACTGGGAACCTCCCCAGAAAGGAGAGACAGGTTAAACATGTCAGAGATAGGCTTGGCGATGATAGGGCAGCAACCTTAAAGAATAAAGGGTCTAAACCATCTGACCCGGATGTTTTCTTCAGGTCAAGTTTAACTTCTTTGGATAGGGGGCAGTATTTTGACGTCCAGATAAAAAGCGTGCCCAAAGTAAACTGCCTGCTACTCAGGCCCAGAAGCTAGGATATGCATATAATTGATAGATTTAGATAGAAAACACTCTAAAGTTTGTAAAACTGTTAAAATTATGTCTGTGAGTATAACAGAACTAAGATGAAGGAAAAAGGAAACCGCACACTGCTCTTGATAGTATCACTGATATTTAATAAGCTTACGTATCGGCCTCACGGCCTTCGTCAGAGCTTTTGTGAATTTTCTGAAAACAGCACCTCTATATAGACCTAGCCCCACCCACATCCGTTCCACGCATGGGAAGGGGTTGGAGAAAAAAAAGAAAAAAAAAAAGTGCTACCAAACATAACAATATGCATTTCACAAACACTACAAAAGTGTATAAATCGCATTGAATATGTCCATAAAACCTCAATGAGGACATAGCAAGTATTCATTAATCATTGGGTAGTAATCTTAAATAGGGACATAATTCATGTTCAAATTCACAACATAACATACATAGGCATTTCATCATTAAGTCCTTTGGGAAATAATGTCTGGAGGGTGAAAATCCCAAAACATTCTCTTTTGCTCAGAGTATTATTAATATCACCTCCCCTGTCTGATATCTTGACTTTCTCTATGCCACAAAATCTAAAGGTAGACATGTCATGTTTTAGGTCATTAAAATGTACTGCGACTGGATAATCCCTGTCATTTCGCCTGATTTAACTTTTATGTTCACTAATTCTCTGTTTGAGAGAGCGGGAGGTCTTACCGAGATAGCACATGGACATTTAATAATGTAAATAACATGGGTGGTGGAACACGTAATGATATCATTTATTTGGAACCGTTTTCCTGTGTGGGGGAGGCAGAAATATTCACACTTCATCATATTGTTGCACTGTGTGCATTTATAGCTACCATTTGGTAGAGGGCGTAAAAGAGCCTGGCTTATTTTCTTTCGTGGCTGGCAGTTGGCATGAACCAATTTATCGCGTAAATTGCGACCTCTCCTATACACTATAAGTGGTGGATTTTTAAATTCAGCCGGCAAAGCTGGGTCCGATGATAAAATATGCCAGTGTTTCTTGACCACCCATCCCACTTTTCGCGAATTCAAAGTATATGTGGTTGTGAACATTACGGAGTGTTCTTTGGCTTTAGGGAAACCTCCTTCAAAATGTCAGCTAAACTGAGCGAGCTAAACTGAGTTTTTATGGATATAAAGAAGAACATTATCGAACAAAAGGTCCATTTGTAATGTAACTGGGACCTTTTGGAGTGCCAACAGAAGAAGATCTTCAAAGGTAAGGCATATATTATATCACTATTTCTGACATTCGTGTCGCAACTCCCTGGTTGAAAATGATTTGTTATGCATTTGTGTGCTGGGCGCTGTCCTCAGATAATCGCATGGTTTGCTTTCGCCGTAAAGCCTTTTTGAAATCTGACACGGCGACTGGATTAACAACAAGTTAAGCTTTATTTTGATGTATTGCACTTGTGATTTCATGAAAGTTTAATATTTATAGTAATTTAATTTGAATTTGTGGCTCTGCAATTTCACCGGAAATTGTCGAAATGGGATGGTAGCATCCCACTATTTCGCACGAAGTTAAGGAGCTCCTTTAGCAACTTGGATTCAGTGACTGCCTGCAGGGAGAAACTTTGTAGCGGGCAGTGGAAAAAGAGGGAGGAGCATCGGGATAGTTGCATTAGAAGGGGTGGGAGATGAGGAAATGTTGGATGGCAAGGAGGCATGGCTGAGTCAAATAGGAATCCTGACATTATGAAGTGGTAATCAAATACCTTGTGGGATTGGTAATAATCTGAGAAAGATATAGGGAGTCCATTTCTTTGGGACGTGGTCAGGTGGTTTACGCATGTCCCAATTTAAGTCACCTAGCAGGACAAATTCAGACTTAGTGTAGGGGGCCAGGAGAGAGCATAGGGCAGCGAGGGTACAGGCCGGTGCTGATGAGGATGATCGCAGCCAGCAACAGTCAACAAAGTACTATTTGAAAGTTTTAATGCTTAAAACCAGCAAATCAAATTGTTTGGGGACAGACTCAGTTGGGCCAACCGAGCACTGAAGGTGTTCCTTGGTAAAGATTGCCACTCCCCCCCATTTGGAAGATCTGTCTTGGCGAAAAAGGTAATAACCAGAAAGGTTAATATCAGTATTCAAAACACTCTTCCTTAACCATGTCTCAGTAATGACCAACACATCTGGATTGGAGCTGTGAACCCACACTTTCAATTGATCCATTTTAGGTAATAAGCTTCTAGTGTTAACGTGTAGAAAACCCAGGCTTTTATGAGAGCAGAAATCAGTGAAGCAGATATCAAAGCACAAGTCAGAATTGGGGCTAGCAACAGTAGATTGGCCAGGGTGTACATGCACAATTCCAGATATCAGCAGCAGTAATACAATCAAGGCATGACAGTGGACCGGGAGAGCTCTGCAGTGTTGATTTATGACATGTGAATGTGCATCAGATGGTCACAAAATCATATTGTACAGCAATTTCATCAGATAACATGAATACAAAGCCGGGCCAGAAGTGGTTAGAACAGGATGGGAGGCCAAAAGTCTGTGTAACCAATAGAGAGTCAGAGTCCCGAGTGTGGCAACAAACATAGTCTGTCCCACATTTGGGTAAACAATAAGGTTTGTAGTCAACAAAACATGCAAGAGTCATGAGGCAAATACTTGTGGAGGTCTACCATTTTTTATTCTGAGGTCTTGGCTGACTTCTTTTGATTTTCCCATGATGTCAAGCAAAGAGGCACTGAGTTTGAAGGTAGGCCTTGAAATACATCCAAAGGTACACCACCAATTGACTCAAATTATGTCAATTAGCCTATCAGAAGCTTCTAAAGCCATGACATAAATTTCTGGAATTTTCCAAGCTGTTTAAAGGCACAGTCAACTTAGTGTATGTAAACTTCTGACCCACTGGAATTGTGATACAGTGAATGATAAGTGAAATAATCTGCCTGTAAACAATTGTTGGAAAAATGACTTGTGTCACAAAGTAGATGTCCTAACCGACTTGCCAACACAATAGTTTGTTAACAAGAAATTTGTGGAGTGGTTGAAAAACGAGTTTTAATGACTCCAACCTAAGTGTATGTAAACACCCGACTTCAACTGTACTTTTTCACTCCACAGGGAGATGAGATGTAGCAGGCTGCTGCGTTCCCTCCTCCAAGAGGCATACGTAACAATATGTCTGCATGGCATTTTGTGTTCAATTTGGCAGATAAACTTTAGTTAATCTCCTTTGGTATTCTTCTCAGGAACCAGCCAGGCAACCACCCACACTGTACTGTTCCATAAAGAAGTCAGCCAGGCAACAACCCACACTGTACTGTTCCATAAAGAAGTCAGCCAGGCAACAACCCACACTGTACTGTTCCATAAAGAAGTCAGCCAGGCAACAACCCACACTGTACTGTTCAGCCAGAGTTGGTACCAAGATTGACCTGGGTCATCATTCAAACAGATGTCTCCCTGGCCACCAGTCATATTTCCAAACTGTTTGCATATAACAATACCATTTTAAAACTATGCTGGTAATCTTTTGTCCATTATTTAATTGTTTATTATATTCTTAGCTAGAAATATGAATATTTACTAGTAGACAAATCCTTGCTATATTTTAAAGCTCGTAGGCCCCCACACCTTGTTGGGGTGTGCTATGTCAGTGTTCTAACTGGTGTAAAAACTAAACAAATAATCATTTTTATAACATTGGGATGAAACAAACTGTTGCAGCAATCCTTTTTATATCATTGGGATGAAACAACAACAAACTTCATACCAATGGATATTGATTCTGGGTGATTGTGTTGATGGAACCAATCTGAGTATGGTAAAACTACAGGGGGTTCAGAAAGTATTCAGACCCCTTAACTTCTTCCACATTTTGTTACGTTACAGCCTTATTCTAAAATTGATCAAATAGTTTTTTTCCCTCATCAATCTACACACAATAACCCATAATGACAAAGCCAAAACAGGTTTAGAAATTTTTGCAAATGTATAAAATGTAAAAATGAAATATCACATTTACATGTATTCAGACCATTTACGCAGTACTTTGTTGAAGCACATTTGGCAACGATTACAGCCTCAAGTCTTTTTGGGTATGACGCTACAAGCTTGGCACACCAGTGACTTGGTCAATAAAGAAGTGGTGAGATGACGCAGATGCTAAGCTACAGGACTGTTTTGCTAGCACAGACTGGAATTTGTTCCAGGATTCTTCCGATGGCATTAAGGAGTACACCACATCAGTCACAGGCTTCATCAATAAGTGCATTGATGAGGTACAGTGACTGTACGTACCCCAACCAGAAGCCATAGTGTCACGTCCTGACCAGTAATAGGGGTTATTGGTTATTGTAGTTTTGTCAGGACATGGCAGGGGGTATTTGTTTTATGTGGTTCGGGGTTTATGGGATATGTATTTATGTAAGAGGGGTGTTTGATTTATGTGTTCCGGGGTTTTTGGGTAATGTTCTTGTTTTGTATTTCTATGGTTTTCTATGTTGTGTATTTCTTTGTTTGGCCTGGCTCTCAATCAGAAACAGCTGTACATCGTTGTTGCTGATTGAGAGTCATAATTAGGTAGCCCTGTTTCACCTGTCCCTTTGTGGGAAGTTGTTTGTGCATTGCTGTGTGTAGCCTGCATTACTGTGCGTTTTCTTGTTTTGTGGTTTCAGTGTTCTAAATTAAAAGTTAAAATGAGCACTCAACCCGCTGCGCCTTGGTCCCTTTCATACGACGACCGTTACACACAGATTACAGACAACATCCGCACTGAGCCAAAGAGTAGAGCAACCGCTTTCAAGGAGCGAGACTCTAAAAACGGACGATTATAAGAAATCCTGCTATGCCCTCTGACGAACCATCAAACAGGCTGCAAGTCACTATGGATGATATACAGAAAGAAAAGCACAATAAACGGAGTGGCAAAGAGATAGAGAGGAGATCAAGTCATAACCATAGAGACCTACTGTGTGGAAAACGACCTACTGTGTGGAAAACGACCTACTGTATGGAAAACATGCTATCTGCTATTGCCATCACCACAGCAATCTACTTCCAAGATTTGCAACAACAACAAGTTTCCATTGCCAAAGATTAATTCACACTTTTTGAAACCCTGTACATTTCAGTCATTTAGCAGATGCTCTTATCCAGAGCGACTTAGTAGTGAGTGGATCTTATCCAGAGCGACTTAGTAGTGAGTGGATCTTATCCAGAGCGACTTACAGTAGTGAGTGGATACAGTCTAATTTGTACTGGTCCCCTGTGGGAATCAAACGCACAAACCTGGAGTTGCAAGTGCCATTCTCTACCAACTGAGCCATACAGGACCATGTAGTCAGGAGGTGTGATGGTTAATACATTAGTACTAGCTTAGCAATTCATGGTAAAACTCAACTTTTCATAATTACGTTTTATTTTTCATGTTGCATTCAGGAACTATAGCATACTTGTGTAAAGCATCATAATGAAATATATAAAAAAATACTTTCCACTCATCATACAAGTTGAAAAGAATGTTGACACTGTTACACAAGCAGGGAGCAACACTAGAATCTAAAAGACCAGCGTCTCCACAAACTGAGTGCAAAAATGAAGACATGTTGTACTTACTGCAGCCTACTGTAACATGACAACATCACCGCGACTTAGTCAACAGTCAGTGTTTGGTTCACTGTGCATCAAATCCAAATCATACACTACACTGACAAGAGGGGGATGGTGAATTAAGTCCATTTTGCAGACTGCAGACAGTGACAAGTAATTATATGAATGAACTTGTCAGTTGGTCCCAGAGGGAGGTAGGTCATCCCGCACAGCCTCACGGCGACTTGTGTGGGATGACTTACCTCCCTCTGGCTTCTTCTCTCCAAACCCACAACAGTAAGAGAGGCCCTGGGAGGGAGGCCCTGGCAGGGTGGACCTGGTGCCCTGCCAGGGTGGACCTGGCAGGGTGGACCTGGCAGGGTGGACCTGGTGCCCTGGCAGGGTGGACCTGGCAGGGTGGACCTGGTGCCCTGGCAGGGTGGACCTGGCAGGGTGGACCTGGCGCCCTGGCAGGGTGGACCTGGCAGGGTGGACCTGGTGCCCTGGCAGGGTGGACCTGGCAGGGTGGACCTGGCAGGGTGGACCTGGCGCCCTGGCAGGGTGGACCTGGCAGGGTGGACCTGGCAGGGTGGACCTGGCAGGGTGGACCTGGTGACCTGGCAGGGTGGCCCTGGTGCCCTGGCAGGGTGGACCTGGTGCCCTGGCAGGGTGGACCTGGCGCCCTGGCAGGGTGGACCTGGCAGGGTGGACCTGGTGCCCTGGCAGGGTGGACCTGGCAGGGTGGACCTGGTGCCCTGGCAGGGTGGACCTGGCAGGGTGGACCTGGTGCCCTAGCAGGGTGGACCTGGCCTCCTGGCAGGGTGGACCTGCATTTTTCCAAAGGTGTTATATGGTTTGGTATATGGAGTGTTATATTATATGGTTTGGTATATGGAGTGTTATATTATATGGTTTGGTATATGGAGTGTTATATTAAATGGTTTGGTTGTATTATTCAAGAGTGTAGCTATTATATTTCACAAGTAAAGATGCTCTCGTTTAACAATTTGCATGCTAACTGGCTAGTGGCTCCTGTCATATTGATGTAGACAGTAAATTTGGAGCTGCAGAGCAACAATGTCACGTTGCCAGCCACAATGAAAGGCAAGGATATAATGTAAACTTAAAAGTTGACATACATATGTGACTCGCCACCTGGATTCGGTCTTATGTAGCAAAATATGAATTTTTTTGTAATTTTTTTTTTACATTGGATAAAAGTAGAGACTCAAGAGCTGCAAAACGGTATACGATACACCGAATTTGAGGAACAATGGGAAAGTAATTCTGCTTAGAAAGTTGATCAACTTGTAAACTCACTTTTGAGAAAATGGCCTTTGAATATTTTGGTACCTAGTGAAGAGCTCTTCTTTGTCTACAGCCATTCAGCATCATTCACACCCTCTTAAGCTTTAGCCCCACCCATCTCGTTTCGCTCTCGGAGCGATCACTTGACGCTCTAGCCAATGATTTGTTTACCTCTGGATAACGTGAAAACAGCCTAACCAGCTCTGCTGGCAACAATTTCATTACGCTTTTTTGCCGACGTTTACTGACACCGGCCATATTCAACGGGTGATGTACACGTTAGCTTAAGACATGTAGCTAGCTAGGTAAACAATGAACCAAGCTAGGTAAACAATGTGCAAGATCACACACGCTAATGAGCCAGCCAGCTAACGTTAGCTAGTTAAACAATGAACAGTGCCAAATCATGTCATTACTACCCTGCATGAATCTGCTGGGCGCTAACCAACCAGGTTCAACGTTAGCTAGCTGTAACATTAGGCTTTTACTAGCAAAGCAAAAGGTTCTGGGATATGAATAATAACATCATACACATAATTCTAGCTAGGGAGCCAGCCAGCTAATGTTAGCTAGCTAACAGTTCACTTTAACTTGAAATGAAACCACTGTCAAAATTATAAACGTGTAATATCTGAAAATGTAGCTAGCTAACGTTAGACTATCTTACCCATATACATCATGCATGATGGACATGTCTCCCTGTCACGGCTGCCATGGTTGCCCTTAGTTTGAAGATGTAATCTGAAGACAGGTATTTTCTCCATCTCTTTAGCTATCATACTCTAATTCCACAGATTTCAAAACTAACCAGCTCAAATAGACAGAAGCCCCTATATGGGAGACCAATCAGAAATCCTCTCGGCCTGTCCAGTCCACTCATTATCTCAGCCAATCATGGCTAGTGGGAAGGTTGATACCTTTTTCTGTGGCTTAACCAACTAGGCTTGTAATTTAACCATTTTATTAGTATTTACAGATGGCATACAAGTTTGTTATTGAGGCACATGAAAGTTCATATGTTCCAGAAAGCATTTCTGCAAAAAAAAAACACATTGATAAAGTTTGTCAAAAAAATGAAAAAGTTAAACAGCTCTCCTGTGAAGTCGAGACTTGCGACATACGCCTAGTTTCCTGAAACGGGTCACATATTCTATCCACATACTGTATATACACATATGTCAATCATAATCTCGATTGACATCCTTAAATGTTTGACAATGAGAAGACCCTTTAAGTTTGTTTGTGAGTGTGAAACAGTGATTGCAACATAAATCCACTAGTTTGTGAAACAAGGAGACTAGTAATTGTGATCGTAAAAACATTTTGGCAGGGGCCAGATTGGACGTCACTAACTGTAGTCAATTCACATGGGACTGACATTTCAAGAACTACTAGCTAACCCGAATAAAATGGTCTTCACAAATAACCAAGGTAGTTGCAGTTGCCATGCCTTACCAAAAACTCCTAAACGATTGGAACGCCATCAGGGAGACCTACTGTGGCTCATTGACTGAGAAGATTTCTGCTTTTCTAGATTGTTCTAAAACCCAGTGTGGTGTCACTCCCTGCATATGTACACCATTCTATGGACAGAATTAACACCTTACGACAATGCACAATATAATTTTTTTCTGAATGCTCAAACACTAAACAGTGATTCTTGAAGCACTATCTCTGAAACGACTACCCCCATGTGGCGAACTGCACTAGCATCGAATAGTCCCCACGATATGTACCATTTCAGGGAAGTCAAGAACCAATACACCCAGTCAGTCAAGAAAGCAAAGGCTAGCTTTTTCAAACAGAAATGTGCATCCTGTAGCTCTAACTCCAAAATGTTTTGGGACACTGCAAAGTCCATGGAGAATAAGAGCACCTCCTTCCAGCTGCCCACTGCACTGAGGCTAGGAAACACTGTCACCACCGATAAATCCACGATAATTGAGAATTTCAATAAGCATTTCTCTACGGCTGGCCATGGTTTCCTCCTGGCTACCCCTACCAGGGTCAACTGCCCTGCACCCCCCACAGCAACTCGCCCAAGCCTCCCCAGCTTCTCCTTCACCCAAATCCAGATCGCAGATGTTCTGAAAGAGCTGCAAAACCTGGACCCGTACAAATCAGCTGGGCTAGACAATCTGGACCCTCTCTTTCTAAAATTATCCGCCGCCATTGTTGCAACCCCTATTACCAGTCTGTTCAACCTCTCCTTCGTATCATCTGAGATCCCTAAAGATTGGAAAGCTGCCGCGGTCATCCCCCTCTTCAAAGGGGGTGACACTCTAGACCCAAGCTGTTATAGACCTATATCCATCCTGCCATGCGTTTCTAAAGTCTTCGAAAGCCAAGTTAATAAACAGATCACTGACCATTTCAAATCAACTTGTATTGATCAAAAATGAGATTGAAGTATGAAAATATTCCTGCAGGTTCGCACATCATTTTAGCAGGCTGCAATTTGACCAATGGAGCCATAGGAGAATTGGATATACTTGGGAAATAATTGGTTATGTGCATAAAACACATACAACATTTTGCATCGGGGAAATAAAGTATGGGTACAAAATTCTAAATTACATAACGAAATAAAAACACATTTTGATGGCGAAAAAACACCCCCTTTTGAGATAACCCATGGTCAATTTATTTTTGAGTTAACCTATAGTTCTGAGTGTATGTGTGTATTGACAGTTTCACAATGGAAACCAAAAGCAGTAAGGGAGAACCTTGCCTGCCTGACCCAATGACTGAACCAGTGAAGGTAATGGGAGATAAGTGGGGCAATGACATTCTGAAACAGGTACTGCTCTGGCACAAGGTAGAAGATTTTCCCTTAAAAGGCACATTGAGTGAAGCTTTATTAGCAGAATGTTGAAAGAAATTGCAGGACTTTGAAGAAACCAAGAAAGGAAAGGCACGTAGAATAGACTGGGATGATTTTAGGAAGTGGGAAAGAGAAGCAAAGGGAAGGGCAGACAGGAAAGTTAACTTCTTGCGGATCATTGGGACGCTAGCATCCCATCTGGCCAACATCCAGTGAAATTGCAGAGCGTGAAATTGAAATTAAATTACTATAAATATTTAACTTTCATGAAATCACAAGTGCAATACATCAAAATAAAGCTTAACTTTTTGTTAATCCAATCAAATTTTATTGGTCACATACACATGGTTAGCAGATGTTAATGCGAGTGTAGCGAAATGCTTGCGCTTCTACTTCTGACCGTGAATTAATATCTAACAAATAATCTAACAATTTCACAACAACTACCTTATACACACAAGTGTAAAGGAATGAATAAGAATATGTACATATAAATATATGGATGAGCAATGGCCGTGCGGCATAGGCAAGATGAAGTAGATGGTATAGAGTACAGTATATACATATGAGATGAGTAATGTAGGGTATGTAAACATTATATAAAGTGGCATTGTTTAAAGTGACTAGAGATACATTTATTACATCCAATTTTAATTATTAAAGTGGCTAGAGATTAGAGTCAATATGTTGGCCACAGCCACTCAATGTTAGTGATGGCTGTTTAACAGTCTGATGTCCTTGAGATAGAAGCTGTTTTTCAGTGTCTCGGTCCCAGCTTTGATGCACCTGTACTGACCTCGCCTTCTGGATGGTAGCGGGGTGAACAGGCAGTGGCTCGGGTGGTTGTTGTCCTTGATGATCTTTTTGACCTTCCTGTGACATCGGGTGGTGTAGGTGTCCTGGAGGGCAGGTAGTTTGCCCCCGGTGATGCGTTGTGCAGACCTCACTACCCTCTGGAGAGCCTTGCGGTTGTGGGCAGAGCATTTGCCGTACCAGGCGGTGATACAGCCCGACAGGATGCTCTCGATTGTGCATCTGTAAAAGTTTGTAAGTACTTTTGGTGACAAGCCAAATTTCTTCAGCCTCCTGAGGTTGAAGAGGCGCTGTAGCGTCTTCGTCATCACGCTGTCTGTGTGGGTGGACCGTTTCAGTTTGTCCGTGATGTGTATGCCGAGGAACTTAAAACTTTCCACCTTCTCCATTACTGTCCCGTCGATGTGGATGGGGGGGTACTCTCTCTGCTGTTTCCTGAAGTCCACGATCATCTCCTTTGTTTTGTTGACATTGAGTGTGAGGTTGTTTTCCTGACACCACACTCCGAGGGCCCTCACCTCCTCCCTGTAGACTGTCTCGTCGTTGTTGGTAATCAAGCCTACCACTGTAGTGTTGTCTGCAAACTTGATGATTGAGTTGGAGGCGTTGTCATGGTTGCCCTCGGATGCGTGCTGTCATCATGCGGTATGCAACATGGGTGGAGGTGGATAAGGTCACGGAAGGAGGGGCAGCCATAGTCAACCGACTGGAGAGAGGTTGAAGTAGTTTATTGGAAGATTAGGGGGAGAGAGCAAAATACCAAGAGAACAATCATGGCTGGACAACACAATGAAATGACATCTCTAGAGTGAGAAGGCTGGTCTGCAGGATGGCAGGATGTGGCCAATCTGCACCAAGCTGATACCGCGTCAGGGCTGCAGTCATATGGACTGGCACACGTGTCCTTCACAAGCTTTAATTCACGGCATAATGACAAGCACCAAGCTGCTTTATATCAATTACTCTTTATATCAATTACTCTTTATATCAATTACTCTTTATATCAATTACTCTATATATCAATTACTCTATATATCAATTACTCTTTATATCAATTACTCTATATATCAATTACTCTTTATATCAATTACTCTTTATATCAATTACTCTATATATCAATTACTCTATATATCAATTACTCTTTATATCAATTACTCTATATATCAATTACTCTTTATATCAATTACTCTTTATATCAATTACTCTATATATCAATTACTCTTTATATCAATTACTCTATATATCAATTACTCTATATATCAATTACTCTATATATCAATTACTCTTTATATCAATTACTCTATATATCAATTACTCTTTATATCAATTACTCTTTATATCAATTACTCTATATATCAATTACTCTATATATCAATTACTCGTTATATCAATTACTCTTTATATCAATTACTCTTTATATCAATTACTCTATATATCAATTACTCTTAACATGAATGGAAATTAATACAGAACGTATTGAAAATAAATTACTGTACGAGGAAATGTTTGAATAACCGAGATTAAGAAAGCGATGTTTGGCTGCACAGCCTCATCGCCACGATACTTCCCATGGTGCAGTCGGTGAAGCAGGACAGTCGTGAGATACACCAAGAAGAGCATGCTGAGAACAGGCCGCAAAACTAGCCAGGTCGGCAGGGAGGAAATGTCATGAAAGCAGGCAGCATGCTGGTCTGTCATATGAGGGGAACGTGGGATATAGAGAGCCTGAATCAGCAATAGAAAACAATGAAACTAAAGCATGCAACACCAAGAGACAAATGATTTCAACAGCCAGGTTGTGAGACAAATAGAGTAGAGGTTAGTGAAGAAGACCTGAACTGAAGCAGATGCAACAAAACATTACAATTAACTTGCAACACACAGCATCCTATGACATGCAGTGCAGAACAAACTGACTTAATGTTTGGTTGGTCAGGTTTAAGTAGGGTTGCAGTGCTGATTAAGGACATTTTTATATTTTAGTCATTTAGTAGACACTCTTATCCAGAGCGACTTACAGTAGTGAATGGATACATTTCATTTCATGCATTTCTTTTTTTTTTTGTACTGGCCCCCCGTGGGAATAGAACCCACAACCCTGGCGTTGCAAACACCATGCTGGCGTTGCAAACACCAAGCTCTACCAACTGAGCCACAGGGAAGGCCGGTGTGGACAGGTGTGGAGGCTGATTACCAATGAGTTGCAACTGATGCTTGTTGAGGAACTGCGTTCAAGGCAACGAGTTCAAGTATTGAAAACCAGCTTGGAGGCTGATTGGCAATTAGTAGCAACTGGTGATTCATGAGCTCCCAGAGCTGCGTTCAAGGCAACAAGTTAAAGCAGTTCCATTCAAGCCTGGTCCTCTCTCCTGAATTTTTGTTAATTCTTAACACAATTAAATGAATCAGAACTCCAGACTGACAAGAGTTGTGAGAAGAGGTCTGGAAATGGATTCTACCTTTTCAAGAACCGTTGTTTTAAGCATGGCATGGATTAGTATATACACTAGGCTGTGTGGGTTGTATTAGTATATATACACTAGGCTGTGTGTGGGTTGTATTAGTATATACACTAGGCTGTGTGGGTTGTATTAGTATATACACTAGGATGTGTGGGTTGTATTAGTATATATACACTAGGCTGTGTGGGTTATATTAGTATATACACTAGGCTGTGTGGGTTGTATTAGTATATATACACTAGGCTGTGTGTGGGTTGTATTAGTATATACACTAGGCTGTGTGTGGGTTGTATTAGTATATACACTAGGCTGTGTGGGTTGTATTAGTATATACACTAGGCTGTGTGGGTTGTATTAGTATATACACTAGGCTGTGTGGGTTGTATTAGTATATATACACTAGGCTGTGTGTGGGTTGTATTAGTATATACACTAGGCTGTGTGGGTTGTATTAGTATATATACACTAGGCTGTGTGGGTTGTATTAGTATATATACACTAGGCTGTGTGGGTTGTATTAGTATATATACACTAGGCTGTGTGGGTTGTATTAGTATATATACACTAGGCTGTGTGGGTTATATTAGTATATACACTAGGCTGTGTGGGTTATATTAGTATATACACTAGGCTGTGTGGGTTGTATTAGTATATACACTAGGCTGTGTGGGTTGTATTAGTATATACACTAGGCTGTGTGGGTTGTATTAGTATATATACATTAGGCTGTGTGGGTTATATTAGTATATACACTAGGCTGTGTGTGGGATATATTAGTATATATACACTAGGCTGTGTGTGGGTTGTATTAGTATATATACACTAGGCTGTGTGGGTTGTATTAGTATATATACACTAGGCTGTGTGGGTTGTATTAGTATATATACACTAGGCTGTGTGGGTTGTATTAGTATATATACACTAGGCTGTGTGGGTTCTATTAGTATATACACTAGGCTGTGTGGGTTTTATTAGTATATACACTAGGCTGTGTGGGTTGTATTAGTATATATATACACTAGGCTGCGAGGGTTGTATTAGTATATATACACTAGGCTGTGTGGGTTGTATTAGTATATACACAAGTCTGTGTGGGTTGTATTAGTATATATACACTAGGCTGTGTGGGTTGTATTAGTATATATACAGTAGGCTGTGTGGGTTGTATTAGTATATATACAATAGGCTGTGTGGGTTGTATTAGTATATACACTAGGCTGTGTGGGTTGCATTAGTATATACACTAGGCTGTGTGTGGGATATATTAGTATATATACAGTAGGCTGTGTGGGTTGGATTAGTATGTACACTAGGCTGTGTGCATTGTATTAGTATATATACACTAGGCTGTGTGGGTTGTATTATTATATATACACTTGGCTTTGTGGGTTGTATTAGTATATATACACTAGGCTGTGTGGGTTGTATTAGTATATATACACTAGGCTGTGTGGGTTATATTAGTATATACACTAGGCTGTGTGGGTTATATTAGTATATACACTAGGCTGTGTGGGTTGTATTAGTATATACACTAGGCTGTGTGGGTTGTATTAGTATATACACTAGGCTGTGTGGGTTGTATTAGTATATATACATTAGGCTGTGTGGGTTATATTAGTATATACACTAGGCTGTGTGTGGGATATATTAGTATATATATACTAGGCTGTGTGTGGGTTGTATTAGTATATATACACTAGGCTGTGTGGGTTGTATTAGTATATATACACTAGGCTGTGTGGGTTGTATTAGTATATATACACTAGGCTGTGTGGGTTGTACTGGTATATACACTAGGCTGTGTGGGTTTTATTAGTATATACACTAGGCTGTGTGGATTGTATTAGTATATATATACACTAGGCTGCGTGGGTTGTATTAGTATATATACACTAGGCTGTGTGGGTTGTATTAGTATATACACAAGTCTGTGTGGGTTGTATTAGTATATATACACTAGGCTGTGTGGGTTGTATTATTATATATACAGTAGGCTGTGTGGGTTGTATTAGTATATATACACTAGGCTGTGTGGGTTGTATTAGTATATACACTAGGCTGTGTGGGTTGTATTAGTATATGCACTAGGCTGTGTGTGGGATATATTAGTATATATACAGTAGGCTGTGTGGGTTGGATTAGTATGTACACTAGGCTGTGTGCGTTGTATTAGTATATATACACTAGACTGTGTGGGTTATATTAGTATATACACTAGGCTGCGTGTGGGTTGTATTAGTATATACACTAGGCTGTGTGGGTTGTATTAGTATATATACAGTAGGCTGTGTGGGTTGTATTAGTATATATACACTAGGCTGTGTGTGGGATATATTAGTATATATACAGTAGGCTGTGTGGGTTGTATTAGTATATATACACTAGGCTGTGTGGGTTGTATTTGTATATACACTAGGCTGTGTGTGGGTTGTATTAGTATATACACTAGACTGTGTGGGTTGTATTAGTATATATACACTAGGCTGTGTGGGTTGTATTAGTATATATACACTAGGCTGTGTGTGGGTTCTATTAGTATATACACTAGGCTGTGTGGGTTGTATTAGTATATACACTAGGCTGTGTGGGTTGTATTAGTATATACACTAGGCTGTGTGGGTTGTATTAGTATATACACTAGGCTGTGTGGGTTGTATTAGTATATATACATAAGGCTGTGTATGGGTTGCATTAGTATATACACTAGGCTGTGTGTGGGTTGTATTAGTATATACACTAGGCTGTGTGGGTTATATTAGTATATACACTAGGCTGTGTGGGTTGTATTAGTATATATACACTAGGCTGTGTGTGGGTTGTATTAGTATATACACTAGGCTGTGTGGGTTGTATTAGTATATATACACTAGGCTGTGTGGGTTGTATTAGTATATATACACTAGGCTGTGTGGGTTGTATTAGTATATATACACTAGGCTGTGTGGGTTGTATTAGTATATATACACTAGGCTGTGTGGGTTGTACTAGTATATATACACTAGGCTGTGTGGGTTGTATTAGTATATATACACTAGGCTGTGTGTGGGTTGTATTAGTATATATACACTAGGCTGTGTGGGTTGTATTAGTATATACACTAGGCTGTGTGGGTTGTATTAGTATATACACTAGGCTGTGTGTGGGATATATTAGTATATATACAGTAGGCTGTGTGGGTTGGATTAGTATGTACACTAGGCTGTGTGGGTTGTATTAGTATATACACTAGGCTGTGTGGGTTGTATTAGTATATATACATTAGGCTGTGTGGGTTATATTAGTATATACACTAGGCTGTGTGTGGGATATATTAGTATATATACACTAGGCTGTGTGTGGGTTGTATTAGTATATATACACTAGGCTGTGTGGGTTGTATTAGTATATATACACTAGGCTGTGTGGGTTGTATTAGTATATATACACCAGGCTGTGTGGGTTGTATTAGTATATATACACTAGGCTGTGTGGGTTGTATTAGTATATACACTAGGCTGTGTGGGTTTTATTAGTATATACACTAGGCTGTGTGGGTTGTATTAGTATATATATACACTAGGCTGCGTGGGTTGTATTAGTATATATACACTAGGCTGTGTGGGTTGTATTAGTATATACACAAGTCTGTGTGGGTTGTATTAGTATATATACACTAGGCTGTGTGGGTTGTATTAGTATATATACAGTAGGCTGTGTGGGTTGTATTAGTATATATACACTAGGCTGTGTGGGTTGTATTAGTATATACACTAGGCTGTGTGGGTTGTATTAGTATATGCACTAGGCTGTGTGTGGGATATATTAGTATATATACAGTAGGCTGTGTGGGTTGGATTAGTATGTACACTAGGCTGTGTGCGTTGTATTAGTATATATACACTAGACTGTGTGGGTTATATTAGTATATACACTAGGCTGCGTGTGGGTTGTATTAGTATATACACTAGGCTGTGTGGGTTGTATTAGTATATATACAGTAGGCTGTGTGGGTTGTATTAGTATATATACACTAGGCTGTGTGTGGGATATATTAGTATATATACAGTAGGCTGTGTGGGTTGTATTAGTATATATACACTAGGCTGTGTGGGTTGTATTTGTATATACACTAGGCTCTGTGTGGGTTGTATTAGTATATACACTAGACTGTGTGGGTTGTATTAGTATATATACACTAGGCTGTGTGGGTTGTATTAGTATATATACACTAGGCTGTGTGTGGGTTGTATTAGTATATACACTAGGCTGTGTGGGTTGTATTAGTATATATACACTAGGCTGTGTGGGTTGTATTAGTATATATACACTAGGCTGTGTGGGTTGTACTAGTATATATACACTAGGCTGTGTGGGTTGTATTAGTATATATACACTAGGCTGTGTGTGGGTTGTATTAGTATATATACACTAGGCTGTGTGGGTTGAATTAGTATATATACACTAGGCTATGTGGGTTGTATTAGTATATATACACTAGGCGGTGTGGGTTGTATTAGTATATACACTAGGCTGTGTGTGGGATATATTAGTATACATACAGTAGGCTGTGTGGGTTGTATTAGTACATATACACTAGGCTGTGTGGGTTGTATTAGTATATACAATAGGCTGTGTGTGGGTTGGATTAGTATATTTACACTAGGCTGTGTGGGTTGTATTAGTATATACACTAGGCTGTGTGGGTTGTATTAGTATATATACACTAGGCTGTGTGGGTTGTATTAGTATATATACAATAGGCTGTGTGGGTTGTATTTGTATATACACTAGGCTGTGTGGGTTGTATTAGTATATATACACTAGGCTGTGTGGGTTGTATTAGTATATATACACTAGGCTGTGTGGGTTGTATTAGTATATATACACTAGGCTGTGTGGGTTGTATTAGTATATATACACTAGGCTGTGTGGGTTGTATTAGTATATATACACTAGGCTGTGTGGGTTGTATTCGTATATATACACTAGTCTGTGTGGGTTGTATTAGTATATATACACTAGGCTGTGTGGGTTGTATTAGTATACATACACTAGGCTGTGTGGGTTGTATTAGTATACATACACTAGGCTGCGTGTGGGTTGTATTAGTATATACACTAGGCTGTGTGGGTTGTATTAGTATATACACTAGGCTATGTGGGTTGTATTAGTATATATACACTAGGCTGTGTGGGTTGTATTAGTATATACACACTAGGCTGTGTGGGTTGTATTAGTATATACACTAGGCTGTGTGGGTTGTATTAGTATATACATTAGGCTGTGTGGGTTGTATTAGTATATATATATACTAGGCTGTGTGTGGGTTGTATTAGTATATATACACTAGGCTGTGTGGGTTGTATTAGTATATACACTAGGCTGTGTGTGGGTAGTATTAGTATATACACTAGGCTGTGTGGGTTGTATTAGTATATATACACTAGGCTGTGTGGGTTATATTAGTATATACTCTAGGCTGTGTGGGTTGTATTAGTATACATACACTAGGCTGTGTGGGTTGTATTAGTATACATACACTAGGCTGCGTGTGGGTTGTATTAGTATATATACACTAGGCTGTGTGGGTTGTATTAGTATATATACACTAGGCTGTGTGTGGGTTGTATTAGTATATATACACTAGGCTGTGTGGGTTGTATTAGTATATATACACTAGGCTGTGTGGGTTGTACTAGTATATATACACTAGGCTGTGTGGGTTGTATTAGTATATATACACTAGGCTGTGTGTGGGTTGTATTAGTATATATACACTAGGCTGTGTGGGTTGTATTAGTATATATACACTAGGCTATGTGGGTTGTATTAGTATATATACACTAGGCTGTGTGGGTTGTATTAGTATATACACTAGGCTGTGTGTGGGATATATTAGTATACATACAGTAGGCTGTGTGGGTTGTATTAGTACATATACACTAGGCTGTGTGGGTTGTATTAGTATATACAATAGGCTGTGTGTGGGTTGGATTAGTATATTTACACTAGGCTGTGTGGGTTGTATTAGTATATACACTAGGCTGTGTGGGTTGTATTAGTATATATACACTAGGCTGTGTGGGTTGTATTAGTATATATACAATAGGCTGTGTGGGTTGTATTAGTATATACACTAGGCTGTGTGTGGGTTGTATTAGTATATATACACTAGGCTGTGTGGGTTATATTAGTATATACACTAGGCTGTGTGGGTTGTATTAGTATATATACACTAGGCTGTGTGGGTTGTATTAGTATACATACACTAGGCTGTGTGGGTTGTATTAGTATACATACACTAGGCTGCGTGTGGGTTGTATTAGTATATATACACTAGGCTGTGTGGGTTGTATTAGTATATATACACTAGGCTGTGTGTGGGTTGTATTAGTATATATACACTAGGCTGTGTGGGTTGTATTAGTATATATACACTAGGCTGTGTGGGTTGTACTAGTATATATACACTAGGCTGTGTGGGTTGTATTAGTATATATACACTAGGCTGTGTGTGGGTTGTATTAGTATATATACACTAGGCTGTGTGGGTTGTATTAGTATATATACACTAGGCTATGTGGGTTGTATTAGTATATATACACTAGGCTGTGTGGGTTGTATTAGTATATACACTAGGCTGTGTGTGGGATATATTAGTATACATACAGTAGGCTGTGTGGGTTGTATTAGTACATATACACTAGGCTGTGTGGGTTGTATTAGTATATACAATAGGCTGTGTGTGGGTTGGATTAGTATATTTACACTAGGCTGTGTGGGTTGTATTAGTATATACACTAGGCTGTGTGGGTTGTATTAGTATATATACACTAGGCTGTGTGGGTTGTATTAGTATATATACAATAGGCTGTGTGGGTTG
This sequence comes from Salmo salar, assembly GCF_965601325.2. Lineage (NCBI taxonomy): Eukaryota > Metazoa > Chordata > Actinopteri > Salmoniformes > Salmonidae > Salmo > Salmo salar. Next base: position 164,553,268 of record NC_138299.1, read on the forward strand.
TATTTGTATATACACTAGGCTGTGTGGGTTGTATTAGTATATATACACTAGGCTGTGTGGGTTGTATTAGTATATATACACTAGGCTGTGTGGGTTGTATTAGTATATATACACTAGGCTGTGTGGGTTGTATTAGTATATATACACTAGGCTGTGTGGGTTGTATTAGTATATATACACTAGGCTGTGTGGGTTGTATTCGTATATATACACTAGTCTGTGTGGGTTGTATTAGTATATATACACTAGGCTGTGTGGGTTGTATTAGTATACATACACTAGGCTGTGTGGGTTGTATTAGTATACATACACTAGGCTGCGTGTGGGTTGTATTAGTATATACACTAGGCTGTGTGGGTTGTATTAGTATATACACTAGGCTATGTGGGTTGTATTAGTATATATACACTAGGCTGTGTGGGTTGTATTAGTATATACACACTAGGCTGTGTGGGTTGTATTAGTATATACACTAGGCTGTGTGGGTTGTATTAGTATATACATTAGGCTGTGTGGGTTGTATTAGTATATATATACTAGGCTGTGTGTGGGTTGTATTAGTATATATACACTAGGCTGTGTGGGTTGTATTAGTATATACACTAGGCTGTGTGTGGGTAGTATTAGTATATACACTAGGCTGTGTGGGTTGTATTAGTATATATACACTAGGCTGTGTGGGTTATATTAGTATATACTCTAGGCTGTGTGGGTTGTATTAGTATATTAACTAGGCTGTGTGGGTTGTATTAGTATATATACACTAGGCTGTGTGGGTTGTATTAGTATATATATACTAGGCTGTGTGGGTTGTATTAGTATATATACACTAGGCTGTGTGTGGGTTGTATTAGTATATACACTAGGCTGTGTGGGTTGTATTAGTATATATACACTAGGCTGTGTGGGTTGTATTAGTATATATACACTAGGCTGTGTGGGTTGTATTAGTATATATACACTAGGCTGTGTGGGTTGTATTAGTATATATACACTAGGCTGTGTGGGTTGTACTAGTATATATACACTAGGCTGTGTGGGTTGTATTAGTATATATACACTAGGCTGTGTGTGGGTTGTATTAGTATATATACACTAGGCTGTGTGGGTTGTATTAGTATATACACTAGGCTGTGTGGGTTGTATTAGTATATACACTAGGCTGTGTGTGGGATATATTAGTATATATACAGTAGGCTGTGTGGGTTGGATTAGTATGTACACTAGGCTGTGTGCGTTGTATTAGTATATATACACTAGGCTGTGTGGGTTGTATTAGTATATATACACTAGGCTTTGTGGGTTGTATTAGTATATATACACTAGGCTGTGTGGGTTGTATTAGTATATATACACTAGGCTGTGTGGGTTATATTAGTATATACACTAGGCTGTGTGGGTTATATTAGTATATACACTAGGCTGTGTGGGTTGTATTAGTATATACACTAGGCTGTGTGGGTTGTATTAGTATATACACTAGGCTGTGTGGGTTGTATTAGTATATATACATTAGGCTGTGTGGGTTATATTAGTATATACACTAGGCTGTGTGTGGGATATATTAGTATATATACACTAGGCTGTGTGTGGGTTGTATTAGTATATATACACTAGGCTGTGTGGGTTGTATTAGTATATATACACTAGGCTGTGTGGGTTGTATTAGTATATATACACCAGGCTGTGTGGGTTGTATTAGTATATATACACTAGGCTGTGTGGGTTGTATTAGTATATACACTAGGCTGTGTGGGTTTTATTAGTATATACACTAGGCTGTGTGGGTTGTATTAGTATATATATACACTAGGCTGCGTGGGTTGTATTAGTATATATACACTAGGCTGTGTGGGTTGTATTAGTATATACACAAGTCTGTGTGGGTTGTATTAGTATATATACACTAGGCTGTGTGGGTTGTATTAGTATATATACAGTAGGCTGTGTGGGTTGTATTAGTATATATACACTAGGCTGTGTGGGTTGTATTAGTATATACACTAGGCTGTGTGGGTTGTATTAGTATATGCACTAGGCTGTGTGTGGGATATATTAGTATATATACAGTAGGCTGTGTGGGTTGGATTAGTATGTACACTAGGCTGTGTGCGTTGTATTAGTATATATACACTAGACTGTGTGGGTTATATTAGTATATACACTAGGCTGCGTGTGGGTTGTATTAGTATATACACTAGGCTGTGTGGGTTGTATTAGTATATATACAGTAGGCTGTGTGGGTTGTATTAGTATATATACACTAGGCTGTGTGTGGGATATATTAGTATATATACAGTAGGCTGTGTGGGTTGTATTAGTATATATACACTAGGCTGTGTGGGTTGTATTTGTATATACACTAGGCTCTGTGTGGGTTGTATTAGTATATACACTAGACTGTGTGGGTTGTATTAGTATATATACACTAGGCTGTGTGGGTTGTATTAGTATATATACACTAGGCTGTGTGTGGGTTGTATTAGTATATACACTAGGCTGTGTGGGTTGTATTAGTATATATACACTAGGCTGTGTGGGTTGTATTAGTATATATACACTAGGCTGTGTGGGTTGTACTAGTATATATACACTAGGCTGTGTGGGTTGTATTAGTATATATACACTAGGCTGTGTGTGGGTTGTATTAGTATATATACACTAGGCTGTGTGGGTTGTATTAGTATATATACACTAGGCTATGTGGGTTGTATTAGTATATATACACTAGGCTGTGTGGGTTGTATTAGTATATACACTAGGCTGTGTGTGGGATATATTAGTATACATACAGTAGGCTGTGTGGGTTGTATTAGTACATATACACTAGGCTGTGTGGGTTGTATTAGTATATACAATAGGCTGTGTGTGGGTTGGATTAGTATATTTACACTAGGCTGTGTGGGTTGTATTAGTATATACACTAGGCTGTGTGGGTTGTATTAGTATATATACAATAGGCTGTGTGGGTTGTATTTGTATATACACTAGGCTGTGTGGGTTGTATTAGTATATATACACTAGGCTGTGTGGGTTGTATTAGTATATATACACTAGGCTGTGTGGGTTGTATTAGTATATATACACTAGGCTGTGTGGGTTGTATTAGTATATATACACTAGGCTGTGTGGGTTGTATTAGTATATATACACTAGGCTGTGTGGGTTGTATTCGTATATATACACTAGTCTGTGTGGGTTGTATTAGTATATATACACTAGGCTGTGTGGGTTGTATTAGTATACATACACTAGGCTGTGTGGGTTGTATTAGTATACATACACTAGGCTGCGTGTGGGTTGTATTAGTATATACACTAGGCTGTGTGGGTTGTATTAGTATATACACTAGGCTATGTGGGTTGTATTAGTATATATACACTAGGCTGTGTGGGTTGTATTAGTATATACACACTAGGCTGTGTGGGTTGTATTAGTATATACACTAGGCTGTGTGGGTTGTATTAGTATATACATTAGGCTGTGTGGGTTGTATTAGTATATATATACTAGGCTGTGTGTGGGTTGTATTAGTATATATACACTAGGCTGTGTGGGTTGTATTAGTATATACACTAGGCTGTGTGTGGGTAGTATTAGTATATACACTAGGCTGTGTGGGTTGTATTAGTATATATACACTAGGCTGTGTGGGTTATATTAGTATATACTCTAGGCTGTGTGGGTTGTATTAGTATATTAACTAGGCTGTGTGGGTTGTATTAGTATATATACACTAGGCTGTGTGGGTTGTATTAGTATATATACACTAGGCTGTGTGGGTTGTATTAGTATATATACACTAGGCTGTGTGGGTTGTATTGGTATATATACATTATGCTATGTGGGTTGTATTAGTATATACACTAGGCTGTGTGGGTTGTATTAGTATATATACACTAGGCTGTGTGGGTTGTATTTGTATATACACTAGGCTGTGTGGGTTGTATTAGTATATATACACTAGGCTGTGTGGGTTGTATTAGTATATATACACTAGGCTGTGTGGGTTGTATTAGTATATATACACTAAGCTGTGTGGGTTGTATTAGTATATATACACTAGGCTGTGTGGTTTGTATTAGTATATACACTAGGCTGTGTGGGTTGTATTAGTATATATACACTAGGCTGTGTGGGTTGTATTAGTATATCTACACCAAGCATGTGTGTGTTGTTATAGTATACATACACTAGGCTGTGTGGGTTGTATTAGTATACATACACTAGGCTGCGTGTGGGTTGTATTAGTACATACACTAGGCTGTGTGTGGGTTGTATTAGTATATATACACTAGGCTGTGTGGGTTGTATTAGTATATACACTAGGCTGTGTGTGGGTTGTATTAGTATATATACACTAGGCTGTGTGGGTTATATTAGTATATACACTAGGCTGTGTGGGTTGTATTAGTATATATACACTAGGCTGTGTGGGTTGTATTAGTATACATACACTAGGCTGTGTGGGTTGTATTAGTATACATACACTAGGCTGCGTGTGGGTTGTATTAGTATATACACTAGGCTGTGTGGGTTGTATTAGTATATACACTAGGCTATGTGGGTTGTATTAGTATATATACACTAGGCTGTGTGGGTTGTATTAGTATATACACACTAGGCTGTGTGGGTTGTATTAGTATATACACTAGGCTGTGTGGGTTGTATTAACATATACACTAGGCTGTGTGGGTTGTATTAGTATATATACACTAGGCTGTGTGTGCGTTGTATTAGTATATATACACTAGGCTGTGTGGGTTGTATTAGTATATACACTACGCTGTGTGTGGGTTGTATTAGTATATACACTAGGCTGTGTGGGTTGTATTAGTATATATACACTAGGCTGTGTGGGTTATATTAGTATAAATACACTAGGCTGTGTGGGTTGTATTAGTATATATACACTAGGCTGTGTGGGTTGTATTAGTATATACACTAGGCTGTGTGGGTTGTTTTAGTATATTAACTAGGCTGTGTGGGTTGTATTAGTATATATACACTAGGCTGTGTGGGTTGTATTAGTATATATACACTAGGCTGTGTGGGTTGTATTAGTATATATACACTAGGCTGTGTGGGTTGTATTGGTATATATACACTATGCTATGTGGGTTGTATTAGTATATACACTAGGCTGTGTGGGTTGTATTAGTATATATACACTAGGCTGTGTGGGTTGTATTTGTATATACACTAGGCTGTGTGGGTTGTATTAGTATATATACACTAGGCTGTGTGGGTTGTATTAGTATATATACACTAGGCTGTGTGGGTTGTATTAGTATATATACACTAGGCTGTGTGGGTTGTATTAGTATATATACACTAGGCTGTGTGGTTTGTATTAGGATATACACTAGGCTGTGTGGGTTTTATTAGTATATATACACTAGGCTGTGTGGGTTGTATTAGTATATATACACTAGGCTGTGTGGGTTTTATTAGTATACATACACAAGGCTGTGTGGGTTGTATTAGTATACATACACTAGGCTGCGTGTGGGTTGTATTAGTATATACACTAGGCTGTGTGTGGGTTGTATTAGTATATATACACTAGGCTGTGTGGGTTGTATTAGTATATACACTAGGCTGTGTGGGTTGTATTAGTATATATACACTAGGCTGTGTGGGTTATATTAGTATATACACTAGGCTGTGTGGGTTGTATTAGTATATATACACTAGGCTGTGTGGGTTGTATTAGTATATACACTAGGCTGTGTGTGGGTTGTATTAGTATATATACACTAGGCTGTGTGGGTTGTATTAGTATATACACTAGGCTGTGTGTGGGTTGTATTAGTATATACACTAGGCTGTGTGGGTTGTATTAGTATATATACACTAGGCTGTGTGGGTTATATTAGTATATACTCTAGGCTGTGTGGGTTGTATTAGTATATTAACTAGGCTGTGTGGGTTGTATTAGTATATATACACTAGGCTGTGTGGGTTGTATTAGTATATATACACTAGGCTGTGTGGGTTGTATTAGTATATATACACTAGGCTGTGTGGGTTGTATTGGTATATATACACTATGCTATGTGGGTTGTATTAGTATATACACTAGGCTGTGTGGGATGTATTAGTATATTAACTAGGCTGTGTGGGTTGTATTAGTATATATACACTAGGCTGTGTGGGTTGTATTAGCATATATACACTAGGCTGTGTGGGTTGTATTAGTACATATACACTAGGCTGTGTGGGTTGTATTAGTGTATATATATACACTATGCTATGTAGGTTGTATTAGTATATATACACTAGGCTGTGTGGGTTGTATTAGTATATATACACTAGGCTGTGTGGGTTGTATTAGTATATACACTAGGCTGTGTGGGTTATATTAGTATATACACTAGGCTGTGTGGGTTGTATTAGTATATATACACTAGGCTGTGTGGGTTGTATTAGTATATATACACTAGGCTGTGTGGGTTGTATTAGTATATACACTAGACTGTGTGGGTTGTATTAGTATATATACACTAGGCTGTGTGGGTTGTATTAGTATATATACACTAGGCTGTGTGTGGGTTGTATTAGTATATATATACACTAGGCTGTGTGGGTTATATTAGTATATACACTAGGCTGTGTGGGTTGTATTAGTATTTCCACTAGGCTGTGTGGGTTGTATTAGTATATACAATAGGCTGTGTGGGTTGTATTAGTATATACACTAGGCTTTGTGGGTTGTATTAGTATATATACACTAGGCTGTGTGGGTTGTATTAGTATATATACACTAGGCTGTGTGGGTTTTATTAGTATATACACTAGGCTGTGTGGGTTGTATTAGTATATATAGACTAGGCTGTGTGGGTTGTATTAGTATATACACTAGACTGTGTGGGTTGTGTTAGTATATATACACTAGGCTGTGTGGGTTGTATTAGTATATACACTAGGCTGTGTGGGTTGTATTAGTATATATACACTAGGCTGTGTGGGTTGTATTAGTATATATACACTAGGCTGTGTGGGTTGTATTAGTATATACACTAGGCTGTGTGGGTTGTATTAGTATATATTCACTAGGCTGTGTGGGTTGTATTTATATATATATACACTAGGCTGTGTGGGTTGTATTAGTATATATACACTAGGCTGTGTGGGTTGTATTAGTATATATACACTAGGCTGTGTGGGTTGTATTAGTATATACACTTTATACACTAGTATATACATTTTAGTCACTTAGCAGATGCTCTTACCACGACCAACTTACAGTAGTGAGTATATACATTTTCGTACTTGTCCACTGTGGGAATCGGACCCACAACCTTGATGTTGCAATAAAGTGCATTAAACATGAATATACTAACTACAAGTAACATTGAGGGTTATGTGAGTCGATGCACTTGGATGATGGTAGTCAGTGGAACTTATCTAATGTACAATGACATATTGCAACTGCTTTTAGGCTAAAATGAACTTTCTTTGACAACAAAGGTCCTTTCAAAGGCACATAAAAAACATTCTGTTTTTAGACCACATGCACAACATGGATCCCTCAAAAGGCTTTAAAAAAACTCTCTGCTTGAGCAGCGTTAAGCATCCTTCCCAGTTTTAATGTGAAGTGAATGAGTATGTTACCAATGAATATATGAGTTCCAGGGAGCCATCTCAGCCTAACTTAGGTGAAGAGGTGTAGTGACAAATATATAGGAAGGAGCATAGAGCAGCAGGCTTGGGATAGAGCAGTAGTCCAGGCTCTGTCACAAATAGAAACAGCACCATGCTTCACTGGACTCAATTCTACATTGATCAAGTCTTCAATGGAACCTACGCTACAGAGGGAAAAGTGTGCATTATAATCTACCTGCCCTGTAGGGAAATGGCCACTCTAAACTGGCTTTGACTGGAGCACTTAACAGCAAGAAGTCCACTGAAGGGACTGAAACCAGCTGTCAGTGAATGGTCACACTCTCTCTCCCTCTTTCGCTCTCTTAGCTAACGCTGGAAGCAAGCAATGAATAACAAAAGCCAAGCCACTGTTGTGGCCAGTCTTACTACTGCCCACATATATATGGCTTTAGGCTGTAAAAATAAATATCTTGCTATTGCAGCAACTACACATTGAGGAGAATCTGAAACAATGGTGTTCATTATTGCTTGGGCTAAGTAAGTGTTTTCCTGAAAGAGCAGACAAACATAGTGAAGACAAAAGGCTGTAACTCATCTGAAAGTAGGCTGAATGGGTCTGTAGTGTAATCATTGTCACACATTATATTCTACTGCAGCTAAAACGAAATACAGCAAGAAGTAATATCTTGTTGTTGTGAATCTTATACTAAGTTAAGTATTTCTTATTTAGAAAATAAACTAGACGTATTTTATTCTCATTATTATGACAGGATTGTTATGTAACAGGCTACCTTTAGACTTGAGTGTGATTGTAATGATGAACTTGTCTCTCCCAGAGGAGCGCATGTCTTGCATTGACGCTCACCGCTCATATAACCTCACAGCTCTTAACTCCACTCTCATCCATAAAAAAAAACACCATTAAAAACATTACAATAAAGTATCACTACTCACCGCTAAAAGCAGGGAACAGGCAGGTTTTTCCTTCGTAATGTCACGTTGTTTTCACTCCCAGTGTCAGAGAATCTAACAGTAACCAACCAGTCTCTGTCGTCCCCTGAACCCCGGAATGGTAGAGAGAGGAGCTTGATTCCAAAGGGCTCCTTTTCTCTGTGTCTATCTACATAATGAGACGACGACGTGAATAGAACATCCTTCGCGCCCTTCGTTGTAGTCTCTTGCCGATTTCAAAACTGTCCGTTGCTTTCCGTTGGAGTTCACCTTTGCCTCCACTTCGGGAACCTTTTCACCGAATGCGGTCTGAAAGCGATAAACACAGCGGTGATGACAAATCAGCGGTTGAGTCCGCGCGTCAGGTGGCCTGTTTGACTCAGCAGCTTATTTTCTGCAATCGCGTTCTGTCTCGTTCTAGAGCTAGAAGAGCAGAGCTCCCAGCCCACTCCTAGCGCCCCTGATCAGTTACACTACTTCCATAAAACAGCTTGTGTCTGTAAAGTTCCTGCTGGATAGACAGCCCTGAATGTGATGTTTCCAACATCTATTCTCTAGAGTAGAGTGCACGATTTGTTTGTAGACTATTGTAGTTTAAGGTGTTGAGAATGAGATAAACTAATATAATACATTATATTTAAAAATCCAGCAGCTTTTACCATGCAAGGTAAAGGATATGTGGATTGTTGCCTTCTAAAATTGATACCTGTCTCAGGGCCAAGGCAGGTTATAGGTATACAGTAGCCAGTGATTTCAAGGTAGGTGATAGGTACAGTATGCAGTAGCCTATGATTATATATAATAGAGTTAAAGGTGTATTATATCATAGAGTTAAAGGTGTATTACATCACAGAGTTAAATGTGTGTTACAGCATAGAGTTTTTTAAATGTATTTATTTCACCTTTATTTAACCAGGTAGGCCAGTTGAGAACAAGTTCTCATTTACAACTGTGACCTGGCCAAGATAAAAAGCAGTGTGACAAAAACAACAACACAGAGTTACACATAAACAAAAGTACAGTCAATAACACAATAGAAAAATCTATGTACAGTGTGTGCAAATGTAGAAGATTAGGGAGGTAAGGCAATAAATAGGCCTTAGGAGGTGAAATAATTACAATTTAGCATTAACACTGGAGTGATAGATGTGCAGATGATGACTTGCAAGTAGAGATACTGGAGTGCAAAAGAGCAAGAAGATAAATAACAATATGGGGATGAGGTAGTTGGGTGTGCTATTTACAGATGGGCTGTGTACAGGTACAGTGAGCTACTCTGACAGCTAATGCTTAGAGTTAGAGGGAGATAAAAGTCTCCAGCTTCAGTGATTTTTGCAGTTCTTTCCTATCATTGGCAGCAGAGAACTGCAAGGAAAGGCGGCCAAAGTAAGTTTTGGCTTTGGGGATGACCAATGAAATAGACCTGCTGGAGCGCGTGCTACGGGTGGGTGCTGCTATGGTGACCAGTGAGCTGAGATAAGGCGGGGCTTTACCTAGAACATTATTATAGATGACCTGGAGTCAGTGGGTTTGGCGACGAATATGTAGTGAGGGCAGTTTTGGGGCTTTGGTGACAAAACGGATGGCACTGTGATAGACTACATCCAGTTTGCTGAGTAGAGTGTTGGAGGCTATTTTGTAAATTACATCGCAAAGTCAAGGATCGGTAGGATGGTCAGTTTTATGAGGGTATGTTTGGCAGCATGAGTGAAGGAGGCTTTGTTGCAAAATAGGAAGCCGAATCTATATTTCATTTTGGATTGGAGATGCTTAATGTGAGTCTGGACGGAGAGTTTACAGTCTAACCAGACACTTAGGTATTTGTAGTTGTCCACATATTCTAAGTCAGAACCGTCCAGAGTAGTGATGCTAGTCGGGCGGGCGGGCAGGTGCGGGAAGCAATCGGTTGAAGAACATGCATTTAGTTTTACTTGCATGTAAGAGCAGTTGGAGGCCACGGAAGGAGTGTTGTATGGCATTGAAGCTCGTTTGGAGGTTAGTTAGCACAGTGTCCAAGGAAGGACCAGAAGTATACAGAATGGTGTCGTCTGCGTAGAGGTGTATCAGGGAATCGTCTGCAGCAAGAGCGACATCGTTGATATATACAGAGAAAAAAGTGTCGGCCCGAGAATTGAACCCTGTGGTACCCCCATAGAGACTGCCAGGGGTCCGGACAACAGGCCCTCCGATTTGACACACTGAACTCTGTCTGCAAAGTAGTTGGTGAACCAGACGAGGCAGTCATTAGAAAAACCAAGGCTATTGAGTCTGTCGATAAGAATACGGTGATTGACAGAGTCGAAAGCCTTGGCCAGGTTGATGAAGACGGCTGCACAGTACTATCTTTTATCGATGGCGGTTATGATATCGTTTAGTAGCTTGAGCGTGGCTGAGTTGCACCCGTGACCGGCTCGGAAACCGGATTGCACAGCAATTAATGAATCCATAGAACATGGTCCTTCTGACAGGACACTAATGAATCCATGGAACACGGTCCTTCTGACAGGACACTAATGAATCCATAGAACACTAATGAATCCATAGAACATGGTCCTTCTGACAGGACACTAATGAATCCATAGAACATGGTCCTTCTGACAGGACATTAATGAACCCATAGAACACGGTCCTTCTGACAGGACACTAATGAACCCATAGAACATGGTCCTTCTGACAGGACATTAATGAATCCATAGAACACGGTCCTTCTGACAGGACATTAATGAACCCATAGAACATGGTCCTTCTGACAGGACACTAATGAACCCATAGAACACTAATGAATCCATAGAACATGGTCCTTCTGACAGGACACTAATGAATCCATAGAACATGGTCCTTCTGACAGGACACTAATGAATCCATAGAACATGGTCCTTCTGACAGGACATTAATGAACCAGTTGGAGGCCACGGAAGGAGTGTTGTATGGCATTGAAGCTCATTTGGAGGTTTGTTAACACAGTGTCCAAAGAAGGGCGAGAGGTATACAGAATAGTTTTGTCTGCATAGAGGAGGATCAGAGAATCACCAGCAGCAAGAGCGACATCATTGATATATACAGAGAAAAGAGTCGGCCTGAGAATTGAACCCTGTGGCATCCCCATGGAGACCGACAGAGGGGGGTTTGCCAGGTGGAAAGCATGGCCAGCCATAGAAAAATGCTTCTTGATATTATCGATTATTGTAGATTTATCGGTGGTGACAGTATTTCCTAGCCTCAGTGCAGTGGGCAGCTGGGAGGAGGTGCTCTTATTCTCCATGGACTTTACAGTGTCCCAAAACTTTTTGGAATTAGTGCTACAGGATGCAAATTACTGTTTGAAAAAGCTAGCCTTAGCTTTCCTAACTGACTGTGTATATTGCTTCCTGACTTCCCTGAAAAGTTGCATATCGCGGGGGCTATTTGATGCTAATGCAGAATGCCACAGGGTGTTTTTGTGCTGGTCAAGGGCAGTCAAGTCTGGGTTGAACCAAGGTCTATATCTGTTCTTAGTTCTACAATTTTTTGAAATGGGGCATGCTTTTAAGATGGTGAGGAAATCACTTTTAAAGAGCAACCATGTATCCTCTACTGACGGGATGAGGTCAATATCCTTCCAGGATGCCTGGCCCAGGTCAATTAGAAGGCCTGCTCGCTGAAGTGTTTTACGGAGCGCTTGACAGTGATGAGGGGTGGTCGTTTGACTGCAGACCCATTACGGACACAGGCAATGAGGCTGTGATCGCTGAGATCCTGATTGAAGACGGCAGAGGTGTATTTAGAGGGCAAGTTGGTTAGGATGATACCTAAGAGGGTGCCCATGGTTACGGATTTAGGGTTGTACCTGGTAGGTTCCTTGATAATTTGTGTGAGATTGAGGGCATCTAGCTTAGATTGTAGGATGGACGGGGTGTTAAGCATATCCCAGTTTAGGTCACCTAACAGTACTAAATCTGAACATATATGGGGGGCAATCAATTCACATATGGTGTCCAGGGCACAGCTGGGGGCTGAGGGTGGTCTATAACAAGCGGTAACGGTGATAGACTTGTTTCTGGAAAGGTGGATATTTAAAAGTAGAAGCTCAAATTCTTTGGGCACAGACCTGGATAGTATGACAGAACTCTGCAGGCTATCTCTGCAGTAGATTGCAACTCTGCCCCCCTTGGCAGTCCTATCTTGTCGGAAAATGTTGTAGTTGGGGATGGAAAAAAAGGTTAAAGGTGTATTATATCATTGAGTTAAAGGTGTATTACATTATAGAGTTAAAGGTGTATTACATCATAGAGTTAAAGGTGTATTACATCATAGAGTTAAAGGTGTATTATAAACTGGGTGGTTCAAGCCCTAAATGCTGATAGGCTGAGAGCCGTGGTATATTTATTTTGAACCTTCTAATTACGTTGGTAACCAGTTTATAATAGCAATAATGCACCTCAGGGGTTTGTGGTATATGGCCAATATACCACGGCTAAGGGCTGTGTCCAGGCACTGTGGCCCGGTCCGACGATACCCCCGGACAGGGCCAACCAGGCAGGATATAACCCCACCCACTTTTCCATAGCACATCTCCCACACCACTAGAGGGATCTCAACAGACCACCTACTGACCACCCTGAGACAAGGCTGAGTATAGACCCCACACCACTAGAGGGATCTCAACAGACCACCAACTTACTAACCTGAGACAAGGCTGAGTATAGCCCACAAATATCTCCTCCACCGCACAAGCCCAAGGGGGCGCAAAACCAGACAGGAAGATCACGTCAGTGACTCAACCCACTCAAGTTAAGTATAGCGACCCACCTAGGGACGGCATGGGAGAGCACTAGTGACTTAGGCCTCTTAATAGGGATGGAGGCATAGAATCCCAGCGGCGGGAGGGGAGCCGGCCAGGCAGAGACAGCCAGGTCGGTTCGTCACTCCAGTGCCTTGCCGTTCACCTTGCACCCCTGCGCAAGACTACACTCAATCATAGGACCTACTGAAGAGATGAGTCTTCAGTAAAGACTTAAAGGTCGAGACAGAGTCTGAGTCTCTCACCTGGATAGGCAGACCATTCAATAAAAATGTTGCTCTCTAAGAGAAAGCCCTGCCTACAGCTGTTTGCTTCGAAATTCTAGGGACAACAAGGAGGCCTGCGGTTTGTGACCTTAGCATACATGTACAGTTGAAGTCTGAAGTTTACATACACCTTAGCCAAATAGATTTAAACTCAGTTTTTGACCATTTCTGACATTTAATCCTAGTAAAAATTCCCTGTCTTAGGTCAGTTAGGATCACCCCTTTATTTTAACAATGTGAAATGTCAGAATAATAGTAGAGAGAATTATTTCTTTCAGCTTCTATTTCTTTCATCACATTCCCAGTGGGTCAGAAGTTTACATACACTCAATTAGTATTTGGTAGCATTGCCTTTAAATTGTTTAACTTGGGTCAAATGTTTTGGGTAGCCTTCCACAAGCTTCCCACAATAAGTTGGGAGAATTTTGGCCCATTCCTCCTGACAAAGCTGGTGTAAGTGAGTCAGGTTTGTAGGCCTCCTTGCTCGCACATGCTTTTTCAGTTCCGCCCACACATTTTCTATAGGTTTGAGGTCAGGGCTTTGTGATGGCCACTCCAATACCTTGACTTTGTTGTCCTTAAGCCATTTTTCCACAACTTTGGAAGTATGCTTGGGGTCATTGTCCATTTGGAAGACCCATTTGCGACCAAGCTTTAACTTCCTGACTGATGTCTTGAGATGTTGCTTCAATATATCCACATCACTTTCCTCCCTCATAATGCCATCTATTTTGTGAAGTGCACCAGTCTCTCCTGCAGCAAAGCACCCCCAAAACATTATGCTGCCACCCCTGTACTTCACGGTTGGGTTGGTGTTCTTCGGCTTGCAAACCTCCCCCTTTTTTCTCCAAACATATCGATTGTCATTATGGCCAAACAGTTCTATTTTTGTTTCATCAGACCAGAGGACATTTCTCCAAAAAGTACGATATTTGTCCCCATGTGCAGTTGCAAACCGTAGTCTTGCATTTTTATGGCGGTTTTGGAGCAGTGGCTTCTTCTTCCTTGCTGAGCGGCCTTTCAGTTTATGTCAACATAGGACTCATTTTTCTGTGGATATAGATACTTTTGTACCTGTTTTCTCCAGCATCTTCACAAGGTCCTTTGCTGTTGTTCTGGGATTGATTTGCACTTTTCGCACCAAAGTACGTTCATCTCTAGGAGACAGAACGCGTCTCCTTCCTGAGCGGAATGACGGCTGCGGTGTTTATACTTGCGTACTATTGTTTGTACAAATGAACGTGGTACCTTCAGGCATTTGGAAATTGCTCCCAAAGATGAACCAGACTTGTGGAAGTCAACACATTTTTTTCCGAGGTCTTGGCTGATTTCTTTTGATTTTCCCATGATGTCAAGCAAAGAGGCACTGAGTTTGAAGGTAGGCCTTGAAATACATCAAAAGGTACACCTCCAATTGATGTTAATTAGCCTATCAGAAGCTTCTAAAGCCATGACATAATTGTTTGAAATTTTCCAAGCTGTTTAAAGGCACAATCAACTCAGTGTATGTAAACTTCTGACCCACTGGAATTGTGATACAATGAATTATAAGTGAAATAATCTGTCTGTAAACAATTGTTGGAAAAATTACTTGTGTCATGCACCAAGAATTAGAATATATATAGTGAAAACAATAGTGGTCCTAAAACAGAACCTTGAGGAACACCAAAATGTACAATTCTTTTGTCAGAGGACAAACCATCCACAACGATGAAGGTCTAAACCAGGCAAGACCTTATCCATGTAGGCTAATTAGAGTTTTCAATCTCTCCAAAATAATGTGGTGATCGACGGTGTCAAAAGCAGCACTAAGGTCTTGGAGCACGAGAACAAACACAGAGCCTTGGTCTGACGCCATTAACCTGTTGGGGCTAGGGGGCAGTATTTTCACGGCTGGATAAAAATGTACCCGATTTAATCTGGTTACTAATCCTACCCAGTAACTAGAATATGCATATACTTATTATATATGGATAGAAAACACCCTAAAGTTTCTAAAACTGTTTGAATGGTGTCTGTGAGTATAACAGAACTCATTTGGCAGGCAAAACCCTGAGACAGATTCTGACAGGAAGTGGATACCTGATGTGTTGTATTACCTTTAAACCTATGCCATTGAAAAACACAGGGGCTGAGGAATATTTTGGCACTTCCTATTGCTTCCACTAGATGTCACCAGCCTTTACAAAGTGTTTTGAGTCTTCTGGAGGGAGATCTGACCGAACAAGAGCCATGGAACGATGATGGCCCATTAGACACCTGGCGCGCGAGTTCATGTTGGGTACCCTCGTTCCAATACGTTATAAAAGAGAATGCATTCGTCCACCTTGAATATTATTCATGTTCTGGTTAAAAAAGGCCCTAATGATTTATGCTATACAACGTTTGACATGTTTGAACGAACGTAAATATATTTTTTCCCCTCGTTCATGAAGTGAAGTCCGGCGGGCTTAGATCATGTGCTAACAAGACGGAGATTTTTGGACATAAATGATGAGCTTTTTTGAACAAAACTACATTCGTTATGGACCTGTGATACCTGGAAGTGACATCTGATGAAGAGAATCAAAGGTAATGGATTATTTACATAGTATTTTCGATTTTAGATCTCCCCAACATGGCGGCTAGTCTGTATCGCAACGCGTATTTTTCTGGGCGCAGTGCTCAGATTATTGCAAAGTGTGATTTCCCAGTAAGGTTATTTTTAAATCTGGCAAGTTGATTGCGTTCAAGAGATGTAAATCTATAATTCTTTAAATGACAATATAATATTTTACCAATGTTTTCTAATTTTTATTATTTAATTTGTGGTGCTGACTTGACTGCCGGTTATTGGAGGGAAACGATTTCCTCAACATCAATGCCATAGTAAAACGCTGTTTTTGGATATAAATATGAACTTGATAGAACTAAAAATGCATGCATTGTCTAACATAATGTCCTAGGAGTGTCATCTGATGGAGATTGTAAAAGGTTAGTGCATCATTTTAGCTGGTTTTATGGTTTTGGTGACCCTGTCTTTGAATTGACAAAACATTACACACAGCTATTGTCAATGTACTCTCCTAACATAATCTAACTTTATGCTTTCGACGTAAAACCTTTTGAAATCGGACAACGTGGTTAGATTAAGGAGATGTTTATCTTTCAAAGGGTGTAAGATAGTTGTATGTTTGAAAAATTTGAATTTTGACATTTATTTGGTTTCAAATTTGCCGCTCTTGAAATGCACCTGCTGTTGATGGAGTGCACCACGGGGGGGACGCTAGCGTCCCACCTAGCCCATAGAGGTTAAAACGTAATTTACCACCTTCATAAATGCAGTCTCAGTACTATGATGGGGTTTAAAACCAGACTGGAGTGTTTTGTATACATTATTTGTCTTCAGGAAGGTAGTGAGTTGATGAGGAACAGCTTTTTCAAAAAAAATTGAGAGGAATGGGAGAGTCTATATTGGCCAATAGTTTTTTTACATATCCCAGCTGGATTTTTCAGGAGAAGGTTTATAACTGCCACTTTTAGTGAGTTTGGTAAACATCCGGAGGATAGCGAGCCATTTACATTCAATATAGGAGGACCAAGCACAGGAAGTAGCTCTTTAAGTAGTTTAGTTTACTTTAAAATGTATACTTTGGACAGGCTGTGTACAGAAACAGAATAGTTTTCTTTCCTTGGTAAACTCGAAAGGCACCTTTTAACCAGATGCTGTATAAAAGAACATTAAAGATTTAAATATTAGAGATTATTCTATATGGTTTTTGTGCTTCTACATCTGCATTGCTTGCTGTTTGGGGTTTTAGGCTGGGTTTCTGTACAGCACTTTGTGACATCGGCTGATGTAAAAAGGGCTTTATAAATACATTTGATTGAATAGGTTCCAGTAGGCAGCTGTAAGGTTTAGAGGCCATTACTATTTTCGCGAACATGTCGAGAGATACAGGATTAAAAAAGTTTTTAAAAAAGTATCTCCATTCCCAAGTCATCCACTGTTTTCTCTGCTACCGCACGGCAAGCGTTACCGGAGCACCAAGTCTAGGACATTTACATTTACGTCATTTAGCAGACGCTCTTATCCAGAGCGACTTACAAATTGGTGCATTCACCTTATGATATCCAGTGGGACAACCACTTTACAATAGTACATATCTTTTTTGGGGGGGTTAGAAGGATTACTTAATCCTATCCCAGGTATTCCTTAACCTCTTGGGGCTAGGTGGGACGCTAGCGTGCCACCCGTGGTGCACTCCATCAACAGCAGGTGCATTTCAAGAGCGGCAAATTTGAATCCAAATACATGTCAAAATTCAAATTTTTCAAAAATACAACTATGTTACACCATTTGAAAGATAAACATCTCCTTAATCTAACCACGTTTTACGATTTCAAAAAGGTTTTACGGCGAAAGCATAAATTTAGAGTATGTTAGGACAGTACATTTACAAGAGTTGTGTGTAATGTTTTGTCAAGTCAAAGACAGGGTCACCAAAACCATAAAACCAGCTAAAATGATACACTAACCTTTTACAATCTCCATCAGATGACACTCCTAGGACATTATGTTAGACAATGCATGCATTTTTAGTTCTATCAAGTTGATATTTATATCCAAAAACAGCGTTTTACTATGGCATTGATGTTGAGGAAATCGTTTCCCTCCAATAACCGGCAGTCAAGTCAGCGTCACAAATTAAATAATTAAAATTAGAAAACATTGGTAAAATATTACATTGTCATTTAAAGAATTATAGATTTACATCTTTTGAACGCAATCAACTTGCCAGATTTAAAAATAACCTTACTGGGAAATCACACTTTGCAATAATCTGAGCACTGTGCCCAGAAAAATACGCGTTGCGATACAGACTAGACGTCATGTTGGGGAGATCTAAAATACTATGTAAATAATCCATTACCTTTGATTCTCTTCATCAGATGTCACTTCCAGGTATCACAGGTCCATAACGAATGTAGTTTTGTTCAAAAAAGCTCATCATTTATGTCCAAAAATCTCCGTCTCGTTAGCACATGATGTAAGCCAGCCGGACTTCTCGTCATGAACGAGGGGAAAAAATATATTTCCGTTCGTTCAAACATGTCAAACGTTGTATAGCATAAATCATTAGGGCCTTTTTTAACCAGAACATGAATAATATTCAAGGTGGACGAATGCATACTCTTTTATAACGTATTGGAACGAGGGTACCCAACATCAACTCGCGCGCAAGGTGTCTAATGGGCCATCATCGTTCCATGGCTCTTGTTCGGTCAGATCTCCCTCCAGAAGACTCAAAACACTTTGTAAAGGCTGGTGACATCTAGTGGAAGCAATAGGAAGTGCCAAAATATTCCTAAACCCCTGTGTTTTTCAATGGGATAGGTTTAAAGTCAATACAACACATCAGGTATCCACTTCCTGTCAGAAAATGTCTCAGGGTTTTGCCTGCCAAATGAGTTCTGTTATACTCACAGACACCATTCAAACAGTTTTGGAAACTTTAGAGTGTTTTCTATCCATATATAATAAGTATATGCATATTCTAGTTACTGGGTAGGATTAGTAACCAGATTAAATCGGGTACATTTTTTTTATCCAGACGTGCAAATGCTGCCCCCTAGACCCAACAGGTTAAAGAGGTGGGGTTTCAGGTGTCTCCAGAAGGTAGTGATTGACTCCGCTGTCCTGGCGTCGTGAGGGAGCTTGTTCCACCATTGGGGTGCCAGAGCAGCGAACAGTTTTGACTGGGCTGAGCGGGAACTGGGCTTCCGCAGAGGTAGGGAGGCGAGCAGGCCAGAGGTGGATGAACGCAGTGCCCTTCTTTGGGTGTAGGGCCTGATCAGAGCCTGAAGGTACGGAGGTGCCGTTCCCCTCACAGCTCCGTAGGCAAGCACCATGGTCTTGTAGCAGAGGACCAAAAGGCTCCTCAACAGCTTCTATCCCCCAAGCCATGAGACTGCTGAACAATTAATAAAATCGCCACCGGACAATTTAATTGACCACCCCCCCTTTTGTACACTGCCACGACTCGCTGTTTATCTATGCATCGTCACTATCATGAAATTAGGCGAGACCCAAATGCAGACACAGGAGGCAGATGGTTGGAGTTTAAGATGTTTAATAAATCCAAAGGGAATAGGCAAGAATATGGTCGTGGACAGGCAAAAGGTCATAACCAGATCAGAGTCCAGGAGGTACAGAGTGGCAGGCAGGCTCGAGGTCAGGCCAGGCAGAATGGTCAGGCAGGCCGGTACAGAGTCCAGAATAAGCAAGGGTCAAAACTGGGAGGACTAGAAAAAGGAGAAAAGGCAAAGCAGGAAAACGGGAAAAAACACTGGTAGGCTTGGACATACAAGAAGAACTGGCCCAGAGAGACAGGAAACACAGGAATAAATACACTGGGGGAAAGAAGCGACACTTGGAGGGGGTGGAGACAATAACGAGGACAGGTGAAACAGATCATGGTGTGACAGTCACTTCAACCCCACCTACATGTACAAATTACCTCAACTAACCTGTATCCCCACACACTGACTCGGTACCGGTGCCCCCTGTATATAGCCTCGTTATTGTTATTCTTATTGTGTTACTTTTTATTATTACTTCTTATTTTAGTCTACTTGGTAAATATTTTCCTAACGCTTCTTGAACTGCATTGTTTGTTAAGGACTCGTAAGTAAGCATTTCACAGTAAAGTCTACACTTGTTGTATTCGGCGCATGGGAAAATAAAGTTTGATTTGATCCTAGGTCCTGGCAGTCCTGTGCAGACTCAGGAAAAGTGAGTTTTGGGTACACTTGAATATTATCTGCCATGACTACAAGGTCCAATAGGAATTCAATGAACTCACTGAGGAATGCTGCATATGGCCCAGGAGGCCTGTAAACATTAGCTATAATAAGTGATTAAGTAGGCTGCATAGATTTGATGACTAGAAGCTCAAAAGATTTAGTCTTTTTTTTGTAAATGAAAATATTCTGTCATAAATATTAGCAACACCTCAGCATTTGCAGGATGCGTGGGGGATATGGTCACTAGTGTAGCTAGGAGGAGAGGCCTCATTTAACACAGTAAATTCATCAGGCTTGAGCCATGTTTCAGTCTGGCCAATCAACTCAAGGTTACGATCAGGGATTAGTTGATTGACTATGACTGCCTTTGAAGTGAGGGATCTAAAATTTACAGTGGCTTGCGAAAGTATTCACCCCCCTTGGCATTTTTCCAATTTTGTTGCCTTAAAACCTGGAATTAAAATTGATTTTTGGGGGGTTTGTATTATTTGATTTACACAACATGCCTACCACTTTGAAGATGCTACATATTTTTTATTGTGAAACAAACAAGAAATAAGACAAAAAAAGCTGAAAACTTGAGTGTGCATAACTATTCCCCCCACCCAAAGTCAATACTTTGTAGAGCCACGTTTTGCAACAATTGCAGCTGCAAGTCTCTTGTGGTATGTCTCTATAAGCTTGGCACATCTAGCCACTGGGTGTTTTGCACATTCTTCAAGGCAAAACTGCTCCAGCTCCTTCAAGTTGGATGGGTTCCGCTGGTGTACAGCAATCTTTAAGTCATACCACATATTCTCAATTGGATTGAGGTCTGGGCTTTGACTAGGCCATTCCAAGACATTTCAATGTTTCCTCTTAAACCACTCGAGTGTTGCTTTAGCAGTATGCTTAGGGTCATTGTCCTGCTGGAAGGTGAACCTCCGTCCCAGTCTCAAATTTCTGGAAGACTGAAACGGGTTTCCCTCAAGAATTTCCCTGTATTTAGCGCCATCCATCATTACTTCAATTCTGACCAGTTTCCCAGTCCCTGACGATGAAAAATTGTGTTCTTGGGGTGACGAGTGTTGGGTTTGTGCCAGACATAGCGTTTTCCTTGATGGCCAAAAAGCTCAATTTTAGTCTCATCTCACCAGTGTTCCTTCTTCCATATGTTTGGGGAGTCTCCCACATGTCTTTTGGTGAACACCAAACATGTTTGCTTATTTTTTTCTGGACACTCTTCCATAAAGCCCAGCTCTGTGGAGTTTACAGCTTAAAGTGATCCTATGGACAGGTACTCCAATCTCCGCTACAGGGTTATCTTTGGTCTCTTTGTTGCCTCTCTGATTAATTCCCTCCTTGCCTGGTCTGTGAGTATTGGTGGGCGTCCCTCTCTTGGCAGGTTTGTTGTGGTGCCATATTCTTTCCATTTTTTTTATAATGGATTTAATGGTGCTCCGTGGGATGTTCAACATTTCTGATATTTTTTTATAACCCAACCCTGACCTGTTTGAAGAGCTCATTGGTCTTCATAGTGCTGCTTGCTTTGTGGTGCCCCTTGCTTAGTGGTGTTACAGACTCTGGGGCCTTTCAGAACAGGTGTATATATATATATATACACTGAGATCATGTGACAGATCATGTGACACTTAGATTGCACACAGGTGGACTTTATTTAACTAATTATGTGACCACTGAAGGTAATTGGTTGCACCAGATCTTATTTAGGGGCTTCATAGCAAATGGGGTGAATACATATGCACGCACCACTTTTCCTATATATTTTTTTTTAATAATTTTTTTCATTTCACTTCACCAATTTGGACTACATTGTGTCCCATTACATGAAATCCAAATAAAAAGAAATTTAAATTACAGGTTGTAATGCACCAAAATAGGAAAAATGCCAAGGGGGTGAATACTTTTGTAAGGAACTGTAGTAGTCCTATTTTCAGATGTTATCTTAATCTCTTTCAATAATAACAGGAATGGAGGAGGTCTTTATTCCAGGGAGATTGCTAAAATGAACACCGCCATGATTAGTTTTGCCCAACCTAAATCGAGGTACAGACACGGTCTCAATGGGGATAGCTGAGCTGACTACACTGACTCTGCTAGTGGCAGACTCCACCAAGTTGGCAGGATGGCTAACAGCCTGCTGCCTGGCCTGCACCGTATCTCATTTTGGAGCTAGAGGAGTTAGAGCCCTGTATGTTAATAGATAAGATGAGAGCACCCCTCCAGCTAGGATGGAGTCCGTCACTCCTCAGCAGGCCTGGTCCTGTTTGTGGGTGAGCCCCAGAAAGAAGGCCAATTATCTACAAATTCTATCTTTTGGGCAGAAAACAGTTTTCAACCAGCGATTGAGTTGTGAGACTCTGCTGTAGAGCTCATCACTCCCCCTAACTGGGAGTGGGCCACAGGCAATTACTCAATGGCAACACATCTTTCTAGCTCATTTCCATGCTGTAACTATGTTGCACTTGGTGACCTCTGACAGTTTCTTCCTAGCATTGTTGGTGCCGACATGGATAACAATATACCTATACCATCTACACTTGCCAGTTTTAGCCTCAGCCAGCACCATCTTCAGATTAGCCTTTACGTCGGTAGCCCTGCCCCCTGGTAAACAGTGTATGATTGCTGGATGATCATTTTTTGAAAGTCTAATATTGCAGGTAATAGACACCAATGACTAGGGTTTTCAATTTGTCAGAGCTAATAATGGGAGGCTTCTGCAGCTCATAATGGGAGACCTGAGAAGACTTGGGCTTGGACAACGACTGGTTGCTTAGTGAGAAAAACCGGTTGAAAGTTTCTATCGGCTGAATGAGTGACACCGGTTGAGCATGCCGACTGCACTTCTTTCCAGAAGCCGTGACAAAATTGTCTGGCTGCGGGGACTGTGCAGGGGGATTACCACTACTACCTGTATTTACTGGTGGCACAGATGCTGCATCCTTTCCTACACTTAAATTGCCCTTGCCAAATGATTGCGTCCGAAGCTGGGCTTGTAACTCAGCTATCCTCACCATAATGCAATAGTTATCCTGTATGTTGAGAGTACAGCGACTGCAATGAGAAGGCATAATGTAACTTAGCCACTACTGGTTCAGGGTCCCAAAATCAGGACAGTTGTTGCTCAATATGCGATATTTGACTAAAATGGTGTTGTAAACAACAATACATTTTTTGGGACAAAGACATTTCTCATATGGTCAGAAAGCTTAAATGATTGTAAATCTAACTGCATTGTCCAATTAACAGTAGCTATTACAGCGAAAAAATACCATGTTATTGTTTGAGGATAGTGCACAACAACAAAACACTTTAACAAGGCAACTGGTTTGATACATTCACCTCTGACAGTATATAATGTACTTACATTCAGTAATCTTGTTCTGATTTGTCATCCTGAGGGTCCCAGAGATAAAATGTAGCTTAGTTTTGTTTGTAAAATCAATTTTTCTATCCTAACACAATCCATGTTGTATACCGTGTTTGCATGAATTCCGACTCTTTCAACTTGCAACAAAACTATTTATTAAATCTAATCCGCAACACATTGTTTAACCCAGTCAAATTCAGTTTCTGTGCAACCAAACTTTTTTCATCGTTCTACATTACGTATTGGCTACACAGCACTTCAATTAGCCCATGAAGGTCAGCCATCATTATACAGCAATGAAACGAGCGGTGTTCACTTGATTGACAGTGTCTTGGTCCAATGACCACCTATTGTTTTCAAACATAGCTAGCTAGATAGACAATGAGCTGGGCTTTATGGTAGTATATGAATTCCCTTTGTATGACAAACAGCCATCAAGCTAGACCTGTGTGCAAAAGTGTTCATTCTCAAGGGGAAAGAAAACAGGACAAATGATAGTTTACGTTACGCAGCGGTTCGTTCTCTTCTACAAACTTTTCTCAAAACTGAAAAAGTTAAACTTGGCTACTAAAAGTGGAAAAGCTAAATTGAAGTCCAAATATACACATTTGGTTGAGATTATTGCAGAAATTGACCGGGAGAGTGACACAGAACGATGAGGACTCTGAGTGACCACCGTTTAGATTCCAGCGCGGAAGAAGAAAGTAAAATACGTTTTTGCTTCTCATGCTAATGCAGATTTTATTTCTATATTCAGTACCAGTCAAAAGTTTGGACACTTACTCATTCAAGGGTTTTTGTTTATTTTTTACTATTTTCTACATTGTAGAATAATAGTGAAGACATCAAAACTATGAAATAACACACATGGAATCATGTAGTAACAAAAAAAGTGTTAAATCAAAATGTTTTATATTTTAGATTCTTCAAAGTAGTTTAATTGGACCTCACCGTGAAGGAAAAGCAACAAGTGCCAACAAGTGCTCAGCATATGTGGTAACTCCTTCAAGACTCCTTGCACCCCTTCTCAAAAACCTACACTCGATCCCTCTGATGTCAACAACTACAGACCAGTATCCCTTCTTTCTTTTCTCTCCAAAACTCTTGAACGTGCTGTCCTTGGCCAGCTCTCTTGCTATCTCTCTCAGAATGACCTTATTGATCCAAATCAGTCAGGTTTTAAGACTGGTCATTCAACTGAGACTGCTCTTTTCTGTGTCACGGAGGCTCTCCGCACTGCTAAAGCTAACTCTCTCTCCTCTGCTCTCATCCTTCTAGACCTATCTACTGCCTTTGATACTGTGAACCATCAGATCCTCCTCTCCACCCTCTCCGAGTTGGGCATCTCCGGCGCGGCTCACTCTTGGATTGCCTCCTACCTTACAGGTCGCTCCTACCAGGTGGCGTGGCGAGAATCTGTCTCCGCACCACGTGCTCTCATCACTGGTGTCCCCCAGGGCTCAGTTCTAGGCCCTCTCCTATTCTCGCTATACACCAAGTCACTTGGCTCTGTCATATCCCCACATGGTCTCTCCTATCATTCCTACGCAGACGACACACAATTAATCTTCTCCTTTCCCCCTTCTGATAACCAGGTGGCGAATCGCACCTCTGCATGTCTGGCAGACATATCAGTGTGGATGACGGATCATCACCTCAAGCTGAACCTCGGCAAGACGGAGCTGCTCTTCCTCCCGGGGAAGGACTGCCCGTTCCATGACCTCGCCATCACGGTTGACAACTCCATTGTGTCCTCCTCCCAGAGTGCTAAGAACCTTGGCGTGACCCTGGACAACACCCTGTCGTTCTCCGCTAACATCAAGGCGGTGACCCGATCCTGTAGGTTCATGCTCTACAACATTCGCAGAGTACGACCCTGCCTTACACAGGAAGCGGTGCAGGTCCTAATCCAGGCACTTGTCATCTCCCGTCTGGATTACCTCAACTCGCTGTTGGCGGGGCTCCCTGCCTGTGCCATTAAACCCCTACAACTCATCCAGAATGCTGCAGCCCGTCTGGTGTTCAACCTTCCCAAGTTCTCTCACGTCACCCCGCTCCTCCGCACACTCCACTGACTTCCAGTTGAAGTTCGCATCTGCTACAAGACCATGGTGCTTGCCTACGGAGCTGTGAGGGGAACGGCACCTCCGTACCTTCAGGCTCTGATCAGGCCCTACACCCAAACAAGGGCACTGCGTTCATCCACCTCTGGCCTGCTGGCCCCCCTACCTCTGCGGAAGCACAGTTCCCGCTCAGCCCAGTGGTGGAACAAGCTCCCTCACGATGCCAGGACAGCGGAGTCAATCACCACCTTCCGGAGACACCTGAAACCCCACCTCTTTAAGGAATACCTGGGATAGGATAAAGTAATCCTTCTACCCCCCCCCCAAAAAAAGATATAGATGTACTATCGTAAAGTGGTTGTTCCACTGGATATCATAAGGTGAATGCACCAATTTGTAAGTCACTCTGGATAAGAGCATCTGCTAAATGACTGTAGGAAAAGCAGGGAATATGATGATAGCAACATCCACTGTCCTTAGTGTACCTCTGTCTCACTCAGCTACCGTGAATCATATTGTTCCCTTCACTGTGCTTTACTGTTCCAGCACACTTCAGCCTTTATTTGATATTAAATCAGAAATGTTTGTGCTGTTCAGTCCAGTCAGCCAGTCAACAGTTCCACCTCACACCTCAGAATACTAATGGGAACTATCAGACCTTGTCCCAAATGGAAACATATTCCCTACGTAGTGCACTACTTTTGACCAAGGCCTAAAGGGCTCTGGTTTAATTAAAAGTAGTCCACTATGTAGGGAATTGGGTGCCATTTTGGACATAGCCCTATAGTTACAGGCTGGTACATTCTGAGCATCTTTCTCTGGGAAATTTTGACAATCCACTCTTGATCTGCAGCCACAATTGTTTTAGCCAGACACAATAATAAGTACATTAACCTGAGGTTACATAATGAGATAGCTGGCTATATTAATAGATAGTACCTGATGTTTCACAATCATGTAGCTAGCTATATTAATAGATATTTACTTGATGTTCCATAATGAGGTATCTAGCTATATTAATATATAGTACCTGATGTTCCATAATGAGGTACCTAGCTATATTAATAGATATTTCCTTGATGTTCCATAATGAGGTACCTAGCTATATTAATATATAGTACCTGATGTTCCATAATGAGGTACCTAGCTATATTAATATATAGTACCTGATGTTCCATAATGAGGTACCTAGCTATATTAATATATAGTACCTGATGTTCCATAATGAGGTAGCTAGTTATATTGATAGATAGTACTCAGCGTGCTCTTCATACTGTAATTCACCCAATACAAGAGACAGGTTTGCATCGCAAATGGCACCTTATTTCCTATTTAGTGCACTAGTTTGGCCAGAACCCTAATCCTTATGCACTACTTTTACCCAAATCCCTATCTGCCCTAGTCAAAAGTAGTGCACTACATAGGGAATAGGGTGCCATTTGCCAGGGATGTAAGCTCCATTCATTGGCCAGTGTCAAATAACATTGATGTAAGTACATCCTTTCAGAATATGGCATGATATCACTCGCTGTTCCAACGACAGAATAAATGAACCCTTAGCTCATATGGAGCCGTTGGTTCATATGGAGCCGTTGGTTCATATGGAGCCGTTGGTTCATATGGAGCATTTGGTTCATATGGAGCCGTTGGTTCATATGGAGCCGTTGGTTCATATGGAGCATTTGGTTCATATGGGGCCGTTAGTTCATATGTTTATTCCTCTAGAGACCAACATGCCTTCACCATCATCTCCATTGACTCATATAATACTGTACCCTTAATGTTCTCTGAATGTGTCATTTAAGGCATCTGCTGAGAAGGAAGACACTATGATAATTGTCTTACTACACACCTCCATTTCAAACATATTATGCTAAATGTGTATTAAACAGCCTACAGGGAGGAGGGGAGAGCCCTGGCGGAGAGTTGCCAGGAAAATAACCTCTCTATCTCAATGTCAACATAAAGTAGTATCTGATTGTGGACTACAGGAGACAGCAGAGAGAGCACGCTCCAATGAAATGGTCCCTCCACACTGACAGTGTGGTGAAAAAGCAGGGTATTACAGACATATTATATTGGGCAGCAGGATTAAGGGTCAGAGAGGGAGTTGAGGGCTAAGCGGACACAGTCTCTTATGCAGGATCAGGTGCACAGTGTGCTTATTACAGCACGGATGAGATGATTGTGGACTACAGGAAAAGGAGGACCGAGCACTCCCCCATTCTCATCGACGGGGCTGTAGTGGAGCAGGATGAGAGCTTAGTGCGTACGGCCCAGTACATCACTGGGGCCAAGCTTCTACTTCTATACCAGGCGGTGTCAGAGGAAGGCCCAAAGGCTCCAGCCACCCTAGTCATAGACTGTTCTCTCTGCTACCGCACGGCAAGTGACACCGGACCGCCATGTCAAGGTCCAAAAGGCTTCTTAAAAGAGTTTACCCCCAAGCCATAAGACTCCTGAACAGCTAATCAAATGGCTGCCTGGGCTATTTGCATTGTGACCCACCCCCCTTTTTACTCTGCTGCTACTCTCTGTTTATCTACGTATAGTCACTTTACCTCTACTTACATGTACATATTATCTCATTTACCTTGACTAACTGATGCACCCGCACATTGACTCTGTACCGGTACCCCCTTCATATTGCCTCGCTACTGTTATTTTATTGTTGCTTTTTTATTCATTTATTTTTTACTTCAGTTTATTTTAGTAAATATTTTCTTAACACTTATTTTTCTTAAAGGGCTTGTAAGTAAGCATTTCACTGTATTCGGCGCATGTGATTTGATGACCACCCTGATGGAAATGGATGCTCTGAGTGTGGTGTTCTTCATTCTGGAGAGTAATTTGGCGCAGGGTCTCTGACGTTGGATCCAGAGGAGATGAGGAGGATGACTATGGACTTCTACGCAGACCTCTATGGTGACAACAACACTGTTCAACAGTGTGCTCAGGCAATTCTACAGGGGCTGCCTAAGCTCAGTAGTGATGTCACTACTGCCGAAGAAGGAGGAACTAGCTCTATTGAAGAACAGGAGGCCGGTGTCGTCACTCTGCTTGGATTATAAAATAATGTTTGGCAAAACGGCTTAAAGGTTGTTTGGACAAAATAGTTCACAGGGATCAGGCATACTGTGTGCTGAGCGAACAATAATGGACATCTTGTTTCTTTTAAGAGCTGTGGTAGACATCACTAGGATGAATGATCAGGACCTGGAACTCATTTAGATAGACATCACTAGGATGGATGATCAGGACCTGGGGCGTACGGCCCAGTACATCACTGGGGCCAAGCTTCCTGCCATCCAGGAGCTCGATACCAGGCGGTGTCAGAGGAAGGCCCTAAAAATTGTCAGACTCCAGCCTTCCTAGTCATAAACTGTTCTCTCTGCTCCCGCAAGGAAAGCGGTACCTGAGCGCCAAGTCTGGGTCGAAGAGGCTTCTAAACAGCTTCTGCCCCCAAGCCATAAGACTCCTGAACATCTAATCAAATGGCTACCCAGACTACTTGCATTGCCCCCCCCCCCTGCTCTTTTACGCTGTTGCTACTCTCTGTTATTATCTATGCATAAGTCACTAACTCTACACATGTATATATTACCGCAACTAACCGGTGCCCCAGCACATTGACTCTGTACCGGTACCCCCTGTATATAGCCCCGCTATTGATATTTTACTGCTTCTCTTTAATTATTTGTAACTTTTTTTTTTTTTTTTGTATTTTCCTTAACATCATTGTTGGTTAAGTAAGCATTTCACTGTAAGGTCCACACCTGTTGTATTCGGCACATGTGACATATAACATTTTATTTGATTTAGATAGACATCACTAGGATGTATGAGGACTCATTTAGATAGATCAAGAAAAAGCTTACCTATCTGTTTTGGACCATGGAAGTGGGTAGCGGGTTTAGATTATGGGTCAGTTTATTGTACTGTGGGGCTTCTGTTATGGTAAAAGTGGGGTTAGGAGAGGGATTGGGCAGGGCTCTAGGGTCAGTTATAGTTTGTATCCATAAAACCACTGCTCTGTAGGCTGAGGGAGAGTTCCAGGGGCAGTAGGTGGGGAAACGGTTTCATTGTCAGCTTATGCTGATGATGTAGCAGTGTTTGCTAAAGGGAAGGAGATGTAGAAGAGGTTAGCAGGGCTTTAGTGTTGTTTGAGTGGGCAGCATCTCCTAAGGTAAACTGGGAGAACAATTACGGAGAGATGGGCCAGAGCAGGATCTACTAGTCTTCCTGGGGGGTCAGAGCAGGATCTCCTAGTCTTCCTGGGGTCTACAGTGGGCCAGAGCAGGATGTACTAGTCTTCCTGGGGGGGTTACAGTGGATCAGAGCAGGATCTACTAGCCTTCCTGGGGGGTTTACAGTGGGCCAGAGCAGGATCTACTAGTCTTCCTGGGGGGCCAGAGCAGGATCTCCTAGTCTTCCTGGGGGGTTACAGTGGGTCAGAGCAGGATCTACTAGTCTTCCTGGGGGGGGGGGGGGGGGGGGGTTACAGTGGGCCAGAGCAGGATCTGCTAGTCTTCCTGGGGGGTTACAGTGGGCCAGAGCAGGATCTACTAGTCTTCCTGGGGGGTTACAGTGGGCCAGAGAAATATCTGCTAGTCTTCCTGGGGGGTTACAGTGAGCCAGAGCAGGATCTGCTAGTCTTCCTGGGGGGGTTACAGTGGGCCAGAGCAGGATCTCCTAGTCTTCCTGGGGGGCTACAGTGGGCCAGAGCAGGATCTGCTAGTCTTCCTGGGGGGTTACAGTGGGCCAGAGCAGGATCTCCTAGTCTTCCTGGAGGGCTACAGTGGGCCAGAGAAAGATCTCCTAGTATTCCTTGGGGGTTACAGTGCGCCAGAGCAGGATCTCCTAGTCTTCCTGGAGGGCTACAGTGGGCCAGAGAAAGATCTCCTAGTCTTCCTGGAGGACTACAGTGGGCCAGAGCAGGATATCCTAGTATTCCTGGAGGGCTACATCAACTATTGTATCTTATGTTTCACAGAGTCGTGGCTGAACGACGACATGGATAAAATACAGCTGCGGGTTTTAAGATGCATTGGCAAGATGGAAGAGCTGCCTCCGGTATGACAAGGGGTGGCGGTCTGTGCATATTTGTAAACAAAAGATGGTGCATGAAATCTAATATAAAGGAAGTCTCAAGGTGTTGCCCGCCTGAGGTAGTGTGGCTCTTGCTGTCTCTAGAGAGTTGAAAACAGCAGGTCTGGAACAGGTAGCACGTCCGGTGAACAGGTCAGGTTTCCATAGCCGCAGGCAGGACAGTTGAAACTGGAGCAGCAGCACGACCAGGTGGACTGGGGACAGCAAGGAGTAATCAGGCCAGGTAGTCCTGAGGCATGGTCCTAGGGCTCAGGTCCTCCGAAAGAAAGAACGTAAAGAAAGAAAGAATTAGACAGAGCATACTTAAATTCACACAGGACACTGGATAAGACAGGAGAAATACTCCAGATATAACAAACTGACACATAAACTATTGCAACATAAATACTGGAGGCTGAGACAGGAGGGGTCGGGAGACATTGTGGCCCCGTCCGACGATACCCCCAGACAGGGCAAAACAGGCAGGATATAACCCCACCCACTTTGCCAAAGCACAGCCCCCACACTATTAGAGGGATATCTTCTACCACCAACTTATTATCCTGAGACAAGGCTGAGTATAGCCCACAAAGATCTCCCCCACGGCACAAACCAAAGGGGTGGCGCCAACCAGGACAGGAAGATCACATCAGTGACTCAACCCACTCAGGTGACGCACCCCTCCTAGGGACGGCATGGAAGAGCACCAGTAAGCCAGTGACATAGCCCTGTAATAGGGTTTGAGGCAGAGAATCCCAGTAGAGATAGGGGAATTTGACAGGCAGAGACAGCAAGGGCGGTTCGTTGCTCCAGTGCCTTTCGGTTCACCTTCACGCTCCTGTATGTTCCCAAAATGGCGTAGCAGTCGGGCGTGTGTTTTTCTCTTGTCCCTTCCTGTCCCGTGTAAACATAGTTTTTCCTAGTTTTTTTTTCTCGTATATATATTTAATATTTTAATATCACTTTCTATCTACGGACTGAATATACTCTCCTGCAACCCGCCTCACCCAATGTGGTACGGATCTGCTATTTTTATACTTAAGAACTAATCAAAAGCTAGCCAGCTAACTGGCTACCAGTTAACTGGCTACAAGTTAGTCGCGGCCCACTAGCTGTCTAAAGTACATCGAACCCTTCACGCGCCAATCCCTTTAGCGGGATCGATTTGACAACATCCTGTGAAATGGCAGCGCGCCAAATTCAAACCACAGGAATATCAATATTCAACATTCATAAAAATATATGTGTAATACATCAAGATAATGCTTAACTTCTTGTTAATCCAGCCGCTGTGTCAGATTTCAAAAAGGCTTTACGGCGAAAGCAGACCATGCGATTATCTGAGGACAGCGCCCCGCATGCAAACAGATGAAAATAATTTTTCAACCAGGCAGGTGTGACACAAAAGTCAGAAATAGCCATATAATAAATGCCTTACCTTTTGAAGATCTTCTTTTTGCAATCCCATTGACACAATGAATGGTCGTTTTGTTCAATAAATTCCTTCTTTATATCCCAAAAATTTCCATTTATTTTGCGCGTTTGATTCAGAAATACACCTGTTCCAACTCGCCCAACATGACTACAAAGTATCTAATAAGTTACCTGTAAACTTGGTCCGAACATTTCAAACAACATTCCTAATCCAACCTCAGGTATCCTAAAATGTAAATAATCAATACAATTTAAGACTGAATAAACTGTTTCTATTACCGGATAACACCAACGTTAAGTGTGCTCCTGTTCACGCTCACCAAAATAATAGAGTCCATCTGGAGTGACACTTGAACAGCACTACTTCTTCATTTCTCAAAAGAAAAACATCGAACAATTTCTAAAGACTGTTGACATCTAGTGGAAGCCATAAGAACTGCAACCAGGTTCCTCATAAATAGGGCTTCCCATAGAAGATAATTGGGAAATCCTATGACCTCAATTTTTTTCCCCCTGGGTAGTTTGGCATCGGGGTTTCGCATGCCAAATCAGTTCTGTTAGACTCAGACATTATTTTAACAGTTTTAGAAACTTTAGTGTTTTCTATTCAAATCTACCAATTATATGCATATCCTAGCTTCTGGGCCTGAGTAACAGGCAGTTTACTTTGGGCACGCTTTTCATCCGGACGTCAAAATACTGCCCCCTAGCCTTAAGAAGTTTTAAGAGGCCCATCAGACAAATTCTTTGGCCACTATACCCACCATACGGAGCCCTGCTGATCCGTCGTCTGAACCGTTGCCTGAACCGGAACCCCAACAGAAGCTAGCCAGCTAACTAGCTACTAGTCAGCTAGCCACTGCTAGCGGTCATCAGCCACCTCTATCATGGACAACTCTCACCAGTCTGCACAGCATGACTCAAACCAGAGCAAATCAGTCTTATTTTTCTCCATATCTCCGGATTCCTACCGCAAGCTCTGAACCTTTTTTTTTCTTCACCTGGATCATCACAGCTAGCTAGCTGCTATTCGAGTGGCCACTCCTGGCTAACGTCACTGTCCTGAAGCAAGAACCAATTAGCCTGGAGCTAGCCTTGCTAGGCCCATCTCCTGGCTAGCCAAAGAGGTCCATCTGCCACTCCTTGGGTTACAATACCTTTTTTGCCAACTGGCTTGGACCCCCGCTGACCCATCACGACTAGACCACCGACGTGATTCGCCCGATGGTGTTTTTCTCAACTGGCTCTGCTGTCGTGTCGTCCCCCGAATGCCCATCCGCTAGCATGCTAGCCGCTGCCTGCTAGCTGTCCAGAGCACATCGGACTGTTAGCTTAAGAGGCCCACCGGACAAATTCTTTGGCCACTATATCTATTTTGCCAATTGGCCTGGTTTACCACACAGAGCCCTGCTGATCCGTCTGCCGACATAATAGCACGGGTGGGCCACAACAGACTGTGTTCCGACGCGACGTCCCTCCAAGGCCCTTCTGTTAGCTTGCTATCCCCGGCCCGCAAGCTGCCTGAAGCCACTCACTGGACTCCAATGATCACTCGGCTACGCATGCCACTCGCTAACATCAATATACCTTGTCCATTGCTATTTTTGATGAGTATTTATTGCCTTATTTCACTGTAGAGCCTCTAGCACTGCTCAATACGCCTTATTTAATCATTTAGTTCCACCTGCCACACATGCGGTGACATCACCTGTTTTAAATTATATTTTTAGAGACATTATCTCTTTCATCTTTACTCCATGCAAAGGTTTACCCTCACTGTACTCACATCCTACCATACCTTTGTATGCCTTGAATCGATTCTACCGTGCCCAGAAATCTGCTCCTTATACTCTCTGTTCTGAACGTACTAGACGACCACTTATTTTAGCCTTTAGCCATATCCTTATCCTACTCCTCCTCTGTTCCTCTGGTGATGTGGAGGTTAATCCAGGCCCTGCAGTGCCTAGCTCCACTCCCATTCCCCAGGAGCTATCATTTGTTGAATTCTGTAACCGTAAAAGCCTTGGTTTCATGCATGTTAACATTAGAAGCCTCCTCCCTAAGTTTGTTTTATTCACTGCCCTAGCACACTCTGCCAACCCGGATGTCCTAGCCATGTCTGAATCCTGGCTCAGGAAGACCACCAAAAACCCTGAAATTCCCATCACTAACTATAACATTTTCCGACAAGATAGAATTGCCAAAGGGGGCGGTGTTTCAATCTACTGCAGAGATAGCCTGCAGAGTTCTGTCTTACTATCCAGGTCTGTACCCAAACAATTTGAGCTTCTACTTTTAAAAATCCACCTTTCCAGAAACAAGTCTCTCACTGTTGTCGCTTGCTATAGACCACGCTCTGCCCCCAGCTGTACCCTGGACACCATATGTGAACTGATTGCCCCCCATCTATCCTCAGAGCTCGTGCTGCTAGGTGACCTAAACTGGGACATGCTTAACACCCCGGCCATCCTAAAATCTAAGCTTGATGCCCTCAATCTCTCACAAATTATCAATGAACCCACCAGGTACAACCCCAAATCCGTAAACACGGGCACCCTCATAGATATCATCCTAACCAACTTGCCCTCCAAATATACCGCTGCTGTTTTCAACCAAGATCTCAGCGTTCACTGCCTCATTGCCTGCATCCGTAACGGGTCTGCGGTCAAATGACCACCCCTCATCACTATCAAATGCTCCCTAAAACACTTCATCGAGCAGGCCTTCCTAATCGACCTGGCCCGGGTATCCAGGAAGGATATTGACCTCATCCCGTCAGTAGAGGATGCCTGGTCATTCTTTAAAAGTGCCTTCCTCACCATCTTACATAAGCATGCTCCTTTAAAAAAAATGTAGAACCAGGAACAGATATAGCCCCTGGTTCTCTCCAGACCTGACTGCCCTTGACCAGCACAAAAAACATCCTGTGGCGTTCTGCATTAGCATCGAATAGCCCCGGTGATATGCAACTTTTCAAGGAAGTTAGGAACAAATATATACACAGGCAGTTAAGAAAGCTAAGGTTAGCTTTTTCAAGCAGAAATTTGCATCTTGTAGCACAAACTCAAAAAAGTTCTGGGACACTGTAAAGTCCATGGAGAATAAGAGCACCTCCTCCCAGCT
Source organism: Salmo salar (assembly GCF_965601325.2). Taxonomy (NCBI): domain Eukaryota; kingdom Metazoa; phylum Chordata; class Actinopteri; order Salmoniformes; family Salmonidae; genus Salmo; species Salmo salar. The sequence goes on from NC_138299.1 coordinate 164,588,737, forward strand.
GCCCACTGCACTGAGGCTAGGAAACTCTGTCACCACCGATAATTCCACTATAATTGAGAATTTCAATAAGCATTTTTCTACGGCTGGCCATGCCTTCCACCTGGCTACCCCTACCCCAGTCAACAGCCCTGCACTCCCCACAGCAACTAGCCCAAGCCTCCCCCATTTCTCCTTCATCCAAATACAGATAGTGGATGTTCTTAAGACTTATTTTACTTAAAACTTCATTGTTGGTTAAGGGCTTGTAGGTAAGCATTTCACTGTAAGGTCTACACCTGTTGTATTCAGCGCATGTGACAAATACAATTTGAATTCGTTTGAATAATGATTAGGGTTAGGGTTAGTGAGAAAGTTACTGACTCACAAATATCATATCCCAAGACATGCCTCCGTAACTTTCTCCGCTGGGGGATTTTGTAGGGGTTTGGGGCGTCAGAGGTGTTCTATGTACAGTGGACGATGGGTACTATGTGCTAGGTCTGTTGAAGTGGGGTTTGTACTTGTTGGGACAATAGAGATTTTTTTTTATTCATTTATCTCTCTCTTTTTCTCTCTCTCTCTTTACTCTCTCTCCTCACCCTCCTCTCTCTCAATTCAATTTTAATTTAATGGTTTTATTGGGAAACATACGTTTACATTATTTACATTTACTTATAGGACACATCACTGCGCTCTGTACTCCTATGTAAACAGGTCATCTCTGTATACCTGTTGCAAGACCCACTGGTTGACTCTTATTTATAAAACCCTCTTAGGCCTCACTCCCCCCATTCTGAGATATCTAATGCAGCCCTCATCCTCCACATACAACACCCGTTCTGCCAGTCACATTCTGTTAAAGATCCCAAAGCACACACATCCCTGGGTCGCTCCTCTTTTCAGTTCACTGCAGCTAGCGACTGGAACGAGCTGCAACAAACACTCAAACTGGACAGTTTTATCTCCATCTCTTCTTTCAAAGACTCAATCATGGACGGTCTTACTGACAGTTGTGGCTGCTTTGTGTGATATATTGTTGTCTCTACCTTCTTGCCCTTTGTGCTGTTGTCTGTGCCCAATAATGTTTGTACCATGTTTTGTGCTGCTACCACGATGTGTTGCTACCATGTTGTTGTTATGTTGTGTTGCTACCATACGGTGTTGTCATGTGTTTATGCCTTGCTATGTTCTTGTCTTAGGTCTCTCTTTATGTTGTGTTGTGTCTCTTGTTGTGATGTGTGTTTTGTCCTATATTTATTTTGTATTTATTTTTGTATTTTTAATCCCAAGCCCCCGTCTCCGCAGGAGGCCTTTTACCTTTTGGTAGGCCATCATTGTAAATAATAATTTGTTCTTAACTGACTTGCCTAGTTAAATAAATAAAATAAACATTGCCAAAGCAAGTGAAATAGATAATAATCTCTCTCTACTAATGTCACGGGCGTCGTAAGGAGTGGACCAAAATGCAGCGGGTAAAGTGCTCATCTTCTTATTTATTAAAGGAAAAAACACTTTTCAACAGCCAGTGGAAGAGCGTAGCGCGAAATACAAAAACCTCAAAAATGCTATAATTTCGATATTTCAAACATATGACTATTTTACACCACTTGAAAGATAAGACTCTCGTTAATCTAACCACATTGTCCGATTTCAAAAAGGCTTTACAGCGAAAGCAAAACATTAGATTATGTTAGGAGAGTACATGGACACAAATAACCAAACAGCCATTTTTCAAGAAAGCATATATGTCACAAAAACCCAATCACAGTTAAATGCAGCACTAACCTTTGATGATCTTCATCAGATGACACTCCTAGGACATTATGTTATACAATACATGCATGTTTTGTTCATATTTATATAAAAAAACAGCTTTTTACATTAGCATTAGCATTGGCATGTGATGTTCAGAAATTGTATTCCCACCGAAAACTTCCGGTGAATTTACTAAATTACTCATGATAAACATTGACAAAATACATAACAATTATTTTAAGAATTATAGATACAGAACTCCTTTATGCAATCGCTATGTCAGATTTTAAAATAGCTTTTTGGCGAAAGCACATTTTGCAATATTCTGAGTACATAGCTCAGCCATCACGGCTAGCTATTTTGACACCCGCCAAGTTCGGGGCTCACTAAACTCAGAATTAGTATTAGAAAAATTAGATTACCTTTGCTGTTCTTCATCAGAATGCACTCCCAGGACTGCTACTTCCACAACAAATGTTGTTTTTGTTCCAAATAATCCATAGTTATGTGCAAATACCTCCGTTTTGTTTGTGCGTTCAGGTCACTATCCAAAGGGTAATGCGCGAGCGCATTTCGAGACAAAAAATGTCAAAATGTTCCATTACCGTACTTAGAAGCATGTCAAACGCTGTTTAAAATACATTTTTATGGTATTTTTCTCGTAAAATAGCGATAATATTCCAACCGGACAATGCTGTATTCATTCAAAAAGGAAGAGAAAAAATGGCGAGGTCTTGTGAATGCGCATTTCCAATCTCTTAGCCACCAGGCAGTCCACTGACAAACTCTGCTCCAGTACTCTGCCCGGAGACAGGAGACGCGTCAATCTGCTTTCTGAACGCTTTAGTGAGCCAATGGAAGCCTTAGAAAGTGCTACATAACCCCACGGGCACTGTAGTTTCGATAGAGAAGCAAAGGGAGAACTACAAATTCGCAGACAGGCTACTTCCTGCTTGGAATTTTCTCAGGTTTTTGCCTGCCATATGAGTTCTGTTATACTCACAGACATCATTCAAACAGTTTTAGAAACTTCAGAGTGTTTTCTATCCAAATCTAATAATAATATGCATATTCTCGTTTCTGGGAAAGAGTAGTAACCAGTTTAAATCGGTACGTTTTTTTTATCCGGCCGTGAAAATACTGCCCCCTAGCCCAGACAGGTTAACCAAAACAGACTGGCTGAGTTGTTACTGTAGCCCTACACGGGCGGAGTGCTGGCATAAGGCGAACTGGGCTGAGCTGAGGAATGCTGGCTGCCGTGCGTAGAGCAGGCGCAGGGCAGCCTGGGCCTAGGAGACGCACTGGTGGCCAGATATGCTGAGCAGGCATACTCCTTCCTGGCTGGATGCCCACTCTAGCACGGCACTTGAGAGGGGCTGTTATCGACCGCACCGGACTGTGCGTGCGGACGGGTGACACTTCCGCATAGCACGGTGCTCTCCACGCCAAACGCTCCCCATAATAAGCACGAGGAGTTGGCTCAGGTCTATTGCCTGACTTAACCCAACTCCCCGTGTGCCCCCCCAAAAAATATGTTTTGCGGCTGCCTCCTCACCTCCTGAAATGGAGGATATAATGCCTCATACCTCCGTCGTTCTGCCTTCGTTCTGCCAATTCCTCCTTCGGTCGCCGGTACTCCCCAGCCTGCCTCCAAGGTCCCTTTCCATCTAATATTTCCTCCCATGTCCATGACTCCTGCTGGTCCTTCATCCGCTGCTTGGTCCTCTATTGTTGGGTGGTTCTGTCGCGGGCGTCGTAAGGAGTGGACCAAAACGCAATGGGTAAAGTGCTCATCTTCTTATTTATTAAAGGAAAAAACACTTAACCAAAACAAACGACGAAAACAGTCCAATAAGGTGCACAGACTATACTGGAAACAACCACCCACAAGCACAAGTGAAAAATGAACACACTTATTAAATATGGCCTCCAATTAGAGACAACGACAACCAGCTGCCTCTAATTGGAGGTCATTGAAAAACACAACATAGAAATAGAAAACTAAAATAAACATAGAAATAGAAAATATAGAACATAAATCAAAAACCCCGAAACACACAAAACAAACACCCCCCTGCCACGCCTTGACCAAACTACAATAACAAATAACCCCTTTTACTGGTCAGGACGTGACAACTAATAAACAAAAGTGAAATAAACAATAAAAAATGAAGAGTAAACATTACACTCACAAAAGTTCCAAAATAATAAAGACATTTCAAATGTCATATGTCAATATACAGTGTTGTAACAATGTGCAAATAGTTAAAGTACAAAAGGGAAAATAAATAAACATAATGTAAGTTGTGTTTACAATGGTGTTCTTCACTGGTTGCCCCTTTCTTGTGGCAACAGATCAGAAATATTGCTGCTGTGATGGCACACTGGTATTTCACCCAGTAGATAAAGGAGTTTATCAAAATTGGGTTTGTTTTCAAATTCTTTGTGGACCTTTGCAATCTGAGGGACATATGTGTCTCTAATATGGTCATACATTTGGCAGGAGGTTAGGAAGTGCAGCTCAGTTTCCACCTCATTTTGTGGGCAGTGTGCACGTAGCCTGTCTTCTCTTGAGAGCCAGGTCTGCCTACGGCGGCCTTTCTCAATAGCAAGGCTATACTCAGTGAGTCTGTACATCGTCAAAGCTTTCCTTAAGTTTGGGTCAGTCACAGTAGTCAGGTATTCTGCCATTCTGTACTCTCTGTTTAGGGCCAAACGGCATTCTCGTTTGCTCAGTTCTTTTGTTAATTCTTTCCAATGTGTCAAGTAATTCTCTTTTTGTTTTCTCATGATTTGGTTGGGTCTAATTGTGTTGCTGTCCTGAGGCTCTGTGGGGTCTGTTTGTGTTTGTGAACAGAGCCCCAGGACCAGCTTGCTTAGGGGACTCTTCTCCAGGTTCATCTCTCTGTAGGTGATGTCTTTGTTATGGAAGGTTTGGGAATCGCTTCCTTTTAGTTGGTTGTAGAATTTAACGGCTCTTTCTGGATTTTGATAATAAGCAGGTATCGGCCTAATTCTGCTCTGCATGCATTATTTGGTGTTTTACTTTGTACACGGGGGATATTTTTGCAGAATTCTGCATGCCGAGTCTGGATTTGGTGTTTGTCCCATTTTTTTTAATTATTGGTTGGTGAGCGGACACCCGACCTCACAACCATAAAAGGCAATGGGTTCTATAACTGATTCAAGTATTTCTTACCAGATCCTAATTGGTATGTCGAATTTTATGTTCGTTTTGATGGCATAGAAAGCCCTTCTTGCCTTGTCTCTAAGATCGTTCACAGCTTTGTGGAAGTTACCTGTGGTGCTGATGTTTAGCACCAGATCATCACCAAACAGTAGACATTTACATTTACATTTACATTTTAGTCATTTAGCAGACGCTCTTATCCAGAGCGACTTACAGTAGTGAATGCATAAATTTCATACATTCTTTTTTTTTTTGTACATTTGACTTCAGATTCTAGTAGGGTGAGGCCGGGTGCTGCAGACTGTTCTAGTGCCCTCACCAATTCTTTATCTGTTTGTCTGTTGCCAGTTCGTCTTGTCTCGTCAAGCCTACCAGCCTGTTTTTCCCTTACACCTGTTATACTCTATACCTTTTTTTCTAGTTTTCCGGTTTTGACCATTCTGCCTGTCCTGACCCTGAGCCTGTCTGCCGTTCTGTACCTGTCTGACACTGCCCTGGATTACTGACCTCTGCCTGCCCTTGACCTGTCTTTTGCCTGCCCCTTGTTTGGTCAATAAACCTCTGTGACTCGTGATAAATTTGTTGATATATATGTTGATATATATTTATTGAAGACCGTGGGGCTTAAGCTCCATCCCTGTCTCACCCAACGAAAGAAATTTGTGTTTTTTGCCAATTTTAACCGCACACTTGTTTTTTGTGTACATGGATTTTATGCCGTCTCTCTCTCGCTGTCTCGCTCTCTCGCAGTCTTTCGCTCACTCTCTACACTCTCTCTACTCTCTCTCACTCCCTGTCTCTCTCTCAAGTCAATTTTCAATGTAAGGCCTTATTGGCATGGGAAATGTATGTTTACATTGCCAAAGCAAGTGAAATAGATAATAAACAAAAGTGAAATAAACAATACAAAATGAACAGTGAACAGTACACTTACAAAAGTTCCAAAAGAATAAAGGCATTTCAAATGTCATTATGTATATATACTATGTTGTAATGATGTCCAAATAGTTAAAGTACAAACAGGGGAATTAACATAAATATAGGTTGTATTTACATTTTGTGTCTGTCATTCTCTCTCTCTACTTTCTCTACTCCCTGTCACTCTACTCTCTCTCCTCTCTGGTGGTCTCTCTTTCTCTCTACTCTTCTGCATTTTATCCATTACACTCACTAGGTCTCCTGTGCACTTATCAGAGCTTCACTGGGACGGATGCAGTCATTTGGAAGGAAGGAAGGCAGTCGTTTTAAGGTCTCTTTCATATCTGTGAGCCTGGGGAATCTATGACATTTCAAAAGGTTTTATTCTGGTTTCCACCTTGTGCAGTGAAATTATAGTAGCTGCTGATATTTCTCTTGTAGCCTGCTCTTTCTTTCCTGTATGTTTTGTCCTGGCCTTCGATATCTCATGCACTCTAGCTTTGGAACCATTGTTCCCCTGTATTCTTTATTGGAGAGGGTTTCCGCATGGCCTTCAATAGCTCTTAGTTTAATGTACGATTAACTTACAAAATCACTGGTGATTATAGCTGCAAACAGCAACACGTCACTGCATTTACCTTACCGAACATGTTATATTCTGGATTAATTACCGCTTCACTAAACATGTTATATTCCGGATGAACTACTGCTTCACTAAACATGTTATATTCCGGATTAACTGCCCCTTCACTAAACATGTTATATTCCGGATTAACTGCCCCTTCACTAAACATGTTATATTCCGAATTAACTGCCCCTTCACTAAACATGTTATTTTTATATTATTTAAAATTTTTTTTTTATTTATTTCAAGATAAAGCAAAGCAGTCTGACAAAAACAACAACACAGTTACACATAAACAAACGTACAGTCAATAACACAATAGAAAAATCTATGTACAGTGTGTGCAAATGTAGAAGAGTAGGGAAGCAAGGCAATAAATAGATCATAGAGGCTAAATAAATTACAATTTAGCATTAACACTGGAGTGATAGATGTGCAGATGACGATGTACAAGTAAAGATACTGGGGTGCAAAAGAGCATGTAACAATTATGGGGATGAGGTAGGTGGGTGGGCTACTTACAGATAGTCTGGCTGTGTACAGGTACAGTGATCGGTAAGTTAGAGAGGGAGATATAAGACTCCAGCTTCAGTGGGGTGCTGAGATGTTGGCCGGGGTAGGGGTAGCCAGGTGGAAAGCATGGCCAGTTGTAGAAAAATGCTTACTGAAAATATTGACTATCGTAGATTTATTGGTGGTGACAATGTTTCCTATCCTGAGCGCAGTGGGCAGCTGGGAGGAGGTGCTCTTTTTCTCCATGGACTTTAGTGTCCCAAAACTTTTTGGAATTAGTGCTACAGGATGCAAATTTCTGTTTGAAAAAGCTAGCCTTAGCTTTTCTAAGTGACTGAGTATATCGGTTCCTGATTTCCCTGAAAAGTTGCATATCGCGGGGGCTATTCGATGCTAATGCAGAACGCCACAGGATGTTTTTGTGCTGGTCAAGGGCAGTCAAGTCTGGGGTGACCCAAGGGCTATATCTGTTCTTAGTTCAACATTTTTTGAATGGGGTATGTCTATTTAAGACGCTGAGGAAAGCACCTTTAAAGAGCAACCAGGCATCCTCTACTGACAGGATGAGGTCAATATCCTTCCAGGAAAGGCTTGCTCACTGAAGTGTTTTACGGAGCGTTTGACAGTGAAGAGCGGTGGTCATTTGACCGCGGACCCATTACGCACACAGGCAATGAGGCAATGATCGCTGAGATCCTGGTTGAAGACAGCAGATGTGTATTTAGAGGGCAAGTTGGTCAGGATGATATCTAAGAGGGTGCCAATGGTTATGAATTTAGGGTTGTACCTGGTAGGTTCCTTGATAATTTGTGTGAGATTGAGGGCATCTAGGTTAGATTGTAGGACGGCCGGGGTATTAAGCATGTCCCAGTTCAGGCCACCTAACAGTATGAACTCTGAAGATAGATGGGGGATAATCAATTCAAGTATGGTGTCCATGGCACAGCTGGGGGCAGAAAGGGGTCTATAACAAGCGGCAATGGTGAGAGACTTGTTTCTGGAAAGATGGATATTTAAAAGTAGAAGCTTGAATTGTTTGGGCACAGACCTGGATAGTATGACAGAACCCTGCAGGCTATCTCTGCAGTAGATTACAACTCCGCCCCCTTTGGCAGTTCTATCTCTTCGGAAAATGTTATAGTAAGGGATGGAAATTTCAGAATATTTGGTGGCCTTCCTAATCTAGGATTCAGGACATCCGGGTTGGCGGAGTGTGCTAAAGCAGTGAATAAAACAAACTTAGGCACGAGGCTTCTAATGTTAACATGCATGAAACCAAGGCTTTTACAGAAGTCAACAAATGAGAGCACCTGGGGAATGGGAGTGGAGCTAGGGGCTGCAGGGCCTGGGTTAACCTCTACATTACCAGAGGAACAGAGGAGGAGTAGGATAAGGGTATGGCTAAAGGCTATAAAAACTGGTCATCTAGTGCGTTCGGAACAGAGTGTAAAAGGAGCAGATTTCTGGGTGTGGAAGAATAGATCCAAGGCATAATGTACAGGCAAGGGTATGGTAGGATGTGAATACAGTGAGGGTAAACCTAGGCATTGAGTGACGATGAGAGAGGTTTTGTCTCTAGAGGCACCATTTAAGCAGGTGAGGTCACCGCATGTGTGGAGGGTGGAACAAAAGTGCTAGCTAAGGCATATTGAGCAGGGCTGGAGGCTCTACAGTGAAATAAGACAATAATCACTAACCAAAACAGCAATAGACAAGGCATATTGACATTAGGGAGAGGCATGTGTAGCCGAGTGATCATAGGGTCCAGGGAGTAGCTAGGCGAGCTGGAGACACGGCAATTCGGAGAGCTAGCGGGTCGGGGCTAGCAGGCTAGCAGATAAGGGACGTTGGGGGACGTCCCAATGGAAGAGCCTGTTGAAACCCCCTCTGACCGTTACGTCGGCAGACCAGTCATGATGGATTGGTGGGGCTCCGTGTTAACAGTAAAAGGGTCCAGGCCAATTGGCAAAATAGGTATTGTAGCCCAAGTATTGGCTGATGGACCTCTTCAGCTAGCAGGGAGATGGGCCTAGCTCCAGGCTAGCTCCAGGCTAACTGGTGCTTACTTCGGGAAAGAGACGTTAGCCAGGAGTAGCCACTCGGAGGCTCATAGCTTGCAGTAGGAGTCCGGAGATGTGGTAGAGAAAAAAGCAGTCCGATATACTCTGGGTTGATATCGCGCTGTGCATACTGGCAGGAATTGCCCGGGCTGAGGCTGACTGATGTCCGAGTTAACGGTGATGACCGCTAGCAGTGGCAAACTGACTATTAGCTAGTAGCTAGTTAGCTGGCTAGCTACTGATGGGGGTTCCAGTTCGAAAGTGTAAAAAATAGCAGATCCGTACCACTTTGTGTGAGGCGGTTTGCAGGAGAGTATGTTTAGTCCGTAGATGGAAATTGAGATTTAAAAAAAAAATACAAAAATATTTGAAATATAAATGAAGAAAACGATATACACTGCTCAAAAAAATAAATGGAACACTTAAACAACACAATGTAACTCCAAGTCATTCACACTTCTGTGAAATCAAACTGTCCACTTAGGAAGCAACACTGATTGACAATAAATTTCACATGCTGTTGTGCAAATGGAATAGACAACAGGTGGAAATTATAGGCAATTAGCAAGACACCCCCAATAAAGGAGTGGTTCTGCAGGTGGTGACCACAGACCACTTCTCAGTTCCTATGCTTCCTGGCTGATGTTTTGGTCACTTTTGAATGCTGGCGGTGCTTTCACTCTAGTGGTAGCATGAGATGGAGTCTACAACCCACACAAGTGGCTCAGGTAGTGCAGCTCATCCAGGATGGCACATCAATTCGAGCTGTGGCAAGAAGGTTTGCTGTGTCTGTCAGCGTAGTGTCCAGAGCATGGAGGCCGTACCAGGAGACAGGCCAGTACATCAGGAGACGTGGAGGAGGCCGTAGGAGGGCAACAACCCAGCAGCAGGACCGCTACCTCCACCTTTGTGGAAGGAGGAGCAGGAGGAGCACTGCCAGAGCCCTGCAAAATAACCTCCAGCAGGCCACAAATGTGCATGTGTCTGCTCAAACGGTCAGAAACAGACTCTATGAGGGTGGTATGAGGGCCCGACGTCCACAGGTGGGGGTTGTGCTTACAGCCCAACACCGTGCAGGACGTTTGGCATTTGCCAGAGAACACCAAGATTGGCAAATTCGCCACTGGCACCCTGTGCTCTTCACAGATGAAAGCAGGTTCACACTGAGCACATGTGACAGACGTGACAGAGTCTGGAGACGCCGTGGAGAATGTTCTGCTGCCTGTAACATCCTCCAGCATGACCGGTTTGGCGGTGGGTCAGTCATGGTGTGGGGTGGCATTTCTTTGGGGGGCCGCACAGCCCTCCATGTGCTCGCCAGAGGTAGCCTGACTGCCATTAGGTACCGAGATGAGATCCTCAGACCCCTTGTGAGACCATATGCTGGTGCGGTTGGCCCTGGGTTCCTCCTAATGCAAGACAATGCTAGACCTCATGTGGCTGGAGTGTGTCAGCAGTTCCTGCAAGAGGAAGGCATTGATGCTATGGACTGGCCCGCCCGTTCCCTAGACCTGAATCCAATTGAGCACATCTGGGACATCATGTCTCGCTCCATCCACCAACGCCACGTTGCACCACAGACTGTCCAGGAGTTGGCGGATGCTTTAGTCCAGGTCTGGGAGGAGATCCCTCAGGAGACCATCCGCCACCTCATCAGGAGCATGCCCAGGTGTTGTAGGGAGGTCATACAGGCACGTGGAGGCCACACACACTACTGAGACTCATTTTAACTTGTTTTAAGGACATTATATCAAAGTTGGATCAGCCTGTAGTGTGGTTTTTCCACATTAATTTTGAGTGTGACTCCAAATCCACACCTCCATGAGTTGATAAATTGGATTTCCATTGATTCTTTTTGTGTGATTTTGTTGTCAGCACATTCAACTATGTAAAGAAAAAGTATTTAATAAGATTATTTCATTCATTCAGATCTAGGATGTGTTATTTTAGTGTTCCCTTTATTTTTTGAGCAGTGTACATGGGACAGGACGGGACAAGACAAACAGACGTTCGACCGCTATGCCATCATGGAACTGTTATATTCCGGATGAACTACCGCTTCACTAAACGTGTTATATTCCGGATGAACAACTACTACTCCTTGAAGCGAGCATTAAAGGCATTTAGCCCATCTAGTAGGCTCCCTTCACTGGGCAGCTCGCGGCTGGGTTTCCCCTTGTAGTCCATAATAGTTTTCAATCCCTGCCACATCCGACGAGCATCAAGGCCGGTGTAGTAGGACTCAATTTTAATCCTGTATTGACGCTTTGCCTGTTTGTTTCTTCGTCTGTGGGCATAGCGGGATTTCATATAAGTGTCTGGACTAGTGTCCCGCTCCTTGAATGCGGAAGCTCTACCCTTTAGCTCGTGGCTTCTGTTGGGATACAGTGGGGGAGAAAAGTATTTGATCCCCTGCTGATTTTGTACGTTTGCCCACTGACAAAGAAAGCATCAGTCTATAATTTTAATGGTAGGTTTATTTGAACAGTGAGAGACAGAATAACAACAAAAATATCCAGAAAAACGCATGTCAGAAATGTTATAAATTGATTTGCATTTTAAATGAGGGAAATAAGTATTTGACCCCCTCTCAATCAGAAAGATTTCTGGCTCCCAGGTGTCTTTTATAAAGGTAACAAGCTGAGATTCGGAGCACACTCTTAAAGGGAGTGCTCCTAACCACAGCTTGTTACCTGTAAAAAAGACACCTGTCCACAGAAGCAATCGATCAATCAGATTCCAAACTCTCCACCATGGCCAAGACCAAAGAGCTCTCCAAGGATGTCAGGGACAAGATTGTAGACCTACACAAGGCTGGAATGGGCTACAAGACCATCGCCAAGCAGCTTGGTGAGAAGGTGACAACATTTGGTGTGATTATTCGCAAATGGAAGAAACACAAAAGAACTGTCAATATCCCTCAGCCTGGGGCTCCATGCAAGATCTCACCTCGTGGAGTTGCAATGATCATGACAACGGTGAGGAATCAGCCCAGAACTACACGGGAGGATCTTGTCAATGATCTCAAGGCAGCTGGAACCATAGTCACCAAGAAAACAATTGGTAACACACTACGCCGTGAAGGACTGAAATCCTGCAGCGCCCGCAAGGTCCCCCTGCTCAAGAATACATATACATGCCCGTCTGAAGTTTGCCAATGAACATCTGAATGACTCAGAGGACAACTGGTGAAAGTGTTGTGGTCAGATGAGACCAAAATGGAGCTCTTTGACATCAACTCAACTCGCCGTGTTTGGAGGAGGAGGAATGCTGCCTATGACCCCAAGAACACCATCCCCACGTCAAACATGGAGGTGGAAGCTTTGGGGATGTTTTTCTGCTAAAGGGACAGGACAACTTCACCGCATCAAAGGGACGATGGACGGGGCCATGTACCGTCAAATCTTGGGTGAGAACCTCCTTCCCTCAGCCAGGGCATTGAAAATGGGTCGTGGATGGGTATTCCAGCATGACACTGACCCAAAACACACGGCCAAGGCAACAAAGGAGTGGCTCAAGAATAAGCACATTAAGGTCCTGGAGTGGCCTAGCCAATCTCCAGACCTTAATCCCATAGAAAATCTGTGGAGGGAGCTGAAGGTTCGAGTTGCCAAACGTCAGCCTCGAAACCTTAATGACTTGAAGATCTGCAAAGAGGAGTGGAACAAAATCCCTCCTGAGATGTGTGCAAACCTGGTGGCCAACTACAAGAAACGTCTGACCTCTGTGATTGCCAACAAGGGTTTTGCCAACAAGTACTAAGTCATGTTTTGCAGAGGGGTCAAATACTTATTTCCCTCATTAAAATGCAAATCATTTTATAACATTTTTGACATGTGTTTTTCTGGATTTTTTTGTTGTTATTCTGTCTCTCACTGTTCAAATAAACCTACTATTAAAATTATAGACTGATCCTTTCTTTGTAAGTGGGCAAACGTACAAAATCAGCAGGGGATCAAATACTTTTTTCCCTCACTGTATGTACATATGGTCACTGTGGGGACGACGTTGTTGATGCACTTATTGATGAAGCTGGTGACTGAGGTGGTATACTCCTCAATGCCATTGGATGAATCCCGGAACGTTTTCCAGTCTGTGCTGGAACAGTCCTGTCACATAGCATCCACAGTACAGCCGACTAGTTCTAGTTAACGCTACCTATCAAAAAATATATACATTTTTACAAATCGATACGTTAATGTAACAATATAATATTTCCCAAAATAGTATTGTGAAATGTAACTGCATTGACGTTTTCCCCCATTACTACAAGACGATGTATGATATATTGCACATTGTATTTGATAGCACATTGATAACACATTTAATAACACATTGATAACACATTGATAACACATTGATAACACATTTAATAACACATTGATAACACATTGATAACACATTGATAACACATTTAATAAAACATTGATAACACATTGATAACACATTGATAACACATTTAATGACACATTGAATGACACATTTGAAAACACACTGAATGACACATTGAATGACACATTGAATGACACATTTGATAACACATTGATAATGAATTGATAACACATTTTATAACACATTTAATATAACATTTCAAAACACATTGATAATGAATTGATAACACATATTATAACACATTTAATTTAACATTTAAAAACACATTTTATAACACATTTAATATAACATTTAAAAACACATTTAATAACACATTGATAACACATTGATAGCATATTTTAATATAACATTTAAAACACATTTCAAAATGCACATGTGACTCGTTTCAGGAAACTCGGAGTATGTCGGGTGTCACTACTTCACAAGAGAATAATTTGAAAGTACATTTTTATTTTAATCAAAATGTGTTTTTTGTCAGAAATACCTCCTGGAACATGTGAACTTTCGTGTTCCTTACTAACAAACTTGTGTGCCATCTGTAAATACGAATACAATTGTTAAATGTATTCTTTCTGCATTGTTAAGAGGGAAAACCCAGATATTTGCAAAGTTTGTGATGAATGACAGGTTGTTTCTTCATGCAAAATAGATTTAAAGAATGTTAAGACTACACAAAGGTTAAACAGCATACATTGGCAAACAAGCAAAACAATACTTTGAGACATTACAGATTCATCATATGACAAGGGTTGGATAGCTCTACACTTTATGTGAACAAACAAATCACAAATGTCGCAAGCCACCGCTTTTTAATTCTTCCTAACCACAGTTTGGGCATAGTAGTTTAGCTTGCTTTGTGGTGTTTGGGGCAGGACAGGGGTGTACATCACCACAGAGTAGCAGACTGAAAGTAACAAGCAGCTTGTTGGGGTTGACACCGGTCTCCGCTGCGCTGCGGAGTTTCCTGTGTACATTCCCCGAGAGGCTCAGCTGTTCCCGTAGGAAAGGTGATATCAGATGCCGGTAAAGTTGTTCATGGCCCAAGTTCACACTATGAAAGAAAAGATTTCCATCCACATCTTTCGGTGTAGGTGGAACGGGAGTTTGAGATAATCTTCATGTTTGAATTGTAGAATAAATCAGAAATCCCAAAACAAAACTTCTGGTTAGAGACATAATAGTGGAGATTATACGCCGACTGGAATGCTGTTGATGATAGTCCTCTGGGATTTGTGGTAATGTCACCAACATCAAAAGGGGAGACTCACAAGTACGAAGGTGTCGGTTGTTTTGCTCTACGATGCACACAAAGGGATCGTCTGAAGGTAACCCAGAACCGGTCTGTTAAAATGGCACACCGTGCATAGGGGTAAAAATTGAAACGAATAAGCTAGGTCTGACCACAAGTCAGAGACCACTATGATGACACACCAAATGTGTTTGATAGATTTGAATATGTTAAAGATGCTATATACAGCTTCCTATGTACATCAGTGGACATTATAAAGGGCCATATTTTTTACTAATAAATCAATGGCCAGTTTGGCTACGTCCGCAAATTGGTTGTGTTTTCAATATGGTGCTGACTGAGTTTGACACCCCTACTACATCTCTTTATTACAGTGATTCGGGATGCAAAATTCTGCTAACTTTCCAAATATTCCCAGGTTTTCCAAAAATCCAAGATGGAGGATTGCTGGATTTCCTTTTTATTTCTGCCGTTTTTAAAAAAATCTTCAAACCGGGATTTCTGGTAAACCTGGGAATTTTGGGAAAGTTACTAGAATTTTGCAACCCTAGACATGATATTTGGGTCATTATTACAACATGTAGTGACATTATGCTGACATATTGCAATTCATGCATGTCGTATGTCTGAGACGATGAGAACATGTCTAGCTGTCACACTGATGATTTTGAAATTACGCCCATGGTGGTAAAACTGGCAGATTTTACCACAGGAGGGCTGTGTGTGGGGTGTCATGATGTTTATGTCAATCTCTCTTTTTGGAATGCCCATGAGTCCTTGGGGTTGTTTTTGGAATGCACGTGAGTCCTTGGGGTTGTTTATGGAATGCATGTGAGTCCGTGGGGTTGTTTATGGAATGCACGTGAGTCCTTGGGGTTGTTTATGGAATGCACGTGAGTCCTTGGGGTTTTTATGGAATGCACGTGAGTCCTTGGGGTTATTTATGGAATGCACGTGAGTCCTTGGGGTTGTTTATGGAATGCACGTGAGTCCTTGGGGTTTTTATGGAATGCACGTGAGTCCTTGGGGTTGTTTATGGAATGCACGTGAGTCCTTGGGGTTTTTATGGAATGCACGTGAGTCCTTGGGGTTGTTTATGGAATGCACGTGAGTCCTTGGGGTTATTTATGGAATGCACGTGAGTCCTTGGGGTTATTTATGGAATGCACGTGAGTCCTTGGGGTTGTTTATGGAATGCACGTGAGTCCTTGGGGTTTTTATGGAATGCCCATGAGTCCTTGGGGTTATTTTCACTTATTGAAGACAAACAAGAATAATGAAGTTTGTTTAGGATGCAAATGCCTCTTTGTTTGAAGCCATGGAACAATTCATGGAGACGTTGTCTGGTTCTGACATTTCTAGTTACCAGATGCAATCTAGTAGTATCTGTAAACGTTTCAATGGGAAAAAAACATTATTTTAGTGGGCATTTCAATAAGCTATGTTTACATATTAAATTACCCTATTTCATGCTAATGTGCTACCCAAGCATAAAATCCATGAGGTTTGGGATTCTAATGGATCAGATATTATGTTATCTAGTAGTTTGAGATAAGGCAAAGGAAAACCATCTCAGTGTATTTATTTGGACAAAGCCAACACAGCTCAAAAAAACACAAATTATAGTATTAGTTTGTTGATAGTATTGGCTTGTTGATAGTATTAGCTTGTTGATAGTATTAGCTTGCTGATAGTGTTCATTTGTTGATAGTATTAATGTGTTGATAGTATTAGTTTGTTGACAGTATTAATTTGCTGATAGTGTTAATTTGTTGATCGTATTAATTTGTTGATAGTATTCATGTGTTGATAGTATTTGTGTGTTGATATTATTTGTTTGTTGCATACTATTAGTTTGTTTGTGAGCATTAGTTTGTTGGAGAGTATTAGTTTGTTGGATACTATTAGTTTGAGGATAGCATTAGTTTGTTGTATACTATTAGTTTCTTTTATACTATTAGTTTGTTAATGGCATTAGTTTGTTGGACAGTATTCGTTTGTTGATAGAATAAGTTTGTTGGATAGTGTTACTTTGTTGGATAGCATGAGTTTGTTGATAGAATTAGTTTGTTGGACAGCATTAGTTTGCTGATAGAATTAGTTTGTTGGATAGCATTAGTTTGCTGATAGAATTAGTTTGTTGATAGTATTAGTTTGTTGGACGGATAGTATTTGTTTGTTAGATAGTATTCGTTTGTTGATAGCATTAGTTTGTTAATAGCATTAATTTGTTGGTGGTACAAGTTTGCAGATGGTACTAGTTTGCTGATAGTATTTGTTTGTTGATAGCAGTAGTTTGTTGGACAGCATTAGTTTTGTTGGATAGCATTAGTTTGTTAATAGCATAAATTTTTTGATAGTATTACTTTGCTGAAAGTATTAGTTTGTTGATAGTATTAATTTGTTGGACAGATAGTATTTGTTTGTTGGATAGTATTAGTTTGTTGGATAGCATTAGTTTTTGGGCGAGTATTAGTTTGTTGGATAGCATTGGTTTGACGGATAGTAATAGTTTGTTAATAGTGTTAGTTTGTTGATAGTATTAGTTTGTTGGATAGTATTAGTTTGTTGGATAGCATTAGTTTTTGGGCGAGTATTAGTTTGTTGGATAACATTGGTTTGACGGATAGTAATAGTTTGTTAATAGTGTTAGTTTGTTGATAGTATTAGTTTGTTGACAGTATTAGTTTGTTGATAGTATTAGTTTGTTGACAGTATTAGTTTGTTGATATAATTAGTTTGTTTGATAGTGTTACTTTGTTGGATAGTATTAGTTTGTTGATAGCATTAATGTGTTGGATAGTATTAGTTGATAGTATTAGTTTGTTGGTGTCACGTCCTGACCATATAGAGCTCGTATTTTTCTATGGTAGAGTTGGTCAGGGCGTGACTGTGGGGTTTTGTCTAGTTTATTTATTTCTATGTTTGGTTCTAGTTTCTTTTTTCTATGTTGGTTTTTGTCTAGTTTACATTTTCTATGTTGTGTTCTAGGTTTTTCTTTCTAGGTTGGGGTTTTCGTATGATTCCCAATTAGAGGCAGCTGGTCATTGTTGTCTCTAATTGGGGATCATATTTAAGTTGTTGTTTTTCCCACTAGTGTTTGTGGGAGATTATTTTGAGTTTATGCATGTAGCACCGCTTTGTCACGGTTTGTTGTTTTTGTTTATTGTCTGTCTTGCATAGTTTCACACAGAAAAAAAGATGTGGAACAATAAGCATGCTGCGACGGTCTCTTTCATATGACAGCCGTGACAGTTGGATAGTATTAGTTTGTTGATAACATTCATTTTTGGGAGAGTATTAGTTTGTTGGATAGAACTGGTTTGAAGGAGAGTATTAGTTTGTTCATAGCTTTAGTTTGTTGATAGTGTTCATTTGTAGATAGTATTAGTTTGTTGGATACTGTTAGTTTGTCATATACTATTAGTTTGCTGATAGTATGCATTTGTTGGATAGTATTAGTTTGTTAATAGCATGAATTTGTTGATAGTATCAGTTTTCTGATAGAATTAGTTTGTTGGTAGTATTCGTTTTTTGGATAGTAGTAGTTTGTTGATAGTATTAGATTGTTGATAGTATTAGTTTGCTGATAGTATTAGTTTGTTGAATAGGATTAGATTTGTTGATGATAGCATTAGTTTGCTGATAGTATTAGTTTGTTGAATAGCATTAGTTTGTTAATAGTATTAGTTTGTTAATAGTATTAGTTTGTTTGACAGTATTCGTTTGTTGATAACATTCATTTTTGGGAGAGTGTTAGTTTGTTGGATAGCATTGGTTTGAAGGAGAGTATTAGTTTGTTCATAGCATTAGTTTGTTGTTAGTGTTCATTTGTAGATAGTATTAGTTTGTTGGAGAGTATTAGTTTGTTGGAGAGTATTAGTTTGTTGGATAGCATTAGTTTGTTGGAGAGCATTAGTTTGTTGGATAGCATTAGTTTGTTGGAGAGCATTAGTTTGTTGGATAGCATTAGTTTGTTGGAGAGTATTAGTTTGTTGGAGAGTATTAGTTTGTTGGAGAGCATTAGTTTGTTGGAGAGTATTAGTTTAATGGCATTCATTTGTTGGATGGATAGAATTTGTTTGTTAGATTGATTTTGTTTGTTGATAGCATTAGTTTAATAGCATTAATTTGTTGGCATTATTGGTTTGCAGATGGTATTGGTTTGCAGATGGTATTGGTTTGCTGATGGCAGTAGTTTGTCGGTGGCATTAGTTTGTTTGTTGTTTGCATTAGTTTTTTAATAGCATGAATTTATTGATAGCATAAGTTTGTTAATAGCATGAATTTATTGATAGTATTAGTCTGTTGAAGGTATTAATTTGTTGGATGGAAAGTATTTGTATTTTGGATAGTATTCATTTGTTAATAGCATTAGTTTGCTGGATAGCATTAGTTTGTTGGATAGCATTAGTTTGTTGGATAGCATTAGTTTGTTGGATAGCATTAGTTTGCTGGATAGCATTAGTTTGTTGGATAGCATTAGTTTGTTGGATAGCATTAGTTTGTTGGATAGCATTAGTTTTTTGGATAGCATTAGTTTTTTGGATAGCATTAGTTTGTTGGATAGCATTAGTTTGTTGGATAGCATTAGTTTGTTGGATAGCATTAGTTTGTTGGATAGCATTAGTTTGCTGGATAGCATTAGTTTGTTGGATAGCATTAGTTTGCTGGATAGCATTAGTTTGCTGGATAGCATTAGTTTGCTGGATAGCATTAGTTTGTTGGATAGCATTAGTTTGTTGGATAGCATTAGTTTGCTGGGTAGTATTAGTTTGTTTCTGTTTTATTTTGGGGGTGGTAAATTAGCTTTAATATTGCAGATTGATTGTGGATTTCATCATTGTAAGTGTCTATCTTTTCCAATCCCCCATAAAAAATACATATAAATATATATATATATATATATTTTAATATATTTTCCTTCATTATTTTCCCCTAACCCTAGCATCCCTTCCCTATTTGGAGTAAACTAAAGGACAATAACTCTTAGGCTTCTACTTCTACTTAAAATATACATTTTCGGACACAATACAGGTTGCAATAGTTACCTTTTGTTTGTTTTTAGTCCCAGCTTTCAGCTCTACTCAAGCCCTCCCATCTATCTCTGAACACCATTTTGATTTGCCATATATTTTTCTGTGATGTTTCACAAAAATTCTGATCCTTTCTATTCTCATAGATTCTACATATTGTAAATTGAAGATAAACATTTTTGCTATGAGTATTATTAATCGATTCACTATGACTTTTTAAATCCCCCAGCAGTGCTATTTGCAGAGCTAGCTCCAGGTAAATGTTGCAATTCTTCAAACTTCAAACTTCCTAAACTTGTGACCAAAAACAAGCGACTTAAGGACAGTACCAAAATAAATTATCAAATGATTCTGTCTCTTCGTAGCAATATCTGCAGATCTGGGATGGTTGTATCCCGCATATGTATATATAATATTCTGTTGGTTCCAATAATTTTGTATAATTATTTAAATTGAAAAATTCTAAGTTCTGAGTCTGGCGTCGTTGTGCGTATCAGTTCATAAACCATGTGCCATGGAATCGGTACATCAAAAATCTCTTCCCAACTTTTTTGCAATCTATATGGCACATATGTCAATTTTTTGTTCCTTAAATTAAACTGGTATCCTTTTTAATTTATCACAATTTTCTTTAGCCAATTTTGGTCTTTAATGCAGGGCCGTCAGACAAGTTCCTGACTCTCCAGAGGGTAGTGAGGTCTGCACAACACATCACCGGGGGCAAACTACCTGCCCTCCAGGAAAACCTACACCACCCGATGTCACAGGAAGGCCAAAAAGATCATCAAGGACAACAACCACCCGAGCCACTGCCTGTTCACCCCGCTACCATCCAGAAGGCGAGGTCAGTACAGGTGCATCAAATCTGGGACCGAGTGACTGAAAAACAGCTTCTATCTCAAGGCCATCAGACTGTTAAACAGCTTCTATCTCATGTGTAGCTCATCCCGTGTAGCTCAGTTGGTAGAGCATGGTGTTTGCAACGCCAGGGTTGTGGGTTCGATTCCCACGGGGGACCAGTACGGAGAACAAATGTATGCATTCACTACTGTAAGTCGCTCTGGATAAGAGCGTCTGCTAAATTACTAAAATGTAAAAAATGTAAAATCTCAAGGCCTTCATACTGTTAAACAGCCATCACTAACATTGAGTGGCTGCTGCCAACATACTGACTCAAATCTCCAGCCACTTTAATTGTTAAAAATTGGATGTAATAAACATATCACTTTAAACAATGCCACTTTATATAATGTTTACATACCCTACATTTCTCATCTCATATGTATTTACTGTACTCTATACCATCTACCGCATCTTGCCTATGCTGCTCAGCCATCACTCATCCATATATTTATGTACTGTATGTATGAATGAATAAGTATGTACTGTACATACTTATTCATTCCTTACACTTGTGTGTATAACGTAGTTGTTGTGAAATTGTTAGATTACTTGTTAGATATTACTGCACGTTCGGAAATAGCACAAGCATTTCGCTACACTCGCATTATCATCTGCTAACCATGTGTATATGACCAATAAAATGTGATTTTGATTTGAGTTTTACGAATCGGCCTCATGGCCTTCGTCAGAGCTTTAGTGAGTTTTTTATTAGCACCCTTATGTAGACCTAGCCCCAACCGCATCCGTTCCGCGCATCGAATGGGGTTGGAGGTGAAGGAAAAACAAATAAGTGCTACCAAACACAACAAAATAAATTTCATAAATTTTAAAATAAAGTGTGTACATAAAACGTATTAAACACGTCTGGAAAACCACAATGAGGACATCGACCTGCCAAGCAAGTTTTCAGAAATCATTGGGTACAGCGCAAGAGAAACATCAGGGTAATTTGAAATAAGGGCATAATTCATGTTCAAATTCACAACATAACATACATAGGCATTTCGTCATTAAGACCTTCAGGAAATAATGTCTGGAGGGTGAAAATCCCAAAACATTCTCTTTTACTCAGAGTATTATTAATATCACCTCCCCTGTCTGATATCTTAACTTTCTCTATGCTACATAATCTAAAGGTAGACATGTCATGTTTTAGGTCATTAAAATGTACTGCGACTGGATAATCCCTGTTTTTCCTAATGTAACCTTTATGTTCACTGATTCTCTGTTTGAGAGAACGAGAGGTTTTACCTACATAGCACAGCCCACATGGACATTTAATCATGTAGATAACATGGGTGGTGGAGCATGTAATAATGTAATTTATTTGGAACCGTTTTCCCTAAATGCATAAGGGTGATAGTTTGTAGTGTGATTACCTTTA
Organism: Salmo salar; assembly: GCF_965601325.2. NCBI lineage: Eukaryota > Metazoa > Chordata > Actinopteri > Salmoniformes > Salmonidae > Salmo > Salmo salar. Next base: position 164,610,741 of record NC_138299.1, read on the forward strand.
CGGTCCATTGAGGTAATTAAAACCATATTATAAACTCTCACCATAATAATAGAGTCTTGTATTGCTTGTATGCTTAATAAATTATTATATATATTTTCAGAGAAGTGTGGATCATCATTATTTGGACCGTATAGATTAATGAGCCAAATCTGTTTATGGTCCAATAACATACTTAAAATTATCCATCTACCTTGCAGATCTGTTTGAACAACATCCCATTCCCACAATACAGTGGGATATATCTGATTCCTCCAGGGACAACATCCCATTCCCACAATACAGTGGGATATATCTGATTCCTCCAGGGACAACATCCCATTCCCAGAATACAGTGGGATATATCTCTTTCCTCCAGGGACAACATCCCATTCCCAGAATACAGTGGGATATATTTCTTTCCTCCAGGGACAACATTCCATTCCCAGAATACAGTGGGATATATTTCTTTCCTCCAGGGACAACATTCCATTCCCACAATACAGTGGGATATATCTGATTCCTCCAGGGACAACATCCCATTCCCAGAATACAGTGGGATATATCTCTTTCCTCCAGGGACAACATTCCATTCCCAGAATACAGTGGGATATACTGTATCTGTTTCCTCCAGGGACAACATTCCATTCCCACAATACAGTGGGATATATCTCTTTCCTCCAGGGACAACATCCCATTCCCAGAATACAGTGGGATATACTGTATCTGTTTCCTCCAGGGACAACATTCCATTCCCACAATACAGTGGGATATATTTGTTTCCTACAGGGACAACATCCAATTCCCAGATGGAGTCACAGGTGTACAGGTGGTGTGATACATTGTAAAACACATTCATATCCTAATATTGAGTTGCACCCCCCCCCCCCCCCCCCCCCCGTTTGCCCTCATAACAGCCTCAATTCGTCAGGGCATGGACTCTACAAGGTGTCGAAATTGTTCCACAGGGATTCTGGCCCTTGCGGACTCCCATTTTTCCCACAGTCGTGTCAAGTTGGCTGGATGTCCTTTGGGTGGTGGACCATTCTTGATACACACAGCTAACTGTTGAGCGTGAAAAACCCAGCAGCATTGCAGTTCTTGACACAAACCAGTGTGCCTACTACCTTATCCCGTTCAACGACACTTAAATCTTTTGTCTTGCCCATTCACCCTCTGAATGGCACACATACACAATCCATGTCTCAATTGTCTCAAGGCTTACAAATCCTTCTTTAACTTGTCTCCTCCCATCTACACTGATTGAAGTGGATTTAACAAGTGACATCAATAAGGGATCATAGCTTTCACCTGGATTCACATGATCAGTCTTTGTCAGGGAAAGAGCAGGTGTTCTTAATGTTTTGTGTACTCAGTGTACATCTCTTTAAAGCGCCTCTCAGATGGGCCCTGACGCGCGGATAATCCAATAGCAATCAATCATGGTGGCAGTTATAGATGTAACAGGTGGGTAAATATGTTTGGGACCGGCTGTCCTTATTATTTGGAGGGTAGGTAACGGAGGATCAGTTGAGGAAGCTAGCTGAACCCCCAGGGGATGCCGGGAGGCAGATGGCTCTGAGGTGTTGATGTGTCACCGCTGACTAAACAGGTAATGAATTACACCTGGACAAATGGGCTCTGCCATGTGGGAGATGGGGTGTCTTCCCACCAACACAGGAGAGGGAGGAGATGGGAGATTGAGGAGAGGAAACAGAATTGGCAACCCTCCACTCACTAACTTGCCGAGTCTGAACTCCAGTGTTTATATCACTGCTCATCCTCACGTCAGTGTGTTTATATCACACTGTTCATGTGGGGTCGTTCGCTTGGGTCAAGTCTTAATTGCATGCCCTCTAAACAGAGTGACATCATCCTTGTTCAATTGATCCAATCACAGGGCACTAACCTGACATAGCCCTTTCAAGTCCAGATGAAATGATATGACACAGGACATGCAAACCTATGCAGCCATTAATCTTTCATATCTGTACCACATCTTGTTTTTGGGAAACAGCTGATTTGTTATAACATTAGCCCAATGGTATCTCTCTGGTGATGGACAGAGAGGCCTGATATATCCAATCACCTCCAAATGGAATCACAGACTGTAGTAGCCATGTCATTTTAGTAACACGGACAGCCATGGTCTCTGTGTGTTCATGTTGAAGCATCCCGTTGGAATTTATATGAAGAAAGGACAGCCATGGTCTCTGTGTGTTTATGTTGAAGCATCCTGCAGCCTTGCTCTTAAGTGTGTGTGTGTGTACAGTATGTTTGTGTGTCTACTGTACAGCCAGGTTGCTGCCCTCAAAGGCTGGGTTATCCGGTCACTGTTGTCCGTGGATGTGTGAGGACGATAAGGTCAGTACAGATAGGGGGAGAGGGTCAAACAACCTGCAGTGGTGCTGAACACTATAGGGCCTAAATTGAGAGACATCAGGGAGTTATATACAGTACCAGTCAAAAGTTTGGACACACCTACTAATTCAAGAGTTTTTCTTTATTTTTACTATTTTCTAAATTGTCAAATAATAGTGAAGACATCAAAACTATGAAATAACACATATGGAATCATGTAGTAACCAAAAAAAGTGTTAAATCAAAATATATTTTAGATTTTAGATTCTTCAAAGTAGCCATCCTTTGCCTTGATTACAGCTTTGCACACACTTGAAATTCTCTCGACCAGCTTCATGAGGAATGCTTTTCCAACAGTCTTGAAGGAGTTCCCACATATGCTGAGCACTTGTTGGCTAGTTTTCCTTCACTCTGCAGTCAAACTCATCCTTACACACCCTGGAGGTGTGTTTTGGGTCATTGTTCTGTTGAAAACAAATGATAGTCCCATTAAGCGCAAACCAGATGGGATGGCATATCGCTGCAGAATGCTGTGCTATCCATGCTGGTTAAGTGTGCCTTGAATTCTAAATGAATCACTGACAGTGTCACCAGCAAAGCACCCCCACACCATCACACCTCCTCCTCCATGCTTCACGGTGGGAATCACACATTAGGAGATACCTCCGTTCACATACTCTGCGTCTCACAAAGGCATGGCAGTTGGAACCAAACATCTCAAATTTGGACTCATCAGACTAAAGGACAAATTCCCACTGGTCTAATGTCCATTGCTCATGTTTCTTGGCCCAAGCAAGTCTCTTCTTATTATTGGTGTCCTTTAGTAGTGGTTTCTTTGCAGCAATTCGACCATGAAGGCCTGATTCACGCTTTTACTTGAACTCTGTGAAGCATTTATCTGGAGTGCAATCTGATGTGCAATTAATTGCTGATTTCTGAGGCTGGTAACTCAAATTAACTTATCCTTTGCAGCAGAGGTAACTCTGGGTCTTCCTTTCCTCATGAGAGCCAGTTTCTTCATAGCGCTTGATGTTTTTTGCGACTGCACTTGAAGAAACTTTCAAAGTTCTTGAAATGTTCTGGACTGACTGACCTTCATGTCTTAAAGTAATGATGGACTGTCGTTTCTCTTTGCTTATTTGCGCTGTTCTTGCCAAAGTATGGATTGGGTATTTTACCAAATAGGGCTATCTCCTGTATACCACCTCTACCTTGTCACAACACAACTGATTGGCTCAAACGCATTAAGAAGGAAAGAAATTCCACAAATTAACTTTTAACAAGGCACACCTGTTAATTGAAATGCATTCCAGATGACTACCTCATGAAGCTGGTTGAGAGAATGACAAGAGTATGCAAAGCTGTCATCAAGGCAAATGGTGGCTACTTTAAAGAATGTTAAATATAAAACATATTTTCATTTTGTTTAACACTTTTTTTGGTTTACTACATGATTCCTGAAGCACGTTGAATGTAAAAATCATCTGTCCGCGGTGGCAACACTCACTACCGAGTACCAAACTGCCTCTGGAGCAACGTCAGCATAAGAACTGTTCATCAGGAGCTTCATGAAATTGATTTCATTGGCCGAGCAGCCGCACACAAGCCTAAGATCATCATGTACAATGCCAAGTGTTGGCTGGAGTGGTGTAAAGCTTGCCGCCATTGGACTCTGGAGCAGTGCCAACATTCTCTCTGGAGTGATGAATCACACTTCACTCTCTGGCAGTCCGACGGACTTATCTGGGTTTGGCGGATGCGAGGAGAACGCTACCTGTCCGAATGCATAGTGCCAACTGTAAAGTTTGGTGGAGGAGGAATAATGTTGTTTTGACTCTGTACCAGTCCCCCCTGTATATAGACTCTCTACTGTTATTTTAATCTTGCTCTATAATTATTTGTTATTTTTCTGTTTTCTTCTTTTTTTTGTCTTTTTTTTTGTAAATACTTTCATAACACTTAACTGCATTTTTGGTTAAGGGCTTGTAAGTAAGAATTTCACTGTTAGGTCTACACCTGTTGTATTCGGCGCTTGTGACAAATATAATTTGATTAGATTTTTCATGGTTCGGGCTAGGTAAATCTTAACGCTACAGTATACAATGACATTTTAGACGATTCTGTGCTTCCAACATTGTGGCAAAAGTTTAGTGAAGGCCCTTTCCTGTTTCAGCATGACAATGCCTCTATGCACAAAGCGAGGTCCATACAGAAATGGTTTGTTGAGATCGGTGTGGCCTCAACCCCATCGAACACGTTTGAGATGAATTGGAACGCCGATTGCGAGCCAGACATAATCACCCAACATCAATGCATGACCTCACTAATGCTCTTGTGGAAGCAAGTCCCCGCAGCAATGTTCCAACATCTAGTGGAAAGCCTTCCCATAAGAGTAGAGGTTGTTATAGCAGCAAAGGGAGGACCAACTCCATAAAAATGGGGTGGCAGGTAGCCTAGTGGTTAGAGTGTTGGACTTCTTAAACGAAAGGTTGCAAGATCGAATCCCCGAGCTGACATGGTAAAAATCTGTCATTCTACCCCTGAACAAGACAGTTAACCCACTGTTCCTAGGCCATCATTGAAAATATGAATTTGTTCTTAACTGACTTGCCTAGTTAAATAAAGGTTAAAAAAAATGCCTATGATTTTGGAATGACACACTGTATTCAGACCCCTTGACTTTTTCCACATTTTGTTACGTTACAGCCTTATTCGAAAATGTATTAAATTACTTTTTCCCTCATCAAGCTGCATTTTGCATACGCTGCAGATCTTTTTTTGTCGGAGCTCTACAAACAATTCCTTCGACCTCATGACTTGTTTTTTGCTCTGATATGCACTGTCAACTGTGGGACCTTATTTAGACAGGTGTGTGCCTTTCCCGATCATGTCCAATCAATTGAATTTATCACAGATGGACTCCAAACAAGTTGTTGAAACATCTCAAGGATAATCAACAGAAACAGGATGCACCTGAGCTGAATTTCAAGGCTCATAGCAAAGTGTCGGAATTCTTACGTATGTAAATAAGGTATTTCTGTTCGTTTTTTTATAAATTAGCAAAAGTTTCTAAAAACCTGTTTTCACTTCGTCATTATGAGGTATTGTGTGTAGATTGCAGAGGAAAAATAATTTGTTTATACATTTTAGAATAAGGCTGTAACATACCAAAATGTGGAAAATGTCAAGGAGTCTGAAAACTTTCCGAATGCACTGTACTTTTGGTCATGTAGTGTATTTAAATCTGAAATGTCAAACTACAAATTGCAATAACAGTTCACTTTGGGGTCATATGTTAACAGAGTCTGTAATTTAACCTATAAAAACGCAAACTTGATGTTTCAAGGTGAATTAGGCAGGTCTGATGCAGAAAAAGAAAGGTCTGCCCTACTTCACCCATATTTTCTTTTTGCAAAAAAGTTGTGTTCCAGTAGTTAGCTCCACCACTACATGGCAAACAAATGAATTAACTACTGAAAGCAATACCTACATTTACATTTAGTTTAACTACCGCCAAGCTAATGCAAAATGTAGTTACATTACTAGTTAAACTCCATGTCGATCACTACTCCCCAACACTGTTAAATACTGCCCGCTGCTGCAGATGGTTGTGCTGTCATCAATGGAATGCAGCAATCTACCATTCATGATACTATACCACCTCTATCTAGTCAGCGTCTGCTGGGAAATAAAGAGAAATGGCTTCTCTATTCCCATGATGATAATCCATGGTCGCTATCTTGTAAACATTCACATACTACTTCCTCCGCACTACTGCTGGAGCATTGCTATGACAGAGGAGGATAACAGACACACAATACACATACAACAGGTTGGATCTGAACATGTCACTTCTCACCTCTGTCAGCATTATAAGACAATACCAGATTCCAACTTCAACCTTCAAGTTTCAAGTTTTATTGTCACATGCACAAGTACAGTGAATTGCTTATACATGTAAACAGGGCTGAAAGTGACTAACAGCAGGAATACATAAATACTAATCTTAATATACTAATGGTAATATATATGTGACCGGTGTGAAATGGCTAGCTAGTTAGCGGGGTGCGCGCTAATAGCATTTCAATCGGTGACGTCACTCACTCTGAGACCTTGAAGTAGTTGTTTCCCTTGCTCTGCAAGGGCCACGGCTTTTGTGGAGCGATGGGTAACGATGCTTTGAGGGTGGCTGTTGTCGATGTGTGCAGAGGGTCCCTGGTTTGAGCCCAGGTAGGGACGAGGAGAGGGACTGAAGCCATACATACTGTTACATATACACACGTAAACAGAGCTGAAAAGTGACTAACAGCAGGAATATATAAATACTAATACTAACGGTAATATATACATGTAATAGGGAAAGGGGAATACCTAGTCAATTGTACAACTGAATGCATTCAACTGAAATGTGTCTTCCGCATTTAACCCAACCCCTCTGAATCAGATAGTGACCAGTAGCAGAATAAATAGAGACATACTAATGGTATGGCAATCAATAATCAATCATCAATATAACATCAGTGTAATGGTAGAGGTAGTCTAATCAATGATCAACATAACAGGTAGTCTAATCAATGATCAATATAACAGGCAGTCTAATCAATGATCAATATAACAGGCAGTCTAATCAATGATCAATATAACAGGCAGTCTAATCAATGATCAATATAACAGGCAGTCTAATCAATGATCAATATAACATGCAGTCTAATCGTAGAGGTATTCTAATCAATGATCAATATAACAGAAGCATAGGTGTGAGAGGGTGTGTGCTGTCACTAATCAGTGTGTGCGTGTGTTTATGAGTGTAGGTAGGTCTGAGTGGTTAGAGACTTGCGGATGGGCATAGAGTCATGTAGACAGCGTGGATAGTCTATGGGAGACACCGGTATCGCCTGCCAGACTGGAGAACAGTCCATGGCTCAGGTGGCTGGATTATTTGGCAATTTTAATTAGCCTTTCTCAAACAGTGCCTGGCATGAATGATCTGGATGGCTGGGAGCTCGCCCCCCCCCAGTGATGTGCTGGACCACCCTCTGTCAGGTCTTCTTGTCGAGGGCAGAGTCATTTCCATCCCGGTCGGTGATACAACCAGTCAGGATACTCTCAATGGTGCAGCTGTAAAAGTTCCTGAAGATCTGACGCGCCATGCCAAATCCTTTCAGCCTCTTGAGGGAGAAGAGGCGCTCTCTCTTCACGACTGTGCTGGTGTGAGAGGACCATGTTAAGTCCTCAGTGATGTGGAAACTGAGGAAGTTGAAGCACTCAACCCTCTCCACTGTAGCACCGTCGATGTGGATGGGGGAATGCACCCCCTGTAGTTTACTGTAGTCCACAATCAACTCCTTGGTATTGCTGATGTTGAGTGAGAGGTTGTTGTTCTGGCAACACACTGATTGGTCTCTGACCTCCTCCCTGGAGGCTGTCTCATCGCCACTGGTGATCAGGCCTAACACCGCCGTGTTGTCAGCAAACTGAATTCAATTAAATCATTTTAATTAAACAATAACCATAGAAGCAATACCTCTTCCTAAAGATGAGATACAAAGCAATATTCCAGTTGAGAGAGTAGTAGTAGTAGTAGTAGTAGTAGTAGTAGTAGTAGTAATAGCATTAGCAGTAGTAGTAGTAGAAGTAGGAGTAGTATTAGTAGTAATAGTAGTAATAGCAGTAGTAGTAGTACTTGTAGTAGTAGTACTAGTACAAGTAGCAGTAGTAGCAGTAGTAGTAGTAGTAGCAGAGGCAGGAGTAGTAGTAATAGTAGTCGTAGCTGTAGTAGCAGCAGTAGTGGTAGTAGTAGTAACTGTAGTAGTAGTAATAGTAACAGTGCTATTAATAGTAGTAGGAGTAGTAATAGTAATAGTATTAATAGTAATAGTAGCAGTAGCAATGTTGCAATGAAATAGGGTGCAGGCCAGGCAGCAGGCTTTTAGCCAGCCTGCCAGCTTAGTGGAGTCTGCCACTAGCACAGTCAGTGTAGTCAGCTCAGCTATCCCCATTGAGACCGTATCTGTGCATCGATCTAGGTTGGGCAAAATTAAAGATGGCGGTGTTCGCTTTAGCAATCTCACTTGTATAAAGACCTCCTCCATTATTGAAAGAGATTGTGATACCTCACATCTCAAAATAGGGCTACTTAATGTTAGATCCCTCACTTCAAAGGCAGTTATAGTCAATGAACTAATCACTGATCATAATCTTGATGTGATTGGCCTGACTGAAACATGGCTTAAGCCTGATGAATTTACTGTGTTAAATGAGGCCTCACCCACTGGTTACACTAGTGACCATATCCCACACGCAACCAGCAAAGGCGGAGGTGTTGCTAACATTTATGATAGCAAATTTAAATTTACCCCCCAAAAAACAACAACAACGTTTTCGTCTTTTGAGCTTCTAGTCATGAAATCTATGCAGCCTACTCAATCACTTTTTATAGCTACTGTTTACAGGCCTCCTGGGCCATATGCAGCATTCCTCGCTGAGTTCCCTGAATTCCTATCGGACCTTGTAGTCATCGCAGATAATATTCAAATTTTTGGTGACTTTAATATTCACATGGAAAAGTCCACAGACCCACTACAAAAGGCTTTCGGAGCCATCATCGACTCAGTGGGTTTTGTCCAACATGTCTCTGGACCTACTCACTGACACAGTCAAACTCTGGACCTAGTTTTGTCCCATGGAATAAATGTTGTGGATCTTAATGTTTTTCCTCATAACCCTGGACTATCAGACCACTATTTTATTACGTTCGCAAACGCAACAAATAATCTGCTCAGACCCCAACCAAGAAGCATTAAAAGTCGTGCTATAAATTCTCAGACAACCCAAAGATTCCTTGATGCCCTTCCAGACTCCCTCTAACTACCCAAGGACGTCAGAGGACAAAAATCAGTTAACCACCTAACCGAGGAACTCAATTTAACCTTGTGCAATACCCTAGATGTAGTTGCACCCCTAAAACTAAAAACATTTGTCATAAGAAACTAGCTCCCTGGTATACAGAAAATACACGAGCTCTGAAGCAAGCTTCCAGAAAATTGGAACGGAAATGGCGCCACACCAAACTGGAAGTCTTCCGACTAGCTTGGAAAGACAGTACCGTGCAGTATCGAAGAGCCCTCACTGCTGCTCGATCATCCTATTTTTCCAACTTAATTGAGGAAAATAAGAACAATCCGACATTTCTTTTTGATACTGTCGCAAAGTTAACTAAAAAGCAGCATTCCCCAAGAGAGGATGGCTCTCACTTCAGCAGTGATGAATTCATGAACTTCTTTGGGGAAAAGATCATGATCATTAGAAAGCAAATTACGGACTCCTCTTTAAATCTGCGTATTCCTCCAAAGCTCTGTTGTCCTGAGTCTGCACAACCCTGCCAGGACCTAGGATCAAGGGAGACACTAAAGTGTTTTAGTACTATATCTCTTGACACAATGATGAAAATAATCATGGCCTCTAAACCTTCAAGCTGCATACTGGACCCTATTCCAACTAAACTACTGAAAGAGCTGCTTTCTGTGCTTGGCCCTCCTATGTTGAACATAATAAACGGCTCTCTATCCACCGGATGTGTACCAAACTCACTAAAAGTGGCAGTAATAAAGCCTCTCTTGAAAAAGCCAAATCTTGACCCAGAAATTATAAAAAACTATCGGCTAATATCGAATCTTCCATTCCTCTCAAAAATTTTAGAAAAAGCTGTTGCGCAGCAACTCACTGCATTCCTGAAGACAAACAATGTACACGAAATGCTTCAGTCTGGTTTTAGACCCCATCATAGCACTGAGACTGCACTTGTGGTAAGGTGGTAAATGACCTTTTAATGACGTCAGACCGAGGTTCTGCGTCTGTCCTCATGCTTCTAGATCTTTGTGCTGCTTTTGATACCATCGATCACCACATTCTTTTGGAGAGATTGGAAACCCAAATTGGTCTACATGGACAAGTTCTGGCCTGGTTAGGTCTTATCTGTCGGAAAGATATCAGTTTGTCTCTGTGAATGGTTTGTCCTCTGACAAATCAACTGTAAATTTCGGTGTTCCTCAAGGTTCCGTTTTAGGACCACTATTGTTTTCACTATATATTTTACCTCTTGGGGATGTAATTCAAAAACATAATGTTAAATTTCACTGCTATGCGGATGACTCACAGCTGTACATTTCACAGCTGTACATTTCTATGAAACATGGTGAAGCCCCAAAATTGCCCTCGCTAGAAGCCTGTGTCTCAGACATAAGGAAGTGGATGGCTGCAAACTTTCTACTCTTAAACTTGGACAAAACAGAGATGCTTGTTCTAGGTCCCAAGAAACAAAGAGATCTTCTGTTGAATCTGACAATTAATCTGGATTGTTGTACAGTCGTCTCAAATAAAACTGTGATGGACCTCGGCGTTACTCTGGACCCTGAGCTCTCTTTTGAAGAACATATCAAGACTGTTTCAAGACCAGCTTTTTTCCATCTACGTAACATTGCAAAAATCAGAAACTTTCTGTCCAAAAATGACGCAGAAAAATTCATCCATGCCTTTGTTACTTCTAGGTTGGACTACTGCAATGCTCTACTTTCCGGCTACCCGGATAAAGCACTAAATAAACATCAGTTAGTGCTAAATACGGCTGCTAGAATCCTGACTAGAAACAAAAAATATGATCATATTACTCCAGTGCTAGCCTCCCTACACTGGCTTCCTGTTAAGGCAAGGGCTGATTTCAAGGTTTTACTGCTAACCTACAAAGCATTACATGGGCTTGGTCCTACCTATCTTTCCGATTTGGTCCTGCCGTACATACCTACACGTACGCTACGATCACAAGACGCGGGCCTCCTAATTGTTCCTAGAATTTCTAAGCAAACAGCTGGAGGCAGGGCTTTCTCCTATAGAGCTCCATTTTTATGGAATAGTCTGCCTACCCATGTGAGAGACGCAGACTCAGTCTCAACCTTTAAGTCTTTACTGAAGACACATCTCTTCAGTAGGTCCTATGATTAAGTGTAGTCTGGCCCAGGGGCGTGAAGGTGAACGGAAAGGCTGGAGCAACGAACCGCCCTTGCTGTCTCTGCCTGGCCGGTTTCCCCTCTTTCCACTAGGATTCTCTGCCTCTACCCCTAGTCACTGGCTTACTGGTGTTCTTCCATGCCGTCCCTGGGAGGGGTGCGTCACTTGAGTGGGTTGAGTCACTGACGTGGTCTTCCTGTCTGGGTTGGTGGCCCCCCTTGAGCTGTTCCATGGCGGAGATCTTTGTGGGCTATACTCGGCCTTGTCCCGGGATGGTATGTTGGTGGTTGGAGATATCCCTCCAGTGGTGTGGAGGCTGTGCTTTGGCAAAGTGGGTGGGGTTATATCCTACCTGTTTGGCCCTGTCCGGGGGTTTCATCGGATGGGGCCACAGTGTGTCCTGACCCCTCCTGTCTCAGCCTCCAGTATTTATGCTGCATTAGTTTATGTGTCGGGGGGCTAGGGTCAGTCTGTCACATCTGGAGTATTTCTCTTGTCTTTTCCGGTGTCCTGTGTAAATTTAAATATGCTCTCTCTAATTCTCTCTTTCTCTTTCTTTCTTTCTTTCTTTCTTTCTTTCTTTCTTTCTTTCTTTCTTTCTTTCTTTCTTTCTTTCTTTCTTTCTTTCTTTCTTTCTTTCTTTCTTTCTTTCTTTCTTTCTTTCTTTCTTTCTTTCTTTCTTTCTTTCTCTCTCTCGGAGGACCTGAGCCCTAGGACCATGCCTCAGGACTACCTGGCTTGATGACTCCTTGCTGTCCCCAGTTCACCTGGCCGTGCTGCTGCTCCAGTTCCAACTATTCTGCCTGCAGCTATGGAACCCTAACCTGTTCACCGGATGTGCTACCTGTCCCAGACCTGTTGTCCCAGACCTGCTGGAACCCTGACCTATTCACCGGACGTGCTACCTGTCCCAGACCTGCTGTTTTCAACTCTCTAGAGACAGCAGGAGCGGTAGAGATACTCTCAAAGATTGGCTATGAAAAAGCCAACTGACACTTACTCTTGTGTTACTGACTTGTTGCACCCTTGACAACTACTATGATTATTATTATTTGACAATGCTGGTCATTTATGAACATTTGAACATCTTGGCCATGTGCTGTTATAATCTCCACCCGGCACAGCCAGAAGAGGACTGGCCACCCCTCATAGCCTGGTTCCTCTCTAGGTTTCTTCCTAGGTTTTGGCCTTTCTAGGGAGTTTTTCCTAGCCACTGTGCTTCTACACCTGCATTGCTTGCTGTTTGGGGTTTTAGGCTGGGTTTCTGTACAGCACTTTGTGATATCAGCTGATGTAAGAAGGGCTATATAAATACATTTGATTTGATTTGATTTGATTTAAAAGTAATAGTGGCAGTAGTGATAGTATTACGTACCAGCAGCTGTTAGACCCCAACTTATGCAATGGTGTCACACGTCCTTTGGGTCAGGACATCCAGGCATTACACGAACCACCGAACTTCAAGCCCGGAAGTTCTGGTGGTCCTCACTGGCATCCGACGTAAGGGATTGCGTACTCTCCTGTCCAGTCTGCACCCAAACAAAAAGCCCTCATCATCTCCCTTCCGGGAAAGCTTCAACCTTTGCCAATCCCTCACAGACCCTGGTCCCACATAGCTGTTGACTTCATCACAGACCTTCCTGAATCCTCTGGTAACACCACCATCCTAGTAGACCGTTTTTCAAAAACTTGTCATCTGGTTCCTCTTCCTCATTTACCTAATGCCATGGAATTGGCGGAGTGTATGTTCCAGCAGGTGTTCCATTTGTATGGGATTCCGGAGGACATCGTCTCTGAACATGGGCCCCAGTTTGTCTCCCGGGTGTGATGAGCCTTCTGTGACCGACAGGGGGTCACCCTCAGCCTCTCCTCCGGGTACCACCCTCAGACCAATGGGCAGACCTGAACCAAGAAATAGGGAAGTACCTCCGCTAACAATGTTCTGCCTCTCCACACGACTGGAGTCGATATATGGCCTGGGCCGAATATGCTCATAAGTCACTCATGCACTCATCCCTCCACCTCACTCCGTTTCAGTGTGTCATTGGTTACCAACCCCCCCACCGGTCACCTACAGTCCTCTTCACCCTCCAGTCTCCACCCGCAATGCGCCCCCACTGTTGGACGGGGGGTACTGTAAGGTTCTGCTTTTCTTTTCTTAGTTAAACTTGTGTTCTTTTTCTTTGTGTTCCAGAATGTAGCCCTGTCTTTCATTTTTATTCATTGATTTCACCTGTGTTCGTTTCACACCAGGTCTCATCAGCTCTCTATTTAGTTCAGTTCTTTCTGTTTGTAAGGTTGTGAGGTATTTGTTTTTGACTGCCTACCTGTGTTTTACCATTGCCTGCCTGTGACCACGATTCCTGCCTTCTGCGATTGAGCAGACCTTCCTGTACAATTCTGATAACTCCATGAAAGACATAACTCTACCATTCCAATTTACAATATAATTTAAGAACAAAATACCCTTTTCAAACATCTTTCCCCTAAATACAGGTATTTATCAACCAGCACATTTTAGTTCAGCCATAGTATTTGTTAGAACAAATATTACATATTTTCAGGGGGATAAAATTGAAATTGCAGCCAGCTCTGCTATGCTTGTTTGAAAAAGAGAGATACTTTGAAAAAAGTATAATTTTCAATTAATCAAATGAGATATGGCAATCTGCACAAAGGCAAAAAGGCCATTTTTAAACAATGGATGAGCTTTTCTTAGTAATCTACTAGAGAACCATTTAGAGTTCAAGTAAAACTTTTGAATAAGTGAAGCTTTTAGAGAGAGGTTTAGTGCTTTTATATTTAATAATCTCAAATCACCCAAATCATGTCCATTATATAGATAGACACGCTTTATTTTGTCTGGTTTAGCGTCCCAGATAAAGCGGAATATTTTCCACTCATATGATTTGAAAAACAAATCATCAGGAGTAGGCAGCTCCATAAGTGAGTAAACTGAGATATGAGTAAGGAGTTAACTAGGCAAGTCAGTAAAGAACAAATTCTTATTTACAATGACGGCCTACCAAAAGGCAAAAGGCCTCCTGCAGGGACGGGAGCTTTGGAAGCAATAACTGTTCGTCGGGAGCTTCATGAAATGGGTTTCCATGGTCGAACAGCTGCTCACATGCCTAAGATCACCATGCGCAATGCCAAGCGTTGGCTGGAGCGGTGTATAGCTCGCCACCATTGGACTCGCTAGCGTCCCACCTGGCCAACATCCGGTGAAATTGCAGAGAGCCAAATTCAAATTAAATTACTATAAATGAAATCACAAGTGCAATACATCAAAATAAAGTTTAACTTGTTGTTAATCCAGCTGCCGTGTCAGATTTAAAAAAGACTTTACGACGAAAGCAAACCATGCGATTATCTGAGGACAGCGCTCAGCACACAAAACATTACAAACAGTTAGCAGCAAAGTAGATTAGTCAAGAAAGTCAGAAATAGCAATAAAATTAATCACTTACCTTTGATGATCTTCGTATGGTTACACTCACAAGATTCCCGGTTACACAATAAATGTTTTGTTTTGTTCGATAAAGTCCATCTTTATATCCAAAAACCTCAATTTTGTTAGCGCGTTTTGTTCAGTAATCCAATGGCTCAAATGCGGTCACAACAGGCAGATTAAAATTCCAAATAGTATCCGTACAGTTCGTAGAAACATGTCAAACGATGTTTATAATCAATCCTCAGGTTGTTTTTAGCCTAAATAATCAATCATATTTCAACCGGACAATAGCGTTGTCAATATAAAAGAAAAACAAGATAGGCGCTCGCTCGGTCGTGCGCAGTAACCAGCTCTGGGGACATCCCAGGGTCCACTCACTCAATGTGGTCATTCTCCCTCATTTTTCTGAATAAAAGCCTGAAACAATGTCTAATGACTGTTCACAACTAGTGGAAGCCATAGGGAACGCAATCTGGGTCATAACCATTTATATGGTGGATAGGCTTTCAATGGAAAAACACCCATTTCAAAATAATGGCACTTCCTGGATGGATTTTCCTCAGGTTTTCGCCTGCCATATCAGTTCTGTTATACTCACAGACATTATTTTAACAGTTTTAATTATATGCATATCCTAGATTCTGGGCCTGAGTAGCAGGCAGTTTGCTTTGGGCACGCTTTTCATCCAAAATTCCGAATACTGCCCCCTATCCTAAAAAAGTTAACCATCTGGCAGTCCGACGGACAAATCTGGGTTTGGCAGATGCCAGGAGAACACTACCTGCCGCAATGCATTGTCCCAACTGTAAAATTGGAATGCTGACTGCGAGTCAGGGCTAATTCCCCAACATCAGTGCTCAACCTCACTAATGCTCTTGTGGCTGAATAGAAGCAAATACCTGCAGCAATGTTCCAACATCTAGTGAAAAGCTTTCCCAGAATAGTGGAGGCTGTTATTGCAGCAAAGGGGGGGACCAACTCCATATTAATGCCCATGACTTTGGAACGAAATCTTGGACGAGCAGGTGTCCACATACTTTTGGTCATGTAGTGTACATTGAGTCTGGCTAAGGAAAAGCAGAGAGTTACGTATTTACTCCCTCCTATCTTAAGCTGCAAAACCAACTTTCTAAGAGGTTTTAGAAATATGTTCTATTTGACTCAACATTCCATGATGTACACTAAGGCATTGTTGGCAGAATAGATGGATGCAATTCAACACATTAATAAGTGATAACGCCCAAGAAGACGGTGTTTGGAGGATATATTGGCATGGGTGTTGTTAGGCCCAAGACCAAGTCGAGCTTAGAGTGACTTAGTCAGAGCATTGCGGGTGGTATGGAAGCGGCAGAAATGAAATTACAACCCAAATCACTGTGCCAGATAATAATGTGTCACAGGACAGATTCTGCCTGCAGGCATTGTTTGACACATGAAAAATTGAAGTTTTTTGTATTTTAGAGGAGTTTGTATTTCGCGCCACGCCCATTATTGGATATTGGAGCAGGTGTTCCGCTAGCGGAACGTCTAGATGTAAGAGGTTATTAACCTGTTAGGGCTAGGGTGCAGTATTGACACGGCTGGATAAAAAACGTACCCGATTTAATCTGGTTACTACTCCTGCCCAGTAACTAGAATATGCATATAATTATTGGCTTTGGATAGAAAACACTCCAAAGTTTCTAAAACTGTTTGAATGGTGTCTGTGAGTATAACAGAACTCAAATGGCAGGTCAAAACCTGAGAAGATTCTGTACAGGAAGTAGCCTGTCTGACCATTTCATAATCTAATGTTTTGCTTTCGTTGTAAAGCCTTTTTGAAATCGGACAGTGTGGTTAGATTAACGAGAGTCTTGTCTTTAAAATGGTGTAAAATAGTCATATGTTTGAGAAATTGAAGTAATAGCATTTCTAAGGTATTTGAAAATCGCGCCACGGGATTCAACTGGCTGTTGCGTAGGTGGGACGAATTCGTCCCGCCTAGCCCAGAGAGGATAAAGTGGTAATTTTATGTTTTTTACTGATATTATGATTGTCTTTTTGTTTCATATCTGCAAAGTAGTTAACTTGTTATGGATAGGGGGCAGTATTTTCACGGCCGGATAAAAAACGTACCCGATTTAATCTGATTATTACTCCTGCCCAGAAACTAGAATATGCATATAATTATTAGCTTTGGATAGAAAACACTCCAAAGTTTCTATATGTCACAAAAACCAAAACCACAGCTAAATGCAGCACTAACCTTTGATGATCTTCATCAGATGACACTCCTAGGACATTATGTTATACAATACATGCATGTTTTGTTCAATCAAGTTCATATTTATATCAAAAACCAGCTTTTTACATTACCATGTGATGTTCAGAACTCGCATACCCACCGAAAACTTCCAGTGAATTTACTAAATTACTCATGATAAACGTTGACAAATTTAAAGAATTATAGATACAGAACTCCTTTATGCAATCGCGGTGTCAGATTTTAAAATAGCTTTTCGGCGAAAGCACATTTTGTAATATTCTGAGTACATAGCTCGGCCATCACGGCTAGCTATTTTGACACCCACCAAGTTTGGGGCTCACTAAACTCAGAATTACTATTAGAAAAATTGGATTACCTTTGCTGTTCTTCGTCAGAATGCACTCCCAGGACTTCTAATTCAACAACAAATGTTGTTTTGCTTCCAAATAATCCATAGTGTCGTGTCTTTGGCTATGCCGGATTAAGTGGTATGACATGCTAACTTATAAAATGATTTCTCTGTAATTAATATTACCTGATTAAGCTAATCATGTAAATGTAATTAACTAGATAGTCGGGGCACCACGGAGGAACGTTTATAGAGCCGTTATCTTCCGAATAAACTCTTAAAATACTTTGTAATATTTTACATCGATAGCAGTCAATATTAACCCTTGTTTTATTTTCAGTCTCATAATGAAAGTTGTAAGTTCTTGGCTATCTTCACGAACCCTGGCTAACAAGTTGAATCAGCAATGCAAAATTGGGTTTAATTATTTATTCACTAAATACCTAACTAATCACACAGAATTACAAATACACAGAATACAATGATGTCATACAGAATTCACCCCTGGTGAACGGAACCTGTATGAAAGCTGGTTACACAAAGGAAAGGGGGTTGGGCTTGAATGAAAGAGCGGGAAGATTTAGGAACAGAGAAATAGCAGCTATGCTATCGTAAATACATTATCTTATACATTCTAAATTACCGCCCATTTGGAAAAGGAAAATGCAATAAATATTTACTCTGAGCTGCGCTTCGGTAGATTGGTCGTAGATGCTGGCCGGGTTGACCAACAGATCTTCCTGTTACTCGGAAGAATGTCTCTGGTGGTCAATTGGATAGGTGGTGGTATCTTCGTCTGGTTGTTAGACTGGATCCGTCGTCCGTCCTTTCCTAGCCCACGTAAGCAGCGGCCGCTGCTAACTCAACGGCTAGGAAGTAGCACTTCTGTAGTGAATAAGCTCAAAGTTCATACCATTCGCCACCAAAGCTCACGCCGAGGTTGGCATAGTTCTGTCCTTGATATGTGTGTCTCCTTCTAACGTGGAGGCTGCAGCCCTCCCGTACTGGAACTACCTGGTTATCTTTTCGTCAAAGGATTATATAGTGGAGAGGGGGAGGGAGGTGTTTCATCGTTTATAACCCCTGTCTCTTCACAGGGTTGGCCACCGATCGAGCAGGGCACTTTCCTTATGAAAACCCAAATCTCTCATTCGGAAGCTAAAATTACATTTCATCACCTAACAAACATTTTCAATATCAAACATTTCAATTGCATAACAATTCCATGTGACTCTGATAACTAGAGGGTGTATACTTTCTCAGATACAATTTATGTCATCCTGTCATCAGTCATAATGTCTCAGATGACAACCGAACTGACATACATACTCATTACGTTCCCAAGCATATTTCCAACTGGTTTTATTAACCAAATATGTGGTACCTTTCCACATTTGTTTGATGTTCCCAGACTCTCTATATTTAACAGGACAGCAGTCCTTCAGTAGGGTCAGTAAGAGAGGAAGAGAGAAAGGTATTTATGGGGGGGGGGTCATAAACCTTACCCACAGGCCAACGTCATGACAATAGTTATATTCAAATAGCTCCGTTTTGTTCGTGCGTTCAGGTCACTATCCGAAGGGTGACGCGCGAGCGCATTTTGTGACAAAAAAATTCAAAATATTCCATTACCGTACTTAGAAGCATGTCAAACGCTGTTTAAAATCAATTTTTATGTTATTTTTCTCATAAAATAGCAATAATATTCCAACCGGGCAACGTTGTATTCATTCAAAAGCTGAAAGAAAAAAATGGAGTAGTCTCGTGAATGCGCATCTCAGTCTCACTGTCCCCAGGCTGACCACTTACAAATTCTGCTGCTGTTCTTTGCCCAGAGACAGCAGACACCCCATTCCACTTTCTGGCGGCTTTAGAGAGCCAATGGAAGCCTTAGAAAATGTCACGTAACAGCACAGATGCTGTATTTTCGATAGAGATGCAACAGAAGGACAACAAATTGTCAGACAGGGCACTTCCTGTATGGAATCTTCTCAGGTTTTGGCCTGCCATATGAGTTCTGTTATACTTACAGACACCATTCAAACAGTTTTAGAAACTTTAGGGTGTTTTCTATCCAAAGCCAATAATTATATGCATATTCTAGTTACTGGGCAGGAGTCGTAACCAGATTAAATCGGGTACGTTTTTTATCCGGATGTGAAAATACTGCCCCCTAGCCCAAAGAAGTTAAGGCAGTTGAGAACAAGTTCTCATTTACAACTGCAACCTGGCCAAGATAAAGCAAAGCAGTGCAACAAAAACAACAGCGTTACACATGGGATAAACAAATGTACAGTCAATAACACAATAGAAAAATGTATATACAGTGTGTGCAAATGTAATAAGATTAGGGAGGTAAGGCAATAAATAGGCCAAAGTGGCGAGATATTTACAATTTAGCATTAACACTGGAGTGTTAGATGTGCAGATGATGATGTGCAAGTAGAGATTCTGGGGTGCAAAAGAGAGAAAAAATAACAATAATGGGATGAGGTAGTTCTAGGGTAACAGTCTACCGGTTACCCTAGAACCACTCCAATTTGCTTACCGTTCCAATAGGTCCACAGACGATGCAATCACCATCATACTGCACACTGCCCAATCCCATCTGGACAAGAGGACTTCCTATGTAAGAGTGCTGTTCATTGACTATAGCTCAGCATTCAACACCATAGTACCCTCCAAAATCATTAAGCTTCAGACCCTGGGTCTCGACCCCACCCTGTGCAACTGGGTCGTGGACATCCTGACGGGCCGTCCCCGGTGGTGAAGGTAGGAAACAACACCTCCACTTCAATGATGCTCAACACTGGGGCCCCAAAAGGGTGAATGCTCAGCCCCCTCCTGTACTCACTGTTCAGCCATGACTGCGTGGCCATGCACGCCTCCAACTCACTCATCAAGTTTGTGGACGACACTACAGCGGTTGGCTTGATTACCAACAACGACGAGACAGCCCAGGACCCAGTTGCACAGGGCGGGGTTCAGACCCAGGGCCTCGAGCTTAATGATGAGCTTGGCGGGTACTATAGTGTTGAATGCTGAGCTATAGCCAATGAACAGCATTTTACATACAGTTGAAGTCGGAAGTTTACATACACTTAGGTTGGAGTCATTAAAACTCGTTTTTCAACCACTCCACAAATTTCTTGTTAACAAACTATAGTTTTGGCAAGTCGATTAGGACATCTACTTTGTGCATGACACAAGTGATTTTTCCAACTATTGTTTACAGACAGATTATTTAACTTATAATTTAATCAGAATTACACTATATCACAATTCCAGTGGGTCCGAAGTTTACATACTGTGCCTCTGAACAGCTTGGAAAGTTCCAGAAAATTATGTCATGGCTTTAGAAGCTTCTGATAGGCTAATTGACATAATTGGAGTCAATTGCAGGTGTACCTGTGGATGTATTTCAAGGCCTACCTTCAAACTCAGTGTCTCTTTGCTTGACATCATGGGAAAATCAAAAGAAATCAGCCAAGACCTAGACCTCCACAAGTCTGGTTCATCCTTGGGAGCATTTCCCAAATGCCTGAAGGTACCATGTTCATCTGTACAAACAATAGAACGCAAGTATAAACACCATGGGACCACGCAGCAGTCTTTCCGCTCAGGAAGGAGACGCGTTCTGTCTCCTAGAGATTAGTGTCTTTTGTGTGTAAAGTGCAAATCAATCCCAGAACAACAGCAAAGAACCATGTGAAGATTCTGGAGGAAACAGGTACAAAAGTATCTATATCCACAGTAAAACGAGTCCTATATTGACATAACCTGAAAGGCCGCTCAGCAAGGAAGAAGCCACTGCTCCAAAACCGCCATAAAAAAGCCAGACTACGGTTTGCAAATGCACACGGGGACAAAGATCGTACTTTTTGGAGAAATGTCCTCTGGTCTGATGAAACAAAAGTAGAACTGTTTGGCCATAATGACCATCGTCATGTTTGGAGGAAAAAGGGAGAGACTTGCAAGCCGAAGAACACCATCCCAACCATGAAGCACGGGGGTGGCAGCATCATGTTGTGGGGGTGCTTTGCTGCAGGAGAGACTGGTGCACTTCACAAAATAGATGGCATCATGAGGAGGGAATTTATGTGAATATGTTGAAGCAACATGTCAAGACATCATTCAGGAAGTTAAAAATTGGTCGCAAATTGGTCTTCCAAATGGACAATGACCCCAAGCATACTTCCAAAGTTGTGGCAAAATGGCTTAAGGACAACAAAGTCAAGGGAAGTCAAGGTATTGGAGTGGCCATCACAAAGCCCTGACCTCAGTCCTATAGAAAATGTGTGGACAGAACTGATAAAGTGTGTGCGAGCAAGGAGGCCTACATACCCAACTCAGTTACACCAGCTCTGTCAGGAGGAATGGGCCAAAATTCACCCAACTTATTGTGGGAAGCTTGTGGAAGGCTACCCAAAACAACATTTGATCCAAGTTAAACAATTTAGAGGCAATGCTACCAAATACTAATTGAGTGTATGTAAACTTCTGACCCACTGGGAATGTGATGAAAGAAATAAAAGCTGAAATGTATAATTCTCTCTACTATTATTCTGACATTTCACATTCTTAAAATAAAGGGGTGATCCTAACTGACCTAAGACAGGGAATTTTTACTAGGATTAAATGTCAGGATTTGTGAAAAACTAGTTAGGGTCAGAGTCAGGGTCCATTTTTCAGAATTTCCGCCTGACTGACGTGCCTAAAGTAAACTGCCTGTTACCAAGGCCCAGAAAACAGAATATGCATATAATTGGTAGCATTGGATAGAAAACATTTTGAAGTTTGTAGAAATGTTAAAATAATGTATGAGACTATAACACAATTGATATGGTTTGCAAAAATCCAAAGAAAAACCAACCAAATTGTTTTTTTTTTAGGTCCCAGGTCTTATAATGGAAAGCTATGGGTCTTATGCAATTCTAGCTCCCAGATTGCAATTCACTAAATGCCAACAGTCTTTGTTTAAGGTTTCAGGCTTGTTGCTTCTGAAACAAGGAATAATATGGAGTTTTGGTACAAAGAGTCACAGTGGAAAATCAGTCTGTTGGCGCACGATGAAGAGGAAGCGCGCCTGCTAATTTTACTTTTTGATTGAACATACTTCTTTCAGTATGAAATATTAGAGTTTATTTACATTTTAGGGTACCTGAGGATTAAATAGAATCATAGTTTGACTTGTTTGAACAAAGTTTAGCAGTAGCTTTTTGGATTCCTTGTCTGCAAGTTGAACGAGTGGATTACTGAAATCGATGGTGCCTACTAAACTGACTTTTTGGGATAATAAGAAAGATTTTATCTAACAAAACGACCATTCATGTTGTAGTTGGGACCTTGGGATTGCAAACAGAGATAGATTTTCAAAAGTCATTGATTTATTTAATCGCTGTTTGTGATTTTATGAAGCCTGTGCTGGTTGAAAAATATGTTGAAACAAATTGAAGTGGGTCTAGGGTGACAGGTAAGGTAGAGGTGATACAATCCTTGACTAGTCTCTCAAATCACTTCATGAAGACAGAATTGAGTGCTTCATGGCGAATAGTCATTTAGTTCAGTTACCTTTGATTTCTTGGGTACAGGAACAATGGTGGCCATCTTGAAGCATGTGGGGACAGGAGACTGGGATAGGGAGAGATTGAATATGTCCGTAAACACACCAGCCAGCTGGTCTGCACATCAAATCAAGTTTATTTGTCACGTGCGCCGAGTGAAAGGCTTGCTTACAGGCTCTAACCAACAGTGAAAAAAAGGTATTAGGTGAACAATATGTAAGTAAAGAAATAAAAACAACAGTAAAAAGACAGTGAAAAATAACAGTAGCGAGGCTATAACAGTAGCGAGGCTACATATAGGCACAGGTTATTCGGGCTGATTGAGGTAGTATGTACATGCAGATATGGTTAAAGTGACTATGCATATACGATAAATGGAGAGAGTTGGTGGGTGGCGGGACACAATGCAGATAGCCCGGTTAGCCACTGTGGGGGGGCACTGGTTGGTCGGCCCAATTGAGGTAGTATGTACATGAATGTATAGTTAAAGTGACTATGCATATATGATAAACAGAGAGTAACAGCAGCGTAAAAGAGGGGTTGGGGGGCACACAATGCAAGTAGTCCGGGTAGCCATTTGATCACCTGTTCAGGAGTATTGTGGCTTGGGGGTAAAAACTGTTGAGAAGCCTTTTTGTCCTAGACTTGGCACTCCGGTACCGCTTGCCATGCGACACTAGAGAGAACAGTCTATGACTGGGGTGGCTGGGGTCTTTGACAATTTTTAGGGCCTTCCTCTGACACCGCCTGGTGTAGAGGTCCAGCTTAGCCCCAGTGATGTACTGGGCCGTACGCACTACCCTCTGTAGTGCCTTGCGGTCAGAGGCCGAGCAATTGCCGTACCAGGCAGTGATGCAACCAGTCAGGATGCTCTCGATGTTGCAGCTGTAGAACCTTTTGAGGATCTGAGGACCCATGCCAAATATTTTTAGTTTCCTGAGGGGGAATAGGCTTTGTCATGCCCTCTTCACGACTGTCTTGTGTTTGGACCTGTTAGTTTGTTGGTGATGTGGACACCAAGGAACTTGAAGCTCTCAACCTGCTCCGCTCATCAGCTTTATTATCCAGAGGCTGAACATGAGCGAGTAATATACTCAGAAGTGGTGGATGGTGTGTGCGCCTCCTCAGTCGGACTAGAAGCCAACTCCAAGTACCTCTCCTCTGCCTGTGTTGTTTTGACTCAGCCTCTGGAATCAGTTCAATTGCCCTGGGGGGTGCGAACAAGGAATCTGCTTTGTGTCCCTGGTCGTAATGCTGGTAGTGCTGGGGAGTTACCATCGCTCTGATATCCAATAGTTCTTCCCAGCTGTACTTAATAACACAAAACTCATTCTGGGCTAACAATGCAAGGAATATTACATAAAAATACAAAATACTGCAACGTTTCCTAAGAGTTAGAAGCGAGGCAGCCCTCTTTGTCAGCGCCAATACAGACCCACTCAGACCCACACAGACCCACTCCAATTCGCGTACCGCCAAAACAGATCCACAGATGATGCAATCTCAATCGCACTCCACGCTGCCCTTTCCCACATGGACAAAAGGAATACCTATGTGAGAATGCTGTTCATTGACTATAGCTCAGCGTTCAACACCATATTGCCCACAAAGCTCATCACTAAGCTAAGGACCCTGGGACTAAACACCTCCCTGTGCAACTGGATCCTGGACTTCCTGACGGGCCACCCGCAGGTGGTAAAGGTAGGTAACAACACATCTGCCACGCTGATCCTCAACACGTGCTTAGTCCCCTCCTGTACTCACTGTTCACCCACAACTACGTGGCCAAGCACGACTCCAAAACATTTACATTTTAGTCATTTAGCAGACGCTCTTATCCAGAGCGACTTACAGTAGTGAATGCATACATTTCATACATTTTTTTCCCGTACTGGTCCCCCGTGGGAATCGAACCCACAACCCTGGCGTTGCAAACGCCATGCTCTACCAACTGAGCCACACGGGACCATCATTAAGTTTGCTGATGACAAAACGGTGGTAGGCCTGCTCACCAAAAATGACGAGACAGCCTATAGGGAGGAGGTCAGAGACCTGGCAGTGTGGTGCCAGAACAACAACCTCTCCCTCAATGTGATTAAGACAAAGGAGATGATCGTGGACTACAGGAAAAGGAGGGCCAAACACGCCCCCATTCACATCAACGGGGCTGTAGTGGAGCAGGTTAAGAGTTTCAAGTTCCTACAGAGGATAGCGCGTACGGCCCAGTACATCACTGGGGCCAAGCTCCCTGTCATGCAGGACCTATATACTAGGCGGTGTCAGAGGAAGGCCCAAAACATTGTCAAAGGCTCCAGTCACCCAAGTCATAGACTGTTGTCTCTGCTACCGCACGACAAGTGGTACCGGAACACCAAGTCATGTCCAAAAGGCTCCTTAACAGCGTCTATCCCCAAGCCACAAGACTGCTGAACAATTAATAAAATGGCCACCCGGGATATTTGCATTGACACCCCCCCTCTTTGTTTTTTACATGGCTGCTACCGACTGTTTATTATCTAGGCATAGTCATTTTACCCTTACCCACATGTACATATGTACACATGTCGACTAACCTGTACCCCTGCACATTGACTCGGCACCGGTACCCCCTGTATAGATATGTTTTCTTTTGTTTATTTTCTTAACACTGCATTGTTGGTTAAGGGCTTGAGAGTAAGCATTTCACGGTATTCACCTGTTGTATTCGCCGCATGTGACAAATACAATTTGATGTGATTGGACTGGATGCATGTCAGACTCAGAGGTGTAGTTCTGTGTCTAGTCGCTCTCTCTCTCTGCATGACCTTCCCTCTCTCGATGCTTAACCTAATCAATTATGGTTCAGACAGAAGAGAGATAAAGAGAGAGAGAGAGACCTTGTCAGAGCCCCCCAGGAGCCAGTGAATAATTCCCTTTGAGCCACATAAATAACATATTATATGGCAAGGAGGAGAAGAGGAGCAAGGGAGGGAGCAGGGAGGGAGGATGTAACGATGATAGAGAGAGGGAGCAGGGAGGGAGGATGTAAAGATGATAGAGAGAGGGAGCAGGAAGGGAGGATGTAACGATGATAGAGAGAGGGAGCAGGGAGGGAGGATGTAAAGATGATAGAGAGAGGGAGCAGGGAGGGAGGATGTAAAGATGATAGAGGGAGGGAGCAGGGAGGGAGGATGTAAAGATGATAGAGGGAGGGAGCAGGGAGGGAGGATGTAACGATGATAGAGAGAGGGAGCAGGGAGGGAGGATGTAAAGATGATAGAGAGAGGGAGCAGGGAGGGAGGATGTAAAGATGATAGAGAGAGGGAGCAGGGAGGGAGGATGTAAAGATGATAGAGAGAGGGAGCAGGGAGGGAGGATGTAAAGATGATAGAGGGAGCAGGGAGGGAGGATGTAAAGATGATAGAGAGAGGGAGCAGGGAGGGAGGATGTAAAGATGATAGAGAGAGGGAGCAGGGAGGGAGGATGTAAAGATGATAGAGAAAGGGAGCAGGGAGGGAGGATGTAAAGATGATAGAGAGAGGGAGCAGGGAGGGAGGATGTAAAGATGATAGAGGGAGCAGGGAGGGAGGATGTAAAGATGATAGAGGGAGCAGGGAGGGAGGATGTAAAGATGATAGAGGGAGCAGGGAGGGAGGATGTAAAGATGATAGAGAGGGAGAACAACAGTAGGATGGTGAAAAGAACAAGAGAAAGTACAAGTCAAAACAGGAGAGGTTCGATGGCTCTGAAAAAAAGACATGGATCTGAATTTTAATATTGCCGGGTTTGTATCAAACATACCATTTTAGATTGAGACCTTCTGGATAATTATACTGAACAACAATATAAACAACATGTAAAGTGTTGGTCCCATGTTTCATGAGCTGAAATAAAAGATCACAGAAATGTTCCATATGCACAAAAAAGCATATTTCTCTCAAGTGGTGTGCACACATTTGTTTACATCCATGTTAGTGTGTCACACCCTGATCTGTTTCACCTGTCTTTGTGATTATCTCCACCCCCCTCCAGGTGTCGCTCATTTTCCCCATTATCCCTGTTTGCCAGTTTGTATTGTTTGTCAAGTCCACCAGTGTTTTTGTTCTCAGCTCCTGCTTTCCAAGTCTCCCTTTTTCTCGCCCTCCAGGTTTTGACCCTTGCTTGTCCTGACTCTGAGCCCATCTGCCTGACCACTCTGCCTGCCCCTGACCCCACCTCTGGATTATTGACCTCTGCCTACCCTGAACTTGAGCCTGCCGTCCGGTCTCAACGTCAACAGAGAAGAGGCGACTCCGGGATGCTGGCCTTCTAGGCAAAGTTCCTCTGTCCAGTGCCTGTGTTCTTTTGCCCATCTTAATATTTTATTTTTATTGGCCAGTCTGAGATATGGATTTTTCTTTGCAACTCTGCCTAGAAGGCCAGCATCCCGGAGTCGCCTCTTCACTGTTGACGTTGAGACTGGTGTTTTGTGAGTACTATTTAACCTGTTAGGGCTAGGGGGCAGTATTGACACGGCTGGATAAAAAAACATACCCGATTTAATCTGGTTACCACTCCTACCCAGTAACTAGAATATGCATATACTTATTACATATGGATAGAAAACACCCTAAATTTTCGAAAACTGTTTGAATGGTGTCTGTGAGTATAACAGAACTCATTTGGCAGGCAAAACCCTGAGACATTTTCTGACAGGAAGTGGATACCTGATGTGTTGTATTACCTTTAAACCTATCCCATTGAAAAACACAGGGGCTGAGGAATATTTTGGCACTTCCTATTGCTTCCACTAGATGTCACCAGCCTTTACAAAGTGTTTTGAGTCTTCTGGAGGGAGATCTGACCGAACAAGAGCCATGGAACGATGATGGCCCATTAGACACCTGGCGCGCGAGTTCATGTTGGGTACCCTCGTTCCAATACGTTATAAAAGAGTATGCATTCGTCCACCTTGAATATTATTCATGTTCTGGTTAAAAAAGGCCCTAATGATTTATGCTATACAACGTTTGACATGTTTGAACGAACGTAAATATATTTTTTCCCCTCGTTCATGACGAGAAGTCCGGCTGGCTTAGATCATGTGCTAACAAGACGGAGATTTTTGGACATAAATGATGAGCTTTTTTGAACAAAACTACATTCGTTATGGACCTGTGATGAAGAGAATCAAAGGTAATGGATTATTTACATAGTATTTTCGATTTTAGATCTCCCCAACATGACGTCTAGTCTGTATCGCAACGCGTATTTTTCTGGGCGCAGTGCTCAGATTATTGCAAAGTGTGATTTCCCAGTAAGGTTATTTTTAAATCAGGCAAGTTGATTGCGTTCAAGAGATGTAAATCTATAATTCTTTAAATGACAATATAATATTTTACCAATGTTTTCTAATTTTAATTATTTAATTTGTGACGCTGACTTGACTGCCGGTTATTGGAGGGAAACGATTTCCTCAACATCAATGCCATAGTAAAACGCTGTTTTTGGATATAAATATGAACTTGATAGAACTAAAAATGCATGCATTGTCTAACATAATGTCCTAGGAGTGTCATCTGATGGAGATTGTAAAAGGTTAGTGCATCATTTTAGCTGGTTTTATGGTTTTGGTGACCCGGTCTTTGAATTGACAAAACATTACACACAACTCTTGTAAATGTACTGTCCTAACATACTCTAAATTTATGCTTTCGCCGTAAAACCTTTTTGAAATCGTAAAACGTGGTTAGATTAAGGAGATGTTTATCTTTCAAAGGGTGTAAAATAGTTGTATGTTTGAAAAATTTGAATTTTGACATTTATTTGGATTCAAATTTGCCGCTCTTGAAATGCACCTGCTGTTGATGGAGTGCACCACGGGTGGCATGCTAGCGTCCCACCTAGCCCATAGAGGTTAATGAAGCTGCCAGTTGAGGACTTGTGAGGCGTCTGGTTCTCAGACTAGACACTATAACATACTCTAAGGAAGGCCAGTTTTATTACTTCTTTAATCATGACAACAGTTTTCAGCTGTGCTAACATAATTGCAAAAGGGTTTTCTAATGATCAATTACACTTTTAAAATGATAAACTTGGATTATCTAACATAACGTTGTGGTGGATGAATCAGAATTAGTTGGGTAACATAGATAATTAAGATGTTTTATTAGTATAATATGCTTATGTGAGATACTTGTCATTAGAAAGTGTCCTTTGGACTCGGGTGTCTTTCAGTTGCACTTTTCCCTTAGCTGGGGCTCAGTCACTTGGGGCCCACAGAGGGGAGAGGTCAGACTTGTTTTTTACATGTCTCTGTTGCTATGCAGAATATCAGCAAGAGAGGAGGACAGAATTAAATTGTCTTCATATGTGAATGTGTTTTTACCTATTCTTAAACCATGTGAAGGGATGGTGTGATTAATGGGGAACCAATTATTTGTCTCCACAATGTCTGTGCGCAGGTCACTCTCCTCAGTGAGCTTGTCCAGGAGTGGGAACAAGAGGTGTTTTACTGAGGATGGGCCTCTATGAGATAGCACTGACAGAGGAGATTTACCGTGGGGGAAAAAAGTATTTAGTCAGCCACCAATTGTGCAAGTTCTCCCACTTAAAAAGATGAGAGAGGCCTGTAATTGTCATCATAGGTACACGTCAACAATGACAGACAAAATGAGAAAAAAAATCCAGAAAATCACATTGTAGAATTTTTTTATGAATTTATTTGCAAATTATGGTGGAAAATAAGTTTGCCAATAACAAAAGTTTATCTCAATACTTTTATATACCCTTTATTGGCAATGACACAGGTCAAACATTTTCTGTAAGTCTTCACAAGGTTTTCACACACTGTTGCTGGTATTTTGGCCCATTCCTCCATGCAGATCTCCTCTAGAGCAGTGATGTTTTGGGGCTGTCGCTGGGCAACACGGACTTAACTCCCTCCAAAGATTTTCTATGGTGTTGAGATCTGGAGACTGGCTAAGCCACTCCAGGACCTTGAAATGCTTCTTACGAAGCCACTCCTTCGTTTCCCGGGAGGTGTGTTTGGGATCATTGTCATGCTGAAAGACCCAGCCACATTTCATCTTCAATGCCCTTGCTGATGGAAGGAGGTTTTCACTCAAAATCTCACGATACATGGCCCCATTCTTTCCTTTACACGGATCAGTCGTCCTGGTCCCTTTGCAGAAAAACAGCCCCAAAGCATGATGTTTCCACCCCCATGCTTCACAGTAGGTATGGTGTTCTTTGGATGCAACTCAGCATTCTTTGTCCTCCAAACAAGACGAGTTGAGTTTTTACCAAGAAGTTCTATTTTGGTTTCATCTGACCATATGACATTCTCCCAATCCTCTTCTGGATCATCCAAATGCTCTCTAGCAAACTTCAGACGGGCCTGGACATGTACTGGCTTAAGCAGGGAGACACGTCTGGCACTGCAGGATTTGAGTCCCTGGCGGCGTAGTGTGTTACTGATGGTAGGCTTTGTTACTTTGGTCCCAGCTCTCTGCAGGTCATTCACTAGGTCCCCCCGTGTGGTTCTGGGATTTTTGCTCACCGTTCTTGTGATAATTTTGACCCCACGGGGTGAGATCTTGCGTGGAGCCCCAGATCGAGGGAGATTATCAGTGGTCTTGTATGTCTTCCATTTCCTAATAATTGCTCCCACAGTTGATTTCTTCAAACCAAGCTGCTTACCTATTGCAGATTCAGTCTTCCCAGCCTGGTGCAGGTCTACAATTTTGTTTCTGGTGTCCTTTGACAGCTCTTTGGTCTTGGCCATAGTGGAGTTTGGAGTGTGACTGTTTGAGGTTGTGGACAGGTGTCTTTTATGCTGATAACAAGTTCAAACAGGTGCCATTAATACAGGTAATGCGTGGAGGACAGAGGAGCCTCTTAAAGAAGAAGTTACAGGTCTGTGAGAGCCAGAAATCTTGCTTGTTTGTAGGTGACCAAATACTTATTTTCCACCATAATTTGCAAATAAATTCATTAAAAATCCTACAATGTGATTTTCTGGAGTTTCTTTTCTCATTTTGTCTGTCATAGTTGACATGTACCTATGATGAAAATTACAGGCCTCTCTCATCTTTTTAAGTGGGAGAACTTGCACAATTGGTGGCTGGCTAAATACTTTTTTCCCCCACTGTATGATGTATTTTGATAAGAACGCATAAAAAGCATTCCAGAGGACATGAGCTAATGGTTCTGTTCTATACCATACCAGGGAGGGACGGTTCTAGGGAGACCAGACACCGGTCTATATAATGAACACTGTTGAGAAAGCAGTTTCTGTCTACTGTGTTTTATAGATATCTTTTCATACAAAACGTAACCTTGTGACCCATTCTATGTATCTGTGGTTCGTCAATGTACGTTGAAGGGGTGGATTCTTGGGTATAAAATATCTCAGTAGCCATTGTGTTGGAACCTTCCTTTTTCAATGGCATCATTGAAGGTCAAGTGATTTGAAAAAGTATCTTAAAAAGATGTAGTTTAACACAGACTGGTGTGTTTGTAACTCTCCTCATTTGGTAATGCAGAAATTAGCCACCACAACGTGCCATTGGAACACAGGAGTGATGGTTGCTGATAATGGGCCTCTGTACACCTATGTAGATATTCCATAAAAAATCTGCCGTTTCCAGCTACAATAGTCATTTACAACATTAACAATGTCTACACTGTTTCTGATCAATTTGATGTTATTTTAATGGACAAAAAGCACATTTTTCTTTCAAAAACAAGGACATTTCTAAGTGACCACAAACCTTTGAACGGTAGTGTACATCGGGGACTCCTACAGGATTTATCCGTCCCTCTTCTCCTGCTGGCGCAGGTTTCTTCTTCGTGGAGAAAAAGGACAAGACCCTGCGCCCGTTACTACTCAATGACATTACTGTGAAGAATCGTTATCCGCTACCACTCATTTCCTCTGCCTTCGATCCGCTCCAGGTGGCCAATGTTTTCTCCAAGCTGGATCTACGAAACGCCTACTACCTGGTGCAGATACAATGAGAGGAAGACCGCCTTCAACACGACCAGTGGCCACTAAGAATATCTGGTCATGCCCTTTGGCCTCACCAACGTCTCTGCCATGTTCCAGGCTCTGGTGAATGATGTTCTCTGTGACATGCTGAACCGGTTTGTCTACATTGATGACATCCTCGTCTTCTCCCACTCCCTCCAAGAACACGTGCTCCACGTCCGACAGGTTCTCTAGCATCTTATGGAGGTATTTGGAGATAAATATGGATTATTTCGAACAAAAACAAAATTTCTTGTGGAAGTAGCAGTCCTGGGAGTGCATTCTGATAAAGATCAGCAAAGGTAAGAGAATATTTATAATACTAATTCTGAGTTTAGGTGACCCCGAACTTGGCGGGTGTCTGTATAGCTTGCTGTGATGGCGAGCTATGTACTCAGAATATTGAAAAATGTGCTTTCTCCGTAAAGCTATTTTAAAATCTGACACAGCTGTTGCATCCAGGGGTAGTCTATCTATTATTCTTTAACCTCTTACATCTAGACGTTCCGCTAGCGGAACACCTGCTCCAATATCCAATGATGGGCGTGGCGCGAAATACAAACTCCTCTAAAATACAAAAACTTCAATTTTTCAAACATATGACTATTTCACAGCATTTTAAAGATAAGACTCTCCTTTATCTAACCACACTGTCCGATTTCAAAAAGGCTTTACAACGAAAGCAAAACATTAGATTATGTCAGCAGAGTACCAAGCCAGAAATAATCAGACACCCATTTTTCAAGCTAGCATATAATGTCACAAAAACCCAGAAGACAGCTAAATGCAGCACTAACCTTTTATGATCTTCATCAGATGACAACCCTAGGACATTATGTTATACAATACATGCATGTTTTGTTCAATCAAGTTCATATTTATATCAAAAACCAGCTTTTTACATTAGCATGTGACGTTCAGAACTAGCATACCCCCCGCAAACTTCCGGGGAATTCGCTAACATTTTACTAAATTACTCACGATAAACGTTCACAAAAAGCATAACAATTATTTTAAGAATTATAGATACAGACCTCCTCTATGCACTCGATATGTCCGATTTTTAAAATAGCTTTTTGGTGAAAGCACATTTTGCAATATTCTAAGTACATAGCCCAGGCATCACGGGCTAGCTATTTAGACACCCGGCAAGTTTAGCACTCACCAATATCAGCTTTACTATTCTAAAAGTTTCATTACCTTTTGTTGTCTTCGTCAGAATGCACTCCCAGGACTGCTACTTCAATAACAAATGTTGGTTTGGTCCAAAATAATCCATCGTTATATCCGAATAGCGGCGTTTTGTTCGTGCGTTCCAGACACTATCCGAAATGGTAAAGAAGGGTTGTGCGCATGGCGCAATTCGTGACAAAAAAATTCTAAATATTCCATTACCGTACTTCGAAGCATGTCAACCGCTGTTTAAAATCAATTTTTACGCCATTTTTCTCGTAGAAAAGCGATAATATTCCGACAGGGAATCTCCTTTTCGGCAAACAGAGGAAAAAATCACAAAGGCGGGGGCGGTCGGGTCACGCGCCTAAGCCCAGAGTCCCTTGATTGGCCACTTGAGAAAGGCGATAATGTGTTTCAGCCTGGGGCTGGGATGACGACATTCTGTTTTTTCCCGGGCTCTGAGCGCCTATGGACGACGTAGGAAGTGTCACGTTAGAGCAGAGATCCTTAGTAAAAGATAGAGATAGAAAAGAAGTTCAAGAAATGGTCAGACAGGCCACTTCCTGTAAAGGAATCTCTCAGGTTTTGACCTGCCATTTGAGTTCTGTTATACTCACAGACACCATTCAAACAGTTTTAGAAACTTTAGGGTGTTTTCTATCCATATGTAATAAGTATATGCATATTCTAGTTACTGGGTAGGAGTGGTAACCAGATTAAATCGGGTATGTTTTTTATCCAGCCGTGAAAATACTGCCCCCTAGCCATAACAGGTAAATAATTTTTATATATTTTGTCAACGTTTATGATGAGTATTTTTGTAAATTGATGTGCACATTCACCGGACATTTTGGTGGGAATACATTTTCTGAACATCACACGCCAATGTAAAATGCTGTTTTTGGATATAAATATGAACTTTATCGAACAAAACATACATGTATTGTGTAACATGATGTCCTAGGAGTGTCGTTTTTTTTCCTGCGCCTCCGTTTATGTCCAAATGTTCCATTACCGTACTTAGAAGCATGTCAAACGCTGGTTTAACCTCTCTAGGGTAGGTGGGATGAAATCGTCCCACCTACTCAACAGCGAGTGGAATCCCGTGGCACGTTATTCAAATACCTTAGAAATGCTATTACTTCAATTTCTCAAACATATGACTATTTTACACCATTTTAAAGATAAGACACTCGTTAATCTAACCACACTGTCCGATTTCAAAAAGGCTTTACAACGAAAGCAAAACATTAGATTATGTCAGCAGAGTACCCAGCCAGAAATAATCAGACACCCATTTTTCAAGCTAGCATATAATGTCACATAAACCCAAACCACAGCTAAATGCAGCACTAACCTTTGATGATCTTCATCAGATGACAATCCTAGGACATTATGTTATACAATACATGCATGTTTTGTTCAATCAAGTTCATATTTATATCAAAAACCAGCTTTTTACATTAGCATGTGACGTTCAGAACTAGCATACCCACCGCAAACTTCCGGTGAATTTACTAAATTACTCACGATAAACGTTCACAAAAAGCATAACAATTATTTTAAGAATTATAGATACAGAACTCCTTTATGCACTCGCTATGTCCGATTTTTAAAATAGCTTTTCGGTGAAAGCACATTTTGCAATATTCTGAGTAGATAGCCCAGCCATCACGGGCTAGCTATTTAGACACCCACCAAGTTTAGCCATCACCAAAGTCAGATTTACTATAAGAAAAATGTGATTACCTTTGCTGTTCTTCGTCAGAATGCACTCCCAGGACTTCTACTTCAATAACAAATGTTGGTTTGGTTCAAAATAATCCATAGTTATGTTCAAATATCCTCTGTTTTGTTTGTGCGTTCAAGACACTATCCGAAGGGTAAAGAAGGGTGACGCGCCCGATGCGTTTCGTGACAAAAATGTCTAAATATTACATTACCGTACTTCGAAGCATGTCAACCGCTGTTTAAAATCAATTTTTATGCCATTTTTCTCGTAAAAAAGCGATAATATTCCGACCGGGAGTCGTTGTTTTAGTTCAAAGACAGAGAAAATAAAAACATGGGGTCACCTCGTGCACGCACCTCAGTCTCATTGTACTCTGATCGACCACTATCCAAATGCGCTAATGTTTTTCAGCCAGGGGCTCCAAAGACATCATTCGGCTTTTTTCCGGTTTCTGAGAGCCTATGGGAGCCGTAGGAAGTGTCACGTTACAGCAAAGATCCTCAGTTTTCAATAAAGAGAGTCAAGAAGCCCAAGAAATTGTCAGACAGGCCACTTCCTGTAAGGAATCTTCTCAGGTTTTTGCCTGCCATATGAGTTCTGTTATACTCACAGACACCATTCAAACAGTTTTAGAAAGTTTAGGGTGTTTTCTATCCAAAGCCAATAATTATATGCATATTCTAGTTTCTGGGCAGTAGTAATAACCAGATTAAATCGGGTACGTTTTTTATCCGGCCGTTTAAATACTGCCCCCTATCCCTAACAGGTTAAAATCAATCTTTATGATATTTTTAATGTAAAATTGCGATAATATTCCAACCGGACAATAGCATATTCATTCAAGAAGAAAAAGAAGGAACGGCGCGCTCGCAGGACCGCGCATATCCAATCCCTTTTTCCACAGGCAGTCCACTGATTGACTGAGCTCCTATTATCTGCCCAGTGACAGGAGAATGCTGAATGAAGGCTGTTGACAGCCAATGGAAGCCTTAGGAAGTGCAATGTGACCCCACAGAAACTGTAGTTTCGATAGAGAATCAAAAGTAGAACTTCAATTCTCAGACTTTCCACTTCCTGGTTGGATTTTTCTCAGGTTTTTGCCTGCCATATGAGTTCTGTTATACTCACAGACACCATTCAAAAAGTGTTAGAAACTTCAGAGTGTTTTCTATCCAAATCTACTAATAATATGCATATTCTAGTTTCTGGGCCAGAGCAGTAACCAGTTTAATTTGGGTACGTTTTTCATCCGGCCGTGAAAATACTGTCACCTACACCTCAACAGGTTAAACTGCCAATACTTGAAAGTCTCTCTCATCAAACTGACAATATTTGTTCCAGTTCAGGACCAGAAAGTATTAGGTTAATTTCAGAGCATCTCTCATTTACGTGGTGAGTCTTTATTAATAATATAGGCCATTTAGCAGATGCTTTCATCAATGCAACTTAGTCATATGCACATATACATTCTGTATGGGTGGCCCCAGCAGTAATTGAACCCACAATCCTAGCATTGCAAGCACCATGCTCTACCAACTGAGCCAAACATTACTCAGGAACCCATGCAGGGCAGGTCTCTGAACTCCTGGGCTAGCGCACTGACAGTCACCCTGATATCCACCGCCATGCCCATGATTTTGATTGCTTCCCCAATGACACCATGTTCCCCTATATAGTGGGCCAAAGAGGGCACTATATAGGGTGCCATTTGGGATGCAGCCCATGACTCCGCTTCTCCCTGCCTGCCTGCCACACAGACATAAAGTGTCGGGTCTGAGACGAGTGTGTATTAACGTGGACGCTAAGGATTATTAGAGGCACGAGGTTAGAGCGTGAGGAACTTGTGCTTTTGTGATCGGCACACAAAGCTTTGAAGGGCTAATGGGTTTGCATTCATCGCTCTGAAAGCAGAAACACAATGTCCTTCTAAGAGCTGAAATGTTTCTAGAGAGAAAAAAAAGTTATTGGTCAGAAACGGAGGGAGAGATAGTGTACGATGGAGCAGACCATAATAGAACAGAGCAGACCATAACAGAGCAGAAGATAATAGAGCAGCCCATAATAGAGCAGAATAGAGCAGACCATAATAGAGCAGAACATAATAGAACATAATAGAGCAGAATAGAGCAGAACATAATAGAACAGAATAGAGAAGACCATAATAGAACAGAATAGAGCAGAACATAATAGAACAGAATGGAGCAGACCATAATAGAGCAGACCATAATAGAGCAGAGCAGAACATAATAGAGCAGAACATAATAGAGCAGAACATAATAGAACAGAATAGAGCATAACATAATAGAGCAGAACAGAATAGAGCAGAACAGAATAGAACAGAGCAGACCATAAAAGAGCAGACCAAAACAGAGCAGACCATAATAGAACAGAATAGAGCAGAAGATAATAGAGCAGACCATAATAGAGCAGAACATAGAGCAGACCATAATAGAGCAGAACAGAATAGAGCAGACCATAATGGAACAGAATAGAGCAGAACCGAATAGAGCAGAACATATTATAACAGAATTCAACAGAACATAACAGAGCAGAACAGAAATTAACATAATAGAGCAGAATAGAACAGAACATAATAGAGCAGAACATAATAGAACAGAATAGAGCAGACCAAAGTAGAACAGAATAGAGCAGAACATAATAGAGCAGAACATAATAGAACAGAATAGAGCAGACCATACTAGAGCAGACCATACTAGAGCAGACCATACTAGAGCAGACCATACTAGAGCAGACCATAAAGGAGCAGACCATAAAGGAGCAGACCATAAAAGAGCACACCATAAAAGAGCAGAACATAATAAAACAGAATAGAGCAGACCATAATAGAGCAGAACATAATAGAACAGAATTGAGCAGAACATAATAGAGCAGAACATAATAGAACAGAATTGAGCAGAACATAATAGAGCAGAACATAATAGAACAGAATTGAGCAGAACATAATAGAGCAGAACATAATAGAACAGAATTGAGCAGAACATAATAGAGCAGAACATAATAGAACAGAATTGAGCAGAACATAATAGAGCAGAACAGAATAGAACATAATAGAGCAGAATAGAACAGAACATAATAGAACATAATAGAGCAGAACATAATAGAAACAAAGCAGACCATAAAAGAACAGAATAGAGCACAAGATAATAGAGCAGAGCATAATAGAACAGAATAGAGCAGACCATAATAGAGCATAACATAGAGCAGACCATAATAGAGCAGAACATAATAAAACAGTATAGAGCAGAACATAATAGAACAGAATAGAGCAGACCATAATAGAGCAGAATAGAACAGAACATAGTAGAGCAGAACATAATAGAACAGAACATAATAGAGCACACCATAATAGAGCAGAATAGAGCAGAACATAATAGAGCACAACATAATAGAGCAGAAGAGAACAGAACAGAATAGAGCAGAACAGAATAGAGCAGAACATAATAGAACATAATAGAGCAGACCATAAAAGAACAGAACAGAGCATAACAGAATAGAGCAGACCATAATAGAACATAATAGAGCAGAATAGAGCAGAACATAATAGAGCAGAACATAATAGAACATAATAGAGCAGACCATAATAGAACAGAATAGAGCAGAACATAATAGAGCAGAACAGAACATAATAGAACAGAATAGAGCAGAACAGAATAGAGCAGAACAGAATAGAACATAATAGAGCAGGACAGAATATAAAGCAGAACATAATGGAACAGAGTAGAGCGGAACATAATAGAGCAGAATAGAGCAGAACAGAATAGAGCAGAATAGAATGGAGCAGAGCAGAACAGAGCAAAGCAGAACAGAACAGAGTAGTGCAGAACAGAATAGAACAGAACAGAGCAGAATAGTCCAGAGCAGAAAAGAATAGAAGAGATTAGAGCAGAACAGAACAGAGCACAACAGAGCAGAACAGAATAGAGCAGAACATAATAGAGTAGAACATGATAGAACAGAATAGAACAGAACAGAACAGTGCAGAAAAGAGCAGAACGGAGCAGAACGGAGGAGAACAGAATAGAACATAATAGAACAGAACAGAACTGAATAGAACAGAACAAAATAGAGCAGAGCAGAACCGAATAGTAAAAAATGGAGAAGAACAGAACACAGCAGAACAGAATATCACTACACTACACAAGACAACACAAGGCAACACAAGATAATACTACACAAGGCAACACAGCACAAAGCAACACTGCACTACAATATACAACACAAGGCAACACAACACTACAGAGCACAAGGCAACAACACAACACTAAACCACAAAACTCAACACTTCACAACACAAGGTAACAACACAACACTAAACTAGACAAGGCAACACAACACTTCATTACACAAGACAACAACACT
This sequence comes from Salmo salar, assembly GCF_965601325.2. NCBI lineage: Eukaryota > Metazoa > Chordata > Actinopteri > Salmoniformes > Salmonidae > Salmo > Salmo salar. Next base: position 164,649,970 of record NC_138299.1, read on the forward strand.
AAACAAGGCAACACAACAATACACAACACAACACTACACAAGGCAACACAACACTACACAAGGCAACACAACACTACACCAGGCAACACAAGGCAACACAACACTACACCAGGCAACACAACACAAGGCCCACACACAACTCTACATTACAGAAGTCAACATAACACAAGTTAACACAACATATCATAGTGTCGTTTTGTGTTGCCTTGTGCAGTATTGTGTTGTGTAGTACTGTGGTGCATTGTGTAGTGTTGCCTTGTGCAGTATTGTGTTGTGTAGTACTGTGGTGCATTGTGTAGTGTTGCCTTGTGCAGTATTGTGTTGTGTAGTACTGCGGTGCATTGTGTAGTGTTGCCTTGTGCAGTATTGTGTTGTGTAGTACTGTTGTGCATTGTGTAGGGCTGTGTGTGTTGTCTTGTATTTCCTTGTGTAGTTTAGTGTTGTGTTGCCTTATGTTGTGTTGTGTAATGTTGTTCAGTGTTGTGTAGCATTGTGTAGTGGTGTGTTGTGTTGCTTTGTGCAGTGCTGTGTCGTGTTGTGTAGTGTTGTGTTGCACAAGGAAACACAACACTACAAACACAAAGCAACACATCACTACACAACACTACACAACACTAGACTACATAAGTCAGCACTACACAAGGCAACACAACACAAAGCAACACAACACTACACAACACTACACAACACTAGACTACATAAGTCAGCACTACACAAGGCAACACAACACAAAGCAACACAACACTACACAACACAAAACTACACTAGACTACATAAGTCAGCACTACACAAGGCAACACAACACAAAGCAACACAACACTACACAACACTACACAACACTAGACTACATAAGTCAGCACTACACAAGGCAACACAACACAAAGCAACACAACACTACACAACACTACACAACACTAGACTACATAAGTCAGCACTACACAAGGCAACACAAAGCAACACAACACTACACAACACAAAACTACACAACACAAGGCAACACAACACCAGGCAACACAACACCACACTACCACTAGATTACACAACACAAGGCAATACAACACTTAAGTGACTTGCCTGGTTAAATAAAGGTTAAATTATAATAAAACACTACACAAGGCAACGCAACACAACATTAAACTAGACAAGGCAACACAACACACGACAAGACAACGCTACACTACACCACAAAAGGCAACACAAACTAACACAACACAATACAACACTACATAAGACTACACAACACCATACAACACTACACAACACATGGCAACACAACACAACTCAAGGAAACACAACGTAGCATAGTTTTGTGTTGCCTTGTGTAGTCTTGTGATGTGTTGTCTTGTGCAGTGTTGTATTGTGTTGCCTTTTATAGTTTAGTGTTGTGTTGGCTTGTGTAGTGCAGTGTTGTGTTGCCTTATGTTATGGAGTGGTGTGTCGTTTATTGTAGTGTTGTGTTGCGTTGTGCTGTGTTGTGTAGCAACGCAGCACAACAAAACACAAAGCAACACAACACTACACAACACCACACAACACTACATAAGGCAACACTACACAAGGAAACAAAACACTACACTACACAATACAAAGCAACACTACACAACACAGCACTACATATGGCAACACAAGGCAACACAACACAAGGCAACACAACACAAAGCAACACAACACTACTAGACACAATACAAGGCAACACAACACTACACAACGCAACACAACACTACTAGACACAATACAAGGCAACACAACACTACTAGACACAATACAAGGCAACACAACACTACTAGACACAATACAAGGCAACACAACACTACACAAGGCAACACAACACTACTAGACACAATACAAGGCAACACAACACTACTAGACACAATACAAGGCAACACAACACTACACAAGGCAACACAACACTACTAGACACAATACAAGGCAACACAACACTACTAGACACAATACAAGGCAACACAACACTACACAAGGCAACACAACACTACTAGACACAATACAAGGCAACACAACACTACACAAGGCAACACAACACTACTAGACACAATACAAGGCAACACAACACTACACAAGGCAACACAACACTACTAGACACAATACAAGGCAACACAACACTACACAAGGCAACACAACACTACACAGCACAAGGCAACAAAACACAAGACAACACTACACTACCACAACAACACAAGACAACACTACACAATACATTGCAACAAAACACAACCCTACACAACACAACACTACACAAAACAAAACAACAATACACTACACAAAACAACAATACACAAGACAACACTACACACAACACAACACACGACAAGACAACACTAAACAAGACTACACTACACAAGACAACACTACACACAACAACACAACACACGACAAGACAACACTAAACAAGACTACACTACACAAGACAACACTACATTACACAAGACAGCACTACACGACAACACTACACACAAGACAACACTACACAAGACAGCACTACACGACAACACTACACACAAGACAACACTACATAAGACTACACTACACATAAGACAACACTACATAAGACAACACTACACATAAGACAACACTACATAAGACTACACTACACAACACAACACTACACAAGACAACACACCACATGACAAGACAACACTACACAAGACAACACTGCACAAGACAGCACTACACAAGACAACACTACACATCACTACAAAAGACAGCACTACACAAGACAACATGTCCCATGTGGCTCAGTTGGTAGAGCATGGTGTTTGCAACGCCAGGGTTGTGGGTTCGATTCCCATGGGGGACCAGTACCGGGGTAAAAAATGTATGAAATGTATGCATTCACTACTGTAAGTCGCTCTGGATAAGAGCGTCTGCTAAATGACTAAAATGTAAATACAAGACGATGCAAAAGACAACACAATGCCAGAATCATTAAAAACAGTCCACTATACAGAATATTTTATCGTTGCTGTAATCATGAAACACACCAAGTCCATATGGTACACAACATAATTCTGTCTATTTGTGTGTTGTTTATGAAGCTGTCTGTAGCCTTGCCTGTTCTTCCCTCTCAGATCAATACATTTACATTTTAGTCATTTAGCAGACGGTTCTTATCCAGAGAGACTTACAGTAGTGAATGCATACATTTCATACATTTTTTTTCTCCATACTGGTCCCCCGTGGGAATCGAACCCACAACCCTGGCATTGCAAAAACCATGCTCTACCAACTGAGCCACAGTTGGAAAGGAAACCACAGGGAAGAAATGAAATGCAGAACAGAGAGAGAAACTGGGTGGTGCATAGCCGGTCTATTTTATTTTACCATTATTTAACTAGGCAAGTCAGTTAAGAACAAATTCTTATTTTCAATGACAGCCTAGGAACAGTGGGTTAACTGTAGAGCAACAGATTTGTACCTTGTCAGCTCTGGGATTTGATCTTGCAACCTTTCGGTTACTAGTCCAACGCTCTAACCACTAGGCTACGCTGCCACCCCCCCAATATATGTATCAGTAGGTCCAAATTACTGGCGTACATCAAAGAGAAACAGACAGGCAGACAGTTATACTTAGTTTTGAAACAGAGAATAATTCAAATTTCTCACCGTTTCATCCACATCTTCTCTCCTAGTACTCTGTCTGTCTGTCTGTCTGTCTGTCTGTCTGTCTGTCTGTCTGTCTGTCTGTCTGTCTGTCTGTCTGTCTGTCTGTCTCATGCACCACACTCAGAGAGAGTACTGGGAGAGAAGATGTGCATGAACATTTTTGAGAAATGTGAATTATTCTCTCTATTTCAAAACTAAGTATAACTGTCTGTCTGTCTGTATGTATGCATGTCTGTGTGCACATACGTAGGTGAGTGCAGGTAGGTAGGTGAGTGTGTGCGTGTGTGCATACAGTGGTAGCTCCACTGAAAGTTTTGTGATTACGCTGCGGTACTTAGAGGTCATTTGTGGTTTAGTACGTTACCCTGCATCACCTCTTCATTGCTCCAGACCACCACAAGGGGGAGGTAGAGACCTGATGATGCTTTTGGGTCCTACTGTGTCTCTAACTGACAATGAATGGGCGACATAAACCTAAAGAGAAACTGATAATTATGCACAACTTCAGTATTACTTACTAAAACTGTTGTTACACTAAGGTTTATTATTTTATTTGGATTATTTTGCTCTTACTGTGGTACTGCCAATCCTGACCAACCAGTGTCCTCATGACTCTCCAAACCAACCAGTGTCCTCATGACTCTCCAAACCAACCAGTGTCCTCATGACTCTCCAAACCAACCAGTGTCCTCATGACTCTCCAAACCAACCAGTGCCCTCATGACTCTCCAAACCAACCAGCATCCGCATGACTCTTCAAACCAACGAGCATCCTCATGGCTCTCCAGTACAACCAGTGCCCTCATGACTCTCCAAACCAACCAGCATCCTCATGACTCTCCAGTACAACCAGTGTCCTCATGACTCTCCAAACCAACCAGCGTCCTCATGACTCTCCAAACCAACCAGCGTCATCATGACTCTCCAAACCAACCAGCGTCCTCATGACTCTCCAAACCAACCAGCGTCATCATGACTCTCCAAACCAACCAGCATCCGCATGACTCTCCAAACCAACCAGTGTCCTCATGACTCTCCAAACCAACCAGCATCCGCATGACTCTCCAAACCAACCAGTGTCATCATGACTCTTTAAACCAACCAGCATCCTCATGACTCTACAAACTCAACACCTGATGTTGTTATAAACCAGGCTCCTCCATTACCCACAACAGTGTATCCCAACCCTGGTCTTCCAGTACCCCCAACAGTGTTTCCCAACCCTGGTCCTCCAGTACTCCCAACAGTGTTTCCCAACCCTGGTCCTCCAGTACCCCCATCAGTGTTTCCCAACCCTGGTCCTCCAGTACTCCCAACAGTGTTTCCCAACCCTGGTCCTCCAGTACCCACAACAGTGTATCCCAACCCTGGTCTTCCAGTACCCCCAACAGTGTTTCCCAACCCTGGTCCTCCAGTACTCCCAACAGTGTTTCCCAACCCTGGTCCTCCAGTACCCCCAACAGTGTTTCCCAACCCTGGTCTTCCAGTACCCCCAACAGTGTTTCCCAACCCTGGTCCTCCAGTACCCCCAACAGTGTTTCCCAACCCTGGTCCTCCAGTACCCCCAACAGTGTTTCCCCACCCTGGTCCTCCAGTACCCCCAACAGTGTTTCACAACCCTGGTCCTCCAGTACCCCCAACAGTGTTTCCCAACCCTGGTCCTCCAGTACCCCCAACAGTGAATCAGGTGTGCTTGTCCAGGGTTACAATAAAACTGTACTTTTGGGGGTACTGCAGGACCAGGGTTGGGAAACACTACACTATACACAAACACACGTCTCAAATGTACTCTTTAAGCCAATTAGCTGTTTTTGTGCCCTGCTGTTTGTACCACAGCAGTGCGGAGCTGCCTCTCAGGTTTACGCCACACTGTAAACCCTAACAGTGTCATGAAGTTAAAAAAACTGAGCAATGTAAACTCATTACATGGAAAGCCGTTGTCCTGACTCTAAAGTATTGGGTTACACTAACGTGCATGTAGCATTTACTTTTCCTGAACTTAACAATTTTATCTGAATACTGTAACTGTACTAATATATTTTAATTGTACGGCCCGACAACATCTGACGTCATGTGCGTCAACAACATTCTGCACTGTGGTGCGTCTCAAAATGTATTGACAAAGATGGCTGCTTGATTCAAACGAGGGTATTTCAAATACCGTTAACGATTTTCCCAGTAAGAAGAACAAACGTCTGGTGGAGAGTTTTGAAGTAACGGGCTAATTAACTGTTTTGACAACTACTGTATATTCAAACAGGTTTTAGTGTGTGGCTGGAACTAAATACCCCCGTTTGATAGCTCTATCCAAACCAACCAGCGTCCTCATGACTCTCCAAACCAACCAGCGTCCTCATGACTCTCCAAACCAACCAGTGTCCTCATGACTCTCCAAACCAACCAGCGCCCTCATGACTCTCCAAACCAACCAGCGCCCTCATGACTCTCCAAACCAACCAGTGCCCTCATGACTCTCCAAACCAACCGGCGTCCTCATGACTCTCCAAACCAATCGGCGTCCTCATGACTCTCCAAACCAACCAGCGTCCTCATGACTCTTCAAATCACCTGATGTTATTATAAACCAGGCTAATCACCTGGTGTTATTATAAACCAGGCTAATCACCTGATGTTATTATAAACCAGGCTAATCACCTGATGTTATTATAAACCAGGCTAATCACCTGATGTTATTATAAACCAGGCTAATCACCTGATGTTATTATAAACCAGGCTCAGCACCTGATGTTATTATAAACCAGGCTAATCACCTGGTGTTATTATAAACCAGGCTAATCACCTGATGTTATTATAAACCAGGCTAATCACCTGATGTTATTATAAACCAGGCTAATCACCTGATGTTATTATAAACCAGGCTAATCACCTGGTGTTATTATAAACCAGGCTAATCACCTGATGTTATTATAAACCAGGCTCAGCACCTGATGTTATTATAAACCAGGCTAATCACCTGATGTTATTATAAACCAGGCGAATCACCTGATGTTATTATAAACCAGGCTAATCACCTGATGTTATTATAAACCAGGCTAATCACCTGATGTTATTATAAACCAGGCTAATCACCTGATGTTATTATAAACCAGGCTAATCACCTGATGTTATTATAAACCAGGCTCAGCACCTGATGTTGTTATAAACCAGGCTAATCACCTGATGTTATTATAAACCAGGCTCAGCACCTGATGTTATTATAAACCAGGCTAATCACCTGATGTTATTATAAACCAGGCTCAGCACCTGATGTTGTTATAAACCAGGCTAATCACCTGATGTTATTATAAACCAGGCTAATCACCTGATGTTATTATAAACCAGGCTAATCACCTGATGTTATTATAAACCAGGCTAATCACCTGATGTTATTATAAACCAGGCTAATCACCTGATGTTATTATAAACCAGGCTAATCACCTGATGTTATTATAAACCAGGCTCAGCACCTGATGTTGTTATAAACCAGGCTCAGCACCTGATGTTATTATAAACCAGGCTAATCACCTGATGTTATTATAAACCAGGCTAATCACCTGATGTTATTATAAACCAGGCTCAGCACCTGATGTTGTTATAAACCAGGCTCAGCACCTGATGTTATTATAAACCAGGCTAATCACCTGATGTTATTATAAACCAGGCTAATCACCTGATGTTATTATAAACCAGGCTAATCACCTGATGTTATTATAAACCAGGCTAATCACCTGATGTTATTATAAACCAGGCTAATCACCTGATGTTGTTATAAACCAGGCTAATCACCTGATGTTATTATAAACCAGGCTAATCACCTGATGTTATTATAAACCAGGCTCAGCACCTGATGTTATTATAAACCAGGCTAATCACCTGATGTTGTTATAAACCAGGCTAATCACCTGATGTTATTATAAACCAGGCTAATCACCTGATGTTATTATAAACCAGGCTAATCACCTGATGTTATTATAAACCAGGCTAATCACCTGATGTTATTATAAACCAGGCTAATCACCTGATGTTCCGGCCCCGGGTTATAAACCAGGCTAATCACCTGATGTTATTATAAACCAGGCTCAGCACCTGATGTTATTATAAACCAGGCTAATCACCTGATGTTATTATAAACCAGGCTCAGCACCTGATGTTGTTATAAACCAGGCTAATCACCTGATGTTATTATAAACCAGGCTAATCACCTGATGTTATTATAAACCAGGCTAATCACCTGATGTTATTATAAACCAGGCTAATCACCTGATGTTATTATAAACCAGGCTCAGCACCTGATGTTGTTATAAACCAGGCTAATCACCTGATGTTATTATAAACCAGGCTAATCACCTGATGTTGTTATAAACCAGGCTAATCACCTGATGTTATTATAAACCAGGCTCAGCACCTGATGTTGTTATAAACCAGGCTAATCACCTGATGTTATTATAAACCAGGCTCAGCACCTGATGTTGTTATAAACCAGGCTAATCACCTGATGTTATTATAAACCAGGCTTTAGAATGTTTAAATGTTTCTATTTGGCCTTGGATTGTGTCAAGACGTGGCCCTTTCTGGGTATAGATTGTGGCTTTCCCCCTCTCACTCTCTCCTACACCCAGGTTCTGTTATCTCAGGTCGTAAATACCTGGCGGAGACTCTCTCCCCCTGGCCATGCAGAAAGAGAGAATACAGAGACAGAAGAAGGGATTTCACTTGGCCGAACTCCTAAATCCCCAAAATGGGAGAATTAAACTATTTGTCCACTTGTGAGAATGTGGGAAGGGTCCGTGGACACTTAAGAGACGGGTTTGACGAGTGTATTTTATTTGGTGACCTCATGGAGGACAGGAAACACACATAAATATATCTCTGAATGTGTACATTTCTCAATTATGGGGTTTGCATCTAATTCTTGTACAAAATGAATGAGTAAAGATGAAACTATTTGTGAAATGATGTAATGTGATGGTAACCTTTAGAATGAGAGAATTGTATCCCCTGTAAAAGTTTAACTAAGTCATTGCCCAAGCCCCCATGAGCACAGACATGATCAGGCGTCATGGAACCACCCTTTTCTATTGTTACAAAAAAAAATCCCTCCAACGGAAATCCTCTTCAGACTAAGAAACCCTAGAGCTTGAGCTGTGATTGCGAATAGTTGAGTACCAAGACTAGAAAACCATACCACGTGGCGCATTGGCTACACGGCTGGCAATGGTTAAACTCTGAGACTATCGATCCCTACAGAATAAGAGCAAATCTTACATACTAATTACTAGTCTGCAGATAGAAATGATGTAAACCTGGGATGCGAATACCGACAACCGCTGAAACATCTATCTATGAACAATGGACGCCTGATGTATACATTACAACAGACACTATCAGGAGCCGCTGATAGACCTACAACCACTCTCTGATGAACTGACTCTCCAGCAGACGGACCGACGATTCCAACAGAGAAGACAACAACGACATAATTATTCCCGAATGAGCGTGTGTTCATGTGCAAACGATTAGCATTTCAATTAATATAATTATCCACTGTGTAGTGAAGCAATTTTGTCTTTCCCGCTCCTTTATCGGTCTACACTCACTTTCCTTTGAGCACCAAGCCTTCATATCGGCTTAGCCCAGTAGGGAATCTTCCCTATCATTGTTAGTAACCAATATCTACTGTTTGTTTGTTTATGCATTTCTGTGATTATTTAGTTAGTTAGTAAATAAATGATTGAGCCAATTGGTGTATGGATGTTTAGGCTGGGTTCGTGCAGATAACCAAGAAATACACGACGTTTGAAATGAGACTGATGTAAGGTAAAGAGTAATTCATTAATAGAAGACTAATTGATCAGATATTAAAATATCTGAAGAGTTATATTCGGAAAATTATAACTTTGTAATCTGAAGATTTTCTGTGGTGCCCCGACTTCCTAGTTAATTAAATGTACATGATTAGTTTAATCACGTAATAATAATTACAGAGAATTGATTTGATAAAATAACAGTCTTCACCTTTAATGATGCCAAAGACATGACACACTGTTAAAAAATTGTTTGCATAAAACCATTAGGTTAAGTAATTCAAAATAATTAGGTGTGACCTGGCATTTTACATTTGAGTTTGTTAACGGTTTCCAAAAACAATGTAGTTCAAGGAACTTATCGGGTTTTACAGTGCACAATACAAAAGAAGCTGTCCTTTAATTGGAGTCCATCTGTTGGTATTACACAAGCAAACACTGTCCAACCTCCCACTTCAATGAGCAACAATATAGAGTCTCGGGTTACGTCCCAAATGGCACCGTGATTCCCTATATAGCGCAGTGCAGTGATCAAAAATAATGCACTATATAGGGAATAGGGTTCCCTTTGGGATATAGACGAAGCCTCTGTAATGCTGGCAGCCAAGGACAGAAACAACTGCCCCAGTTTGGAAGTCATCACAAACCAATAGCCTCTTCCCCACGTATCCATACCTGTAGATATCAATACATCCATTTTATGATGGATCATCTACTTTGTAGGCTGCCAATAGAACGTCATTTCAGCAGCTGTCATAAAACATTTCTTATCTTATTTTATCATAATGCTATTCTCTTTATGAATTATTCATAAATGCATGGAAATAAATATGCATTCTCAGAACTTATTTAAGCACTCTGGCCAAAGGGGGCATTCCGTCATGCTGACATGAACTCTGAGCTCACTTGGGCGTGGCTACAGACTGTGTATAGCTTATATGAAAAACAATTCTCCTTAGAAAACTAAAATTAAATGTCTATCTTTTCAAAAATACTCTCATACTTAAGAATTTATTTTATACAACATTTAGATGTAAACTTGACAGATAGAATGTGTTTCCTTCCTAACTTACAGTTACTTTGCATTACCATCCTTAATGACATCACAAAATAATAAACAATGTGACAGGATTATTCTTTAGATCCACCCGAACCATTTTTAACATTCCTATCTTGTGAATATTGTTCCAAAGTTCCTTCTCCTGGAGAATTTTTTTTGGGGCGGCAAAAGTCTCTGGGACAAAGAGGTTTCTGTAATAGATAGCCAGATGATGTGTTATGCGGAGTGTCACAGGGGAACCCAAGAGCAGGCTCAGATGAGGAAACAGGGATGAATGAACCAAAATATTTATTGTTACACAGGGAGATATGGAATGCAGATCTGGGGAAGCATGGATGAGTTGCAGAAAAAACAGATGTGGAGACTGAGGTTGGAGTTAGCTGAGTAGAACAGGGTAAACAGGTCCTGAGGAGAATCCAAGGTAGTGGTGGTACTCAGATTTTCTCTGAGTAAAATCCAGAGCAAGGTAGTTGGGTGGTGAGATGTGGAACAAGAGATAGGAGCCAGAGGCAGAGCGATAACTGCAATGAGAGCATAAACGGTGTCAGGCAGGGAAACAGGCACAGCAGAGTAACAGGATCTTGAATAATCATACATGGCTAGGTCTTGATTATGGAACGAGTTGCAGCTGGTAGGGATCTGCTCTGACTCCAGCACACCTGTCTCCAACCACACAATCACACAGAGATGGAGAGGGAGAGAGAGAGAGTGTACAGGGGGAGTAACTGCAGGTCAAGTAGACACTGGATGAACACCAGAGGGTGTAGCAGGAGCAGATGTGACAGGGTGGTTTCTGCAAACTATATTTATGACCGGCTGTTAAGTCATAAAGCCAGCCCAACTCTCTCTCCTCTCCTGTGTGGGGGGGGGGGGGGGGGGGGGGTCTGGCTATTTGTCAGCTATTTCCAGTTGATCTGGCACCTTTGATCCTCACCAAGGAGAGAGAGTCATGACAATAGTATTTATATCACCCTCTGACTACAATGAAGAGCAAGACGTATCACTTTGTTCTGGGCCAGCTGCAGCATAACTAGGTATTTTCTTGCAGCACTGGACCACATGACTGGACAATAATCAAGATTAGACAAAACTAGAGCCTGCAGAACTTGCTTTGTGGAGTGTAGTGTCAAAAAAGTATAGCATCTCTTTTTTACGGACAGACCTCTCCCCATCTTTACAACCACTGAATCTATATGTTTTGACCATGATCATTTCCAATCTAAGGTAATTTAGTCTCCTCAACTTGTTCAACAGCCACACCATTCATTACTAGATTCAGCATGGCACTAGCAACACGAGTTGTGGGTTCGATTCCCACTGGGGTCACATACCAAAATGTGTGGACTGTTGTCACTTTGGATAAAAGTGTCTGCTACGTAAGTGGCATATATTATGTTATTACAGTACTTTATTGGCAGGTCCAGGATAGCCTTTTGAGGGGCCTAAGCGATATGTGGTTGCTACTTTACAGACATACATTTTCATTATGTAGTTCTCAAAATCTGTAGTAGACAAACCAGATTACAGTACACCTGCCATGGACACAAATACATCTGCCATGGAGACAAATACATGAAATACATTTACAGTACATGTAAAATGTATAGGTTTACCAAACGTTTAAGTGATCATCAATTATTTAAATGTATTTTAACCAAATAATCATCTCAAAAGGAGCATTGCATTGTGAAAGGCATTTACTTCACATGAACATGCATTGTATTGTGAAACATATATTTCTAGGGGAAACACTGATTCAGTTTGGTAAAAAGTGACTGTATGATTGTACTTAGTCAACTGAAAATGTGCTTAGAGTTTTGAAACAGCTGCTCTTTTGATGACCTGCTTTGAGTTTTGTACTAAGAATTGGGAAAATGTACCACATACTTGTGAAAATTGCACCAAACCTATATAAAGTAGATATTTAGATTGTCTGTGTCCCAATTGACGCAATATTCCCTATATAGTACATTACTTTTGACAAGAACCCTATGGGAAATAGGGTGCCATTTGGGATGAAGACAGTGGATCATATGGTTGTTAGGAACATCAGCTCAGTTAATACCAAACCATTATACAAAACTTTCCCTCCCTCTCTCATTCTATTATCACCTCTGTCTGTATGTGACACTCTAGACAAGCCTGCTAGAAAACAGATGCATTTTCCCCTCCCAGCTTCACATCTGAGAGTGAAGGGAAGGCATCTGGGAAAAAGAAAGAAAAAAATTAAGAAGTTGCTAAGAAGAAGAAGAAGTGAGAAGATTGAGAAAGGTAGGACATGTTTTGGACAAGCTGTGAGCATTGTTCAGTTTCTATAGTAACCCCAAAGCTTTTGGTAAACCTTGGCCTAATGTGGAGATGGGAGAGCTAGCTATAATTATGGGATGTATACTCAATAATTAGTTTGATTCTACTGCACAGCAGAACTATGGGTAATGCCAGGGTTATAGCCAATCACATGCAGGACTTTTTCCAGTTCCTGCTTCCTCTTCTAACGGTGACACAAACTGTACCTGGCCGTTGCTTAAGAATGAAGATTTATGAAAGAAAGGAAAAAAGGAATCTACTTGATTCAGTTTTGCTGGTATATATGTCAAACGATGAATGTTTGTTTTAAGTGATATACATTTTCTGTAAATTACTTGTGTTTCATTTCTGTTGAAAAGGATAATGTTAAATATTCACCGATGGGAAAAAAAACCATGTTAATCAATGCCCAACAGCAGAGTTCACAGCTCTGACAGTCCATGGTATTATTTTGTTTGAACTACAGTATACTTTCATCTTTGCTTGTGCTTTTTCTACAATTCTGGGAAAACAACTCTCTACAGTGTGTCCATATTAGTCTACTGGTTGCTCAACAAAAACCACTAGGTTTACACAACTAAAATATGTTCAGAGCATGATGTCCTAACAAGAATAAAAATCATGAAAGCAGTAAATCATGAAAGCAACAGACGATTAAATTGAATTTGAAGCCCTCTCTCTGTAAATATCACATTTTATTCAAACAAAGTTTGTGAAAGCTTGGTGAGATTGTACATTTGGATTTTATAATCTGATTAATACTCACATAAATTCTAATATGATTTTATTACCTCCAACTAACAGAATTTACTGACCAAGCAGAGTATGACTGGACAAGACTAAACCTGAAGTCAGAAATACTTGACTTGTGATTGATTATTGATACAGTGATATTTCGTACATGTATTATCATAATCTGTCATTTCAGGTATAACAGAATTTAATCCAGTCATTAATGAAAATAGTAAACAGTTATCATCTAAAATCTAAACCTAGTGTCTTTATGATGTAAATATTTTACATTTTACTGTAAAATAGTACATAATTACTGTAAAATCAAGAAGATAAGTACCAAAGTATAACTTTAGAAGCATGCCAAAGCATGTCATCTCTCAAACCATAAGAATAACAGCAGTGCAATCCTCTATTGGAAAACGGAGATCAACATGAAGTTAAAGGGTTCTCAAACCTTTTTGGCCAACGACTCCATTTTGATTTCTCCCGACCCCAACCATGTGAAAAGAAATATGTAATTAACAGCCAATGTTTACTTTTATAATTGGGGCTTTGTCAGTCAATTGTAAAACATTCTAACAGTATTTTGAATTATATTCTCAACTCACAATTGTATACTTTTAATGTGGGGCTATGACAGTCAATTACAAATTAGTCTGACTTAATTTCTCTTATCTCACCACCACTAATGAGATGGGTGTGCTTGATGCATGATGCGTGGGAGCTTCTCAAAGTCAGGGGGCGTGGCACCTTATCTCTCCTGTCTCATCGGACCAAGATCAATATTTGTTTATAACGCTGACAAGAACACTGAATCAGCATACCATGAGTTTTAATGCTCAAAAGGAGAAAACACAGTATTCCCTTTGAGACAGGAACCAAAACTCCTCCATACTGACCCATGAATGCGTTTTCTGCAGCATTCGGTCACATGACAGCTCGATCAGCTGTTCAATTTCACTTACCGGCATGTCAACTGAGCCAGAATCACAGTCAAACGGATTTAACTGATTCGGTCACTCATCTGTGGATTTTTTTTGTAATTCCCCTGCATGCTTGCATTCAGTCTGTTAATTTTCCTAAATATGTCTGTTACATAGGCAAGGAGGCATATTTTTATATTCATTACACAAAAAGCCAACAATGTCTGTTTTTACATCCATTGCGAATGATATCAATTCCTCCCTCAATTCGCAAAATCTTTCCAAAACTCTCCCCCTTGATAACCACCAAGCCTCTGTGTGAAATAGAACACTGTCATGCTCTGATCCCATATCTCCACATAGTTTTGGAAACAGGCATGCACAAGGTAGTTTACAATCAAAGTTACCTGTTGCATGCGTCTACGTTCTGAGATCAGCTCTTTTGCCACCAGTTGCTCTCGGTGTATCCATTATAGCTCAGTGGTGTATCATACAATGCATCCATATGGCAAAGGGAGACATAGTCATAACTAGAGTGTAGAGGCCTGCCCGCCGTCCCGTGAATACTGGAGCCCCATCTGTGCAACAGCCCACCATTCGATTCCATGGAATCAGTTTTTTGTCAATATAGACAAGCAGTAGACTGAACATGAACAATGAACATCCCCCTTGCCGTTTCATGCTCGGAAATCATGAGACAGAACAATATGTCCTAGTGAACAGCATCCTCCGACATGTAGCGAACGAATGTCAATGCATCTCGGCCCTCACAGCTAACGTCCATTTGGAGAGCACAAGGTGGGGAGCTGAGTCGTTCAGTCAGAGTTTCCTCTTGATTGCTAGCTATAGCATCAGTTCTTAGTTTCACAGTGTTATCTGACAAAAGTATTGATGTGAGTTTCTGATCCTCTGTCTCCCACACACTGTTTTCACCATATCAATTGCGTCCTGTTTAACCAAAGTCTCTAAAATAGTGTGTGATTTCATAGCGTAGCTGGCCTAGCCATTCACCGTGGGAATGATTCCAGTGCAATGGTCAAGAATGGCCTTTTCCCACGATCTCATGGCGTTCTCTAGTTGAATTTTAACTTTTCGATTTGAATAATTTTCATTGAGATTTTTAAGGTTAACCACATTACAATGATTGCAAATCAAATGAAACTGTATTGGTCGCATACATGTGTTTAACAGATGTTATTGCGGGTGTAGCGAAATGCTTGTGTTTCTAGCTCCGACAGTGCAGTAATATCTAACAAGTAGTATCTAACAATTTAACAACATACACCCAGTACACAGAAATCTAAGTAAAGGAATGGAATTATGAATATATAATATATGGACGAGCAATGTCAGAGTGGCATAGACTAAGATAGAGTAGAATAGTACAGAATACAGTATATACATATGAGATGAGTAATACATAGACTAAGATACAGTAGAATAGTATAGCATACAGTATATACATATGAGATGAGTAATACATAGACTAAGATACAGTATAATATTAAAAAATACAGTATATACATATGAGATGAGTAATACAGACTAAGATACAGTAGAATAGTATAGAATACAGTATATACATATGAGATGAGTAATACATAGACTAAGATACAGTAGAATAGGATAGAGTACAGTATATACATATGAGATGAGTAATGCATAGACTACGATACAGTAGAATAGTATAGCATACAGTATATACATATGAGATGAGTAATACATAGACTAAGATACAGTAGAAAGGTATAGAATACAGTATATACATATGAGATGAGTAAGGCAAGATATGTAAACATTAAAGTGACTAGTGTTCCATGTATTCAAGTGGCCAGTGATTCCAAGTCTGTGTATATAGGCAGCAGCCTCTATGTGCTAGTGATGGCTATTTAACAGTCTGATTGCCTTGAGATAGAAGCTGCTTTTCAGTCTCTCTGTCTCAGCTTTGATGCAACTGTAATGACCTCGCCTTCTGGATGATAGCGGGGTGAACAGGCAGTGGCTCGGGTGGTTGTTGTCCTTGATGATCTTTTTGGCCTTCCTGTGACATCAGGAGCTGTAGGTGTCCTGGAGGGCAGGTAGTTTGGCCCCGGTGATGTGTCCTGGAGAGCCCTGCGGTTGCGGGCGGTGCAGTTGCCATACCAGGGGGTGATACAGCCCAACAGGATGCTCTCAATTGTGCATCAGTAAAAGTTGAGGGTTTTACGTGACCATTTTGAGAGACAAAGACGACATTATAATATTTTTAAATATATGTATATATATATTACCAGGATTTTGGAAATTCTCCCATGACCCCACTGTGACCCCACTGTGTGACAGTAGTAAAGGACAAATGTTATATTTTATCAAATCATTTATTTATATATTTTTTGATACATAAAGAGGTCCTAAAATTCCAAATCAAATAGCTCAATGATCCATAGTATGACCATCTTAAAACAATTCCATATGTCAAATTTACCTTTTATGGTGACAATAACACCCTTATTTAGTGTTTGATTTGAAACTTAGACGATAGCAGCTTCTAAAAAAAAGTTTCAAGCCAAATTAGATAAAATGTTCTTTGAGGTGTTTTGCAGTGACTCTGACTTTCGCTGTAGTATTCAGAGGACTGACTATTTTAGAAATAAAATAAAAACTATGGCAAATTGTTGTGGAGTTTGCAGAACATTTTATATAAAACATTTTGCATTGACTATTTCCCCCAACCTAAGTATGCTGTGCTGCCCGCAAATTCTGAAACATTGCAGGCCTATTTAAGACATTTGAAATTACCAGGTGAACTGTCTTCTCTACCATTACGTTCTAATGTATCCAACATTGGTCTTTATTAAGTTTGCAGGAAGTTGAGCACATTCTTAAGTCAAGTAACATTTCTATAAATGGCCACTTTTTGTGAAAACTGACACACGATTTGGCCAATTTTTTGTACTTCCCAGCGTTTGTAAATGAGGCCCGTCCTCTGCCACATGCTCCTCATCCCTCAGCCCAGTAAGTGTAACATAAATGTCTGTTTGACCATTAGAGTTATTGATGGTTAAGATGGGGGTCATTGTACAAGCTGTGGGCAGCATATGCTCTTCCACTGTTCTTCAACAGTCAACAAGGGGTTTGTGGACCTTGCTTGTGTCCAAAATGGCACCCTATTCACTATGAGCTCTGGTCAAAAGTAGGACTGTATAGGGAAGAGGGTCCCATATGGGGCGCACACTACATACATTTGTTAAAGGCCATGCTTAGTGTCTTGCAGTCTAATAATAGGAGTGTTATTGCACATTATTAAATGTAAACCAAGAAACATGAACCACATCAGAGTTACAGAAATAAACTCTTCATGCACTCTTGCCTCGTATCCAATAAAAGCCTCAAACCAGCATTTTCAGCAATGAATGTTTTCCCAAACAAGATTAAATTCAAGTTTTATTATGCCATTTGTATGTATCAAAAAAACATAGGAATATATTTTATTTATTTCACCTTTATATTGAGTAAGACCTGTCAATAATAAAAACACACAGGAATATACAGAGTAAGAACCGTCAACAATAAAAACATCAAAACACACTGGAATATATTAAGTAAGACCTGTCAACAATATAAACGTCAGAATGTTGTGCATATATCTTTTGTTTTCTTTAATGGATAAATAAAGGAATAAGCACCTAAAATTCAAGAAAGTACAATAACACTAGAGGGGGAGGTGGAGGGGGAGGTGGAGGGGGAGGTGAGAATATGGGATGGGTCATGTGTGAAGACACAGTAAGAGAAGTGTGAATGTGTCTGAGGAATCTTCCTGCCAGAATAAGAAATGTTTGAGAATATTCTTTTTGTATAATGGCTTGTGTTCGTAAGTGTTATTGTTCCAAACAAACTCTTAAGTCTTATTAAATGGCAATATCTCAATACTTATACCTGTTCTATTAATCAGGTCTTCAATACAAAATGTATAATTTGTGTGTGTGTTTGTGTGTGCCTGCATGTGTGTGTGTGCACATGCACTTGTGTGGGTGTGCTTGTGTGTGTTCAGACCAGCTGTATCCATTAGTCTGCAGTTGGTTCCTCACCTTTGAGGTCTCAGAGGGAAAGAAATTGCACCTCAGAAAAACCACTAACTGATGATCAGAGCACATCAGCAAATCCCTCTTTAAACAACCCTCACTCACAACAACACGTCAGACAGTCATTGCAGTTAAATGTAGCTTGACATTGCCATGTCTGTGAGTAACATGTGTTTGGAAAACAGCAACATGTGAAATAAAGGTTACATTTAAAAAATGCTAATAAAAAAGTAGCCAGTCAGACACATTCAGTTTGCAGTGACCCCGTTTGTTTTGCTCCATGACCCCGTTTGTTTTGCTCCATGACCCCGTTTGTTTTGCTCCATGACCCCGTTTCTCCATCTAAGTACACAGGGATTATTTGGATCACTAATTTCCTCCCTATATTTGTTTTGAATATTTAATGTTTGATCTACAACAAATGTTTACAAGCAGGGTGAACATTAATCAAATCAATTGTCACTCCTTTGAATCCATGCAGAGGACGGAATGAATCACTGGAAACACTATACAATACTGAAGAGGACAGGACAGAATGAATCACTGGAAACACTATACCATACTGAAGAGGACAGAATGAATCACTGGAAACACTATACCATACTGAAGAGGACAGAATGAATCACTGGAAACACTATACAATACTGAAGAGGACAGAATGAATCACTGGAAACACTATACCATACTGAAGAGGACAGGACAGAATGAATCACTGGAAACACTATACCATACTGAAGAGGAGGGGACAGAATGAATCACTGGAAACACTATACCATACTGAAGAGGAGAGGACAGAATGAATCACTGGAAACACTATACCATACTGAAGGGGACAGAATGAATCACTGGAAACACTATACCATACTGAAGGGGACAGAATGAATCACTGGAAACACTATACCATACTGAAGAGGACAGAATGAATCACTGGAAACACTATACCATACTGAAGAGGACAGAATGAATCACTGAAAACACTATCCCATACTGAAGAGGACAGGACAGAATGAATCACTGGAAACACTATCCCATACTGAAGAGGACAGGACAGAATGAATCACTGGAAACACTATACCATACTGAAGAGGACAGAATGACTCACTGGAAACACTATACCATACTGAAGAGGACAGGACAGAATGAATCACTGGAAACACTATACCATACTGAAGAGGACAGAATGAATCACTGGAAACACTATACCATACTGAAGAGGACAGAATGAATCACTGGAAACACTATACCATACTGAAGAGGACAGGACAGAATGAATCACTGGAAACACTATACCATACTGAAGAGGACAGAATGAATCACTGGAAACACTATACCATACTGAAGAGGAGAGGACAGAATGAATAACTGGAAACACAATATAACAACACATCTAGCTTTAGTATTC
The DNA here is from genome assembly GCF_965601325.2 of Salmo salar. Lineage (NCBI taxonomy): Eukaryota > Metazoa > Chordata > Actinopteri > Salmoniformes > Salmonidae > Salmo > Salmo salar. The sequence continues at coordinate 164,669,883 of NC_138299.1, forward strand.
ATAACATTTCTTCAACAAATTACTTAAATTACTCCATTATATGAATACCATCTAACATAGAGCATATTAAGAACCTACATCTCCGATTCACCCCCCCACCTTCTCCTCCCCTCTCTCTCCCCTGTAACTGGTAGTTGAGTTTTAACTGGCCTCATCAGACCAGTAACAGTAACAGTGGTTAAGGTAGCTGAAGTAGAAAGCCAGTCAATTGGGGGAGGCCATTAGCACTAACAGTGAGGTTATACCGTCTGGATGGTACTGCGTTAGTATTCTAGATGTAACCCTAGCTTTTACCCAGCATGGCTTTTTCTTATACCCTAGTTTGTCCTGTGTTTCCTGCATTTGACATGGACTGGGTTGTGTGTTTTGATGTTTATTTTGTTGACAGGTCTTACTAAATGTATTCCCGTGTTTTGATGTTTTTATTTTTGACAGGTCTTACTAAATATATTCCAGTGTTAATTTTTTATTTTTTTACATTTTAGTCATTTTAGCAGACATTCTTATCCAGAGCGACTTACAGTAGTGAATGCATACATTGCATACATTTTTCATACATTTCTTTCTTTTTCATACGGGCCCCCCGTGGGAATCGAGCCCACAACCCTGACGTTGCAAACACCATGCTCTACCAACTGAGCCACACGGGACCACGTGTGACCACCATTTTGTTGACAGGTCTTACTCAATATATTCTTGTGTGTTTTGATATTTTCATTCTTGACATGTCTTACTAAATCAAGTCCTGTGTTTTTTTTATGTTTTTATTGTTGACATGTCTTACTCAATATATTCCTATGTGTTTTGATGCATTTATTTTTGACAGGTCTTACTAAATGTATTCCTGTGTTTTGATGTTTTTATTTTTGACAAGTCTTACTAAATATATTCCTTCGTGTTTTGATGCATTTATTTTTGACAGGTCTTACTAAATATATTCCTGGGTGTTTTGATGTTTATTTTGTTGACAGGTCTTACTAAATATATTCCTGGGTGTTTTGATGTTTATTTTGTTGACAGGTCTTACTCAATATATTCCTATGTGTTTTCGATACATACAAATGGCATAATAAAACTTGAATTTGATCTTGTTTGGGAAAACATTCATTGCTGAAAACGCTGGTTGGAGACTTTTATTGGATACGAGGCAAGAGTGCATGTCACGGGTGTCGTAGGGTAGAGACCAAGACGCAGCGGGAAAATGAACACTCATCTTCTTTTTTTATTGGTGAAGAAGGAAAACACATAAAAAGTATACAAAAACACAAACGAACTGGATAGTCTCGACAGGCAAACAGCTAAACAAGAACAATCTCCCACAAAAAAAACATGAAAAACAAACTCCTAAATATAGGACCCTCAATCAGAGGCAACAATAACCAGCTGCCTCCAACTGAAGGTCCAACCCCAATAAACTAAACATAGAAATACAAAAGACTAGATAGGACACATAAATATACTAACATAGAACAATGACTAACAAACCCAGGACTAAAAATCAAATACCCCTCTACCTAAACACATACAGAAAACACACCCTGAACCACATAAAACAAACACCCCCAGTCATGTCCTGACCAAACTACAATAACAAATAACCCTTATACTGGTCAGGACGTGACAGTGCATGAAGAGTTTATTTCTGTAACTCTGATGTGGTTCATGTTTCTTGGTTTACATTTAATAATGTGCAATAACACTCCTATTATTAGACTGCAAGACACTAAGCATGGCCTTTAACAAATGTATGTAGTGTGCGCCCCATATGGGACCCTCTTCCCTATACAGTCCTACTTTTGACCAGAGCTCATAGTGAATAGGGTGCCATTTTGGACACAAGCAAGGTCCACAAACCCCTTGTTGACTGTTGAAGAACAGTGGAAGAGCATATGCTGCCCACAGCTTGTACAATGACCCCCATCTTAACCATCAATAACTCTAATGGTCAAACAGACATTTATGTTACACTTACTGGGCTGAGGGATGAGGAGCATGTGGCAGAGGACGGGCCTCATTTACAAACGCTGGGAAGTACAAAAAATTGGCCAAATCGTGTGTCAGTTTTCACAAAAAGTGGCCATTTATAGAAATGTTACTTGACTTAAGAATGTGCTCAACTTCCTGCAAACTTAATAAAGACCAATGTTGGATACATTAGAACGTAATGGTAGAGAAGACAGTTCACCTGGTAATTTCAAATGTCTTAAATAGGCCTGCAATGTTTCAGAATTTGCGGGCAGCACAGCATACTTAGGTTGGGGGAAATAGTCAATGCAAAATGTTTTATATAAAATGTTCTGCATACTCCACAACAATTTGCCATAGTTTTTATTTTATTTCTAAAATAGTCAGTCCTCTGAATACTACAGCGAAAGTCAGAGTCACTACAAAACACCTCAAAGAACATTTTATCTAATTTGGCTTGAAACTTTTTTTTAGAAGCTGCTATCGTCTAAGTTTCAAATCAAACACTAAATAAGGGTGTTATTGTCAACATAAAAGGTAAATTTGACATATGGAATTGTTTTAAGATGGTCATACTATGGATCATTGAGCTATTTGATTTGGAATTTTAGGACCTCTTTATGTATCAAAAAATATATAAATAAATGATTTGATAAAATATAACATTTGTCCTTTACTACTGTCACACAGTGGGGTCACAGTGGGGTCATGGGAGAATTTCCAAAATCCTGGTAATATATATATACATTAAAAAATATTATATCGTCGTCTTTGTCTCTCAAAATGGTCACGTAAAACCCTCAACTTTTACAGATGCACAATTGAGAGCATCCTGTTGGGCTGTATCACCCCCTGGTATGGCAACTGCACCGCCCGCAACCGCAGGGCTCTCCAGGACACATCACCGGGGCCAAACTACCTGCCCTCCAGGACACCTACAGCTCCTGATGTCACAGGAAGGCCAAAAAGATCATCAAGGACAACAACCACCCGAGCCACTGCCTGTTCACCCCGCTATCATCCAGAAGGCGAGGTCATTACAGTTGCATCAAAGCTGAGACAGAGAGACTGAAAAGCAGCTTCTATCTCAAGGCCATCAGACTGTTAAATAGCCATCACTAGCACATAGAGGCTGCTGCCTATATACACAGACTTGGAATCACTGGCCACTTGAATAAATGGAACACTAGTCACTTTAATGTTTACATATCTTGCCTTACTCATCTCATATGTATATACTGTATTCTATACCTTTCTACTGTATCTTAGTCTATGTATTACTCATCTCATATGTATATACTGTATGCTATACTATTCTACTGTATCTTAGTCTATGCCACTCTGACATTGCTCGTCCATATATTATATATTCATAATTCCATTCCTTTACTTAGATTTCTGTGTACTGGTTGTATGTTGTTAAATTGTTAGATACTACTTGTTAGATATTACTGCACTGTCGGAGCTAGAAACACAAGCATTTTGCTACACCCGCAATGACATCTGTTAAACACATGTATGCAACCAATACAATTTCATTTGATTTGCAATCATTGTAATGTGGTTAACCTTAAAAATCTCAATGAAAATTATTCAAATCGAAAAGTTAAAATTCAACTAGAGAACGCCATTAGATCGTGGGAAAAGGCCATTCTTGACCATTGCACTGGAATCATTCCCACGGTGAATGGCTAGGCCAGCTACGCTATGAAATCACACACTATTTTAGAGACTTTGGTTAAACAGGACGCAATTGATATGGTGAAAACAGTGGGTGGGAGACAGAGGATCAGAAACTCACATCAATACTTTTGTCAGATAACACTGTGAAACTAAGAACTGATGCTATAGCTAGCAATCAAGAGGAAACTCTGACTGAACGACTCAGCTCCCCACCTTGTGCTCTCCAAATGGACGTTAGCTGTGAGGGCCGAGATGCATTGACATTCGTTCGCTACATGTCGGAGGATGCTGTTCACTAGGACATATTGTTCTGTCTCATGATTTCCGAGCATGAAACGGCAAGGGGGATGTTCATTGTTCATGTTCAGTCTACTGCTTGACTATATTGACAAAAAACAGATTCCATGGGATCGAATGGTGGGCTGTTGCACAGATGGGGCTCCAGTATTCACGGGACGGCGGGCAGGCCGTCAGCGTTATAAACAAATATTAATCTTGGTCCGATGAGACAGGAGAGATAAGGTGCCACGCCCCCTGACTTTGAGAAGCTCCCACGCATCATGCATCAAGCACACACATCTCATTAGTGGTGGTGAGATAAGAGAAATTAAGTCAGACTAATTTGTAATTGACTGTCATAGCCCCACATTAAAAGTATACAAGTGTGAGTTGAGAATACAATTAGAAATACTGTTAGAATGTTTTACAATTGACTGCCAAAGCCCCAATTATAAAAGTAAACATTGGCTGTTAATTACATATTTCTTTTCACATGGTTGGGGTCGGGAGAAATCAAAATGGAGTCGTTGGCCAAAAAAGTTTGAGAACCCTTTAACTTCATGTTGATCTCCGTTTTCCAATAGAGGATTGCACTGCTTTCTGTTATTCTTATGGTTTGAGAGATGACATGCTTTGGCATGCTTCTAAAGTTATACTTTGCTACTTATCTTCTTGATTTTACAGTAATTATGTACTATTTTACAGTAAAATGTAAAATATTTACATCATAAAGACACTAGGTTTAGATTTTAGATGATAACTGTTTACTATTTTCATTAATGACTGGATTAAATTCTGTTATACCTGAAATGACCGATTATGATAATACATGTACTAAATATCACTGTATCAATAATCAATCACAAGTCAAGTATTTCTGACTTCAGGTTTAGTCTTGTCCAGTCATACTCTGCTTGGTCAGTAAATTCTGTTAGTTGGAGGTAATAAAATCATATTAGAATTTATATGAGTATTAATCGGATTATAAAATCCAAATGTACAATCTCACCAAGCTTTCACAAACTTTGTTTTTATATTTCAACCTGAGTGTCCTGATTGTGTCTGGTGTGGCGGTACAAATTCAACATGCGCATGATGGCGCACGCAGGCGTACGCACGTGTCCAGTTTGGTCAGCATGTTACAATACTCAATGATATTTCTCTAAAACAGACTATAGGCCACATGTGCACCACCAAGTCAGAACAGTAGGCGAAACTAAGAGGTGAAAATAGACCAAATGACTAGGGTGAGGCACATGGGCGACTAACAGATTACTACACAACATACACTAGCTACAGTATGTATACACTACTGTTCAAAAGTTTGGGGTCACTTAGAAATGTCCTTGTTTTTGAAAGAAAAAAATGCTTTTTGTCCAATAAAATAACATAAAATTGATCAGAAATACAGTGTAGATATTGTTAATGTTGTAAATGACTATTGTAGCTGGAAACAGCAGATTTTTTATGGAATATCTATATAGGTGTACAGAGGCCCATCATCAGCAACCATCAATCCTGTGTTCCAATGGCACGTTGTGTTAGCTAATCCAAGTTTATCATTTTAAAAAGCTAATTTATCATTAGAAAACCCTTTTGCAATTATGTTAGCACAGCTGAAAACTGTTGTCCTGATTAAAGAAGCAATAAAACTGGCCTTCTTTAGACTAGTTGAGTATCTGGAGCATCAGCATTTGTGGGTTTGATTACAGACTCAAAAATGGCCAGAAACAAATAATTTCTTCTGAAACTCTTCAGTCTATTCTTGTTCAGAGAAATGAACGCTATTCCATGCGAGAAATTGCCAAGAAACGGAAGATCTTGTACAACGCTGTGTACTACTCCCTTCACAGAACAGCGCAAACTGGCTCCAACCAGAATAGAAAGGGGAGTTGGAGGCCCCGGTGCACAACTGAGCAAGAGGACAAGTACATAGAGTGTCTAGTTTGAGAACCAGACGCCTCACAAGTCCTCAACTGGCAGCTTCATTAAATAGTACATGCAAAACACCAGTCTCAACGTCAACAGTGAAGAGGCGACTCCGGGATGCTGGCCTTCTAGGCAGAGTTACGCTGTCCAGTGTCTGTGTTCTTTTGCCCATCTTAATATTTTCTTTTTTATTGGCCAGTCTGAGATATGGCTTTTTCTTTGCAACTTTGCCTAGAAGGCCAGCATCCCTCTTCACTGTTGACGTTGAGACTGGTGTTTTGCGGGTACTATTTAATGAAGCTGCCAGTTGAGGACTTGTAAGCCATCTGTTCCACTGCTCATATCCATCATCAGGTTGTTAAAATCTAGCCTATGAATGAAAGTTAGGTGCACATGTCGAGAGAAAAATGTGAATAATCAAAGTGACAGACAGTGACACATTCAATACCATTTTGCACACTCTTGCCTGCACCTAGCTGATCTAGGGTGTAATCATTAGTCGAACAGTTACAAACGAGGGTTTCTATCGGACAAATTCAGGGATGCTTTTCCCAGTTTCGTTCCGTTTACTTCCATTTAGGAATGTTTTTTAACAGTATCGATGGAAAGAACATACTCCTGATCACACACAAACACAGTTCACTTTCATAGCAGCCACATACAAACAGCATGATCCCTTTACTCATTGTATAATTCCTTCTGGCATCTACACAATCTCCTCTCAAATTTTCCTTTCGCTTGTGGACTTCAATGCACAACACATCAGCTGTCTGTCACCAGGCGAAAAATCCTTTTCAAGCCAAACCTTCATATCATATCTGCTACAAACCCCCTACATCGTTGTCACAATATTAGATAACATCATAGTCAACATAGATACTTGAACTAACACGTTAGTAAACCCACTACAATCATGCAGTACAGTGTACTGTCAGCAAGTAGTTTAGCAGTTACAACGGCGGGCCCCGATGACAATAAATTATTAACACCAAAAGCTTACCTTGACTGAAGAGTTCCAGTGTTGGATAGCCATAGCCAGCTAACTAACATAGCATCCCTCCCGGTTTGAGCCGGTTGTTTGAGCAGTCTAAACTAGCTACAGTTGAAGTCAGAGGTTTACATACACTTAGGTTGTAGTCATTAAAACTCATTTTTCAACCACTCCACAAATTTCTTGATAACAAACTATAGTTTTGGCAAGTTGGTTAGGACATCTACTTTAAGCATGACACAAGTCATTTTTCCAACAATTGTTTATAGACAGATTGTTTCACTTAGAATTCACTGTATCACTTGTGGTGGCTAATTTCTGCATTACCAAATGAGGAGAGTTACAAACTTCACACACCAGTCAGAGTTATACTTAAACTACATCTTTAATAATAAGAGCTTTTGCAAAAGCACTTTGACTTTCAATGATGCGCTATCTCTAATGAACCATTGAAAAGTGACTACACAAAAGTACAAAGATCTTTTATAGCCAAAATACACCCCTCTCAACCTACATGACGAACCACAGATCTTAGAAACAGTTCACAAAGGGACTTTATATTTGAGAAAGGAGTATCCCTTAGCCAGATAACATTCGCTATAAATTATCGTTCAGTTTGGTCCCCAAGACGAGGTTCTAATCTCGTTCCTGGTACTTCATAGTACAAAAACACTAACTCATACAATGGCATATATCAATTGTCAACTCTAGATACTCCCATCTCAAGTAAACCCCCTCTTGATCCCACTCCTGGACAAGCTCACTGAGGGGAGTGACTTGCGCACAGACATTGTGGAGACAAGTAATTGGTTCCCAATTAATCACGCCATCCCTTCACATGGTTTAATAACAGGTCAAAACACATTCACATATGAAGACAATGTTCCATCCTGTCCTCTTCCCTTTCTGATATTCTGCATAGCACCAGGGACATGTAAAAGACAAGCCTGACCTCTCCCCTCTCTGGGCCCCAAGTGACTGAGCCCCAGCTAAGGGAAAAGTGCAACTGCCAACATTCATTATCCAAAGGGATACATTCTAATGACAAGTATCTCACATAAGCATATTATGCAAATAAAACATCTTAATTATCTATGTTACCAACTACTTCTGATTCATCCACCACACACATTTCCAGTGGATCAGAAGTTTACATCACTAAGTTGACTGTGCCTTTAAAAAGCATGGAAAATTCCAGAAAATTATGTCATGGCTTTAGAAGCTTCTGATAGGCTAATTGACATAATTTGAGTCAATTGGAGGTGTACCTCTGGATGTATTTCAAGGCCTACCTTCAAACTCAGTGCCTCTTTGCTCGACATCATGGGAAAATCAAAAGAAATCAGCCAAGACCTCAGAAAAAAATTGCTGACATCCAGAAGTCTGGTTCATCCTTGGGCGCAATTTCCAAACTCCTGAAGGTACCACGTTCATCTGTACAAACATGTTCATCTTTAAAAATAGTACGCAAGTATAAACCCCATGGGACCACGCAGCTGTTATATCGCCCAGGAAGAAGATGCGTTCTATCTCCTATTGATGAAAGTACTTTGGTATGAAAAGTGCAAATCAATCACAGAACAGCAGCAAAGGACCTTGTGAAGATGCTGAAGGAAACAGGTACAAAAGTATCAATATCCACAGTAAAACGAGTCCTATATCGACATAACCTGAAAGGCCGCTCAGCAAGGAAGAAGCCACTGCTACAAAACCACCATTAAAAAGCCAGACTACGGTTTGCAATTGCACATGGGGACAAAGATCATACTTTTTGGAGAAATGTCCTCTGGTCTGATGAAACAAAAATAGAACTGTTTGGCCATAATCACAATCATGTTTGGAGGAAAAAGTTGGAGGCTTGCAAGCCGATGAACACCATCCCAACCGTGAAGCACAGGGGTGGCAGCATCATGTTGTGGGGGTGCTTTGCTGCAGGAGGGACTGGTGCACTTCACAAAATAGATGGCATCAGAGGAAGGAAAATTATGTGGATATAGTGAAGCAACATCTCAAGACATCAGTCAGGAAGTTAAAGCTTGGTCACAAATGGGTCTTCCAAATGAACAATGACCCCAAGCATACTTCCAAAGTTGTGTCAAAATGGATTAAGGACAAAAAAGTCAAGGTATTGGAGTGGCCATCACAAAGCTCTGACCTCAATCCTTCAGAACATTTCTGGACAGAACTGAAAAAGTGTGTGCGAGCAAGGAGACCTCCAAACCTGACTCTGTTACTCCAGCTCTGTCAGGAGGAATGGGCCAAAATTCACCCAACTTATTGTGGGAAGCTTGTGGAAGGCTACACAAAACGTTTGACCCAAGTTAAATAGTCTAAAGACAATGTTACCAAATACTAATTGAGTGTATGTAAACTTCTGACCAACTGGTAATGTGATTAAAGAAATAAATCTGAAATAAATAATTCTCTATTATTCTGACATTTCACATTGTTAAACTAAAGTGGTGATCCTAACTGACCTAAAACAGGGAATTTTTACTAGGATTAAATGTCAGGGATTGTGAAAAACTGAGTTTAAATGTATTTGGCTAAGGCGTATGTGAACTTCTGACACGACTTCCGCCGAGGTCGGTCCATTTTGCTCTCCTGCACCTGACTTCATGCACCAGCTACAACCACCTTCTGACAACTTCAGACTTCAACTGTATCTGTATTCGCTAGGTAAATAAGTGAAAGTCACTTCTCCTTCAACTTTGAAGACATTCATTTGTTCAAAACTGTTCAAACAGTCTTTCTCTGAGTTAACTACTCACCACATTTTATACATTTTATGCAGTGCTAGCTAGCTGTAGCTTATGCTTTCAGTACTAGACTCATTCTCTGATCCTTAGATTGGGTGGAAAACATGTCAGTTCATGCTGCAAGAGCTCTGATAGGTTGGAGGAAGTTGTCATAATTACTGTGTAAGTCTATGGAAGGGGATGAGAACCATGAGCCTCCTTGGTTTTGTATTGAAGTCAATGTACCAAGAAGAGGATGGAAACCAGCTTCTCTCTGGCTACACCATGGTGCTACCTACAGAGTGCTGTTGAGGCTACCATAGACCTTCATTGCAAAACAGTGTGTTTTTAATGAATTATTTGGTGACATTTGAGTATATTTAGTGTAGTTTTAGTTTTTTTATGTTTCACTATTTTTATGAAATTCACTTCCTCCTCTGAGGAGCCTCCACTGTTCTGTAAGACACGTTTGCCAGTAGAAAATGTTCTGGTAATTTCTGTCTCATATCCATTATGCATGTCTGACCATAACAGAATTAGCAAGAAATAACATTGTAACCAACACCATGTGAAACCAGATGGAAACATTAGTGGACTGAATTGTTGGAGGTTCACATATGGTTCATGTAGGGTGTTACAGATCAGACACACCAGTAGAGTTTGGTGGCAGAGAGTACTTAACACCTCTGAACAGAGTGCTGGCTGTAATTTGCAAACCGAGTACAAACCGATTCTACAAACTATACTGAACAAAAACATAAATGCAACATGCAACAATTTCAACAATTTGATTAAGTTACAGTTTATATAATTAAATCAAACAGTTGAAATAAATTCATTCGGCCCTAATCTATGGATTTCATATGACTGGGCAGGGGTGGTACCGTGTGGCTCAGTTGGTAGAGCATGGTGTTTGCAACACCAGGGTTGTGGGTTTGATTCCCACAGGGGACCAGTACGGAAAGAAATGTATGCTTTCACTACTGTAAGTCGCTCTGGATAAGAGCGTCTGCTAAGTGACTAAAATGTAAAATGTAGGACATAGGCCCACCTACTGGGGAGTAAGGCCCATCCAATCAGAATTTGTTTTTCCTGACAAAATGCCTTTATTATAGACAGAAATGCTCCTCAGTTTCATTGGCTGCCCGGGTGGTTGTCCAGGTGTAGAAGCCGGATGTGGAGGTCCTGGGCTGCCGTGGTTAAACGTGGCCTGCGGTTTTGAGGCTGGCTGGAAATACTGTCTAATTCTCTAAAACAACATTGGAGGTGGCATTTGGTAGAGAAATTAACATTTGATTCTTTGGCAACAGCTCTGGTGGACATTCCTGCAGTCAGCATGCTAATTGTGCTCTCCCTTAAAACTTGAGACGTCTGTGGCATTGTGTTGTGTGACAAAACGGAAAATTTTAGTGGTCTTACTGTTTTTTTTAATTTAATTTTTATTTCACCTTTATTGAACCAGGTACGCCAGTTGAGAGCAAGTTCTCATTTACAACTGCGACCTGGACAAGATAAAGCAAAGCAGTGTGACAAAAACAACAACATAGAGTTACACATGGGATAAAGAAACGTAAAGTCAAAAACACAATAGAAAATATATGAACAGTGTGTGCAAATGTAGTAAGGTTAGGGAGTTAAGGCAATAAACAGGCCATAGTGGCAAAATAATTACAATTCAGCATTAACACTAAAGTGATGGATGTGCAGATGATGATGTGCAAGTAGAGATTCTGGGGTGCAAAAGAGCAACAACAACAAAAACAATATGGGGATGAGGTAGTTGGGTGTTCTATTAACAGATGGGCTGTGTACATGTACAGTGATCAGTAAGCTGCTCTGACAGCTGATGCTTAAAGTTAGAGAGGGAGATATAAGTCCCCAGCTTCAGTGATTTTTGCAATTCGTTCCAGTCATTGGCAGCAGAGAACTGGAAGGAAAGGCGGCCAAAGCGGGTGTTGGCTTTAGGGATGACCAGTGAAATATACCTGCTGGAGCGCGTGCTACTTACAGATGACCTGGAGCCAGTGGGTTTGCCGATGAATATGTAGCGAGGGCCAGCCAAAGAGAGCATACAGGTTGCTGTGATAGATTACATCCAATTTGCTGAGTAGAGTGTTGGAGGCTTTTCTTTTAAATGACATCGCCGAAGTCAAGGATAGTCAGTTTTACGAGGGTATGTTTGGCAGCGTGAGAGAAGGAGGCTTTGCTGCTAAATAGGAAGCCAATTCTAGATTTAATTTTGGACTGGAGATGCTTAATGTGAGTCTGGAAGGAGAGTTTGGTCTAACCAGACACCTAGGTATAAGTAGTTGTCCACATATTCTAAGTCAGAACCGTCCAGAGCAGTGATGCTAGTCAGGCGGGCGGGTGCGGGCAGCAATCGGTTGAAGAGCATGCATTTCACTTTACTAGCATTTAAGAGCAGTTGGAGGCCACGGAAGGAGTGTTGTATGGCATTGAAGCTCGTTTGGAGGTTTGTTAACACAGTGTCAAGGAAGGGCCAGATGGTCGGTGATCTGTTTGTTAATTTGGCTTTCGAAGACTTTAGAAATGCAGGGAGGATGGATATAGGTCTGTAACAGTTTGGGTCTAGAGTGTTTCCCCCTTTGAAGAGGGGGATGACTTTGCCCGCTTTACAATCTTTAGGGATCTCAGACGATACAAAAGAGAGGTTGAACAGGCTAGTAATATGCGGGTAATTTTAGAAAGAGAGGGTCCAGATTGTCTAGCCCAGCGCATTTGTAGGGATACAGATTTTGCAGCTCTTTCAGAATATCAGCTGTCTGGATTTGGGTGAAGGAGAAGCAGGAGGGGGGGGCTTGGGCAAGTTGCTGAACGGGGTGCTGAGATGTTGGCCGAGGTAGGGGTAGCCAGGTGGTAAGCATGTTCAATAAATAACAGTCATCAGATTAATATTCAGGTCACGGTGCTATGCATGCCAGTCTTTCTTGGTTAAGAGTTGAGGAGAGACTGACTGCATCACTTTCTTTTTATAAAAAAACATTAATGGGTTGAAAATCCATTCATTGTATGGCTAGTCAATTTACACAGAGCTCTGACACACACACTTACCCCACCAGACATGCCACCAGGGTTCAGTTCACAAATTCAAGAAAGCTTACAGTTTTATATAGAGCCATTATTGCATGGAACTCTGTTCCATCTCATACTGCTAAAATAAACAGCAAACCTGGTTTAAAAAAGAGATAAAGCAACACCCTACGGCCCAACGCCTCTCCCCTATTTGACCTAGATAGTTTGTGTGTATGCATTGATATGTAGGCTACGTGTTCCTTTAAAAGAACATGTATGTGGTTCTATCCTTGAGCTCTTCTTGTCTATTGATGTTCTGTGTTGTGTCATGTTTCATGTGGAGCCCAGGAAGTGTAGCTGCTGCTTTTGCAACAGCTAATAAGGATCCTAATAAAATACCAAATGCTCTTATGAACTGAGCCATGTACAGGGACACTGGGGAGGGGTGCATTGGGGAAGGGGTCAGAGAGGGTATCGTCGGGAAGGGGGTTTGGGGGCAACATGAAAGTTATTTATTTCATTTGATTATCTTCAATGATCACACCTTTGACCACAAATATAAATTATGGAAATGTGATGTTCGGTCAATGTTAATGGTAGTGCAGGTGTATTGCCTATTGTGAAAACAGCATGATGTACTATAATTTACAGTAATGTAGCATATTATATTCAAATGACAATTTTGAAACATGTACAGTATAGTAACTGGTTGGTAAAATAACAAAATTGAGAAGTTATTATGTTGTGTTTTTGTTTTAAACTAATGTACAAACAAAAGGAATGGACAATGACAGGTTTTGAATGTGTGACTGGTTGCATTACAAGTGTTACCAGTTTGGAGTTTTACATTTTAGTCATTTAGCAGATGCTCTTATCCAGAGCGACTTACAGTAGTGAATGCATACATTTCATTTCATGCATTTGTTTTTGTAGTGGCCCCCCGTGGGAATCAAACCCACAACCCTGGTGTTGCACACCCGCGGCGGCACACCATGCTCTACCAACTGAGCCACAGGGAAGGTTTGTACTAAGAGTTTTGAAAATTCACCACGCGTGAAAATATTACCAAAGAAAAACAAAAAAAGGTAGTTTGTGTCCATGGCAGATGTATTTGGAATCACTTCGGCAAAATTCAACATCAAAGCTAAGCAAGGAGTTTCCTCTTTCAGCTACAAAACTGATGTCGGGTGCAGAGGTGTAGGAGAGGTTGTGTGTGTGTGTGTGTGTGTGTGTGTGTGTGTGTGTGTGTGTGTGTGTGTGTGTGTGTGTGTGTGTGTGTGTGTGTGTGTGTGTGTGTGTGTGTGTGTGTGTGTGTGTGTGTGTGTGTGTACACGTCACAGTTAGGTTGAAACGGCTGAACTGATGGAGCAGAAAAACAAATGCACTACGTGGAATCTTAAAGATATCATGATTCAACCAAATGTCCAGGACCCCATTACATCATGGCATTGTCTAATGTCATATCTAGGACTTTCCTATTTTGCGGTGTGTTGCTTAGGGCACTATCCTAAATTGATAACTACATGATAAGTCTAAAGCTGTAAGGCACTCATTTTGGGTAGTCTACAGGGATGACCTATGGACTTCTGAGAAGAAAACTGGTGTAGAGTCAAAGGCCTCAAAGTAAATGTTCAACTTTACTAAGGCTGGTATTTTGCTCGGACACTTAAGTGATCCTAGCATAAATCCTAATTGGATGTTCCGTTGTACATGTGCGTTTATGCTTACACAAGCGCACATGTCAAGGGAAGAAAACCAAGTATCATGGTAGACTACAACTTGTTCAGAATGAGTCTGACGTAATCAGGTAATTTTCAGGTCGATCAGAATTGGTGTCGAGGGAGTCTGTGGTGGTTTTACTACAAGTCACTGTCTTCCACTATTGTAGTGGCGGCAGGTATGAAGTCTATTTCATAGCTATGTTGTCCACGGAGGAGCTAACCTCACAACGGAAGTACTCTTTAAGCACCGAACCAGTCGTACGCGGTGTGATCATGGTTCATGACTTCTAATAACTTTCATCCTTAATGGAGGGTTCTATTTATTACTGGCGTGTGTGTTGACCATCAGAAGAGTGTTCTGGATATTCCCTTACGCGTGTTGCAATCTGAGTGACTACTAACTCCTCTGTCGCTATTATCAATACCAATTTGAGGTCTCTATTCCTAAGTAGTGTGAGTGAAACCTCGAAGTGTAGTGTCGCATCGTTCCAGTTTTAACAAACTTTTAGTTGGCTTCAATGCACTTTTGAGAACATTGAACAATGTTTGAGAGATATTGTTGCACCCGAATCAATTAGCTCAAGTTAAGCAGTTCTCCAGGACTGTTTCCAGGTATGGCCGTTTAGAGTCGCGTTTAGTGGTCCTTCGCAACAAGGTGAAGTGCCATTTCTGTTCATGGTGAAAGCAGATCGACATTTCGGATTTTGAGTGGGCTTGGCTTTAATGAAGCTTTTTAGACTGGAGCAACGAACCACCCTTGCTGTCTCTGCCTGGCCGGTTTCCCCTCTTTCCACTGGGATTCTCTGCCTCTAACCCTATTACAGGGGCTGAGTCACTGGCTTACTGGTGTTCTTCCATGCCGTCCCTGGGAGGGGTGCGCCACTTGAGTGGGTTGAGTCACTGACGTGGTCTTCCTGTCTGGGTTGGCGCCCCCCCTTGGGTTGTGCTGTGGCGGAGATCTTTGTGGGCTATACTCGGCCTTGTCCCGGGATGGTATGTTGGTGTTTGGAGATATCCCTCCAGTGGTGTGGGGGCTGTGGTTTGGCAAAGTGGGTGGGGTTATATCCTACCTGTTTGGCCCTGTCCGAGGGTTTCATCGGATGGGGCCACAGTGTCTCCTGACCCCTCCTGTCTCAGCCTCCAGTATTTATGCTACAGTAGTTTATGTGTCGGGGGGCTAGGGTCAGTCTGTCACATCTGGGGTATTTCTCTTGTCTTTTCCGGTGTCCTGTGTGAATTTAAATATGCTCTCTCTAATTCTCTCTTTCTTTCTCTGTTTCTTTCTTTCTCTCTCTCGGAGGACCTGAGCCCTAGAACCATGCCTCAGGACTACCTGACTTGATGACTCCTTACTGTCCCCAGTTCACCTGGCCGTGCTGCTGCTCCAGTTCCAACTGTTCTGCCTGCAGCTATGGAACCTTGACCTGTTTACCGGACGTGCTACCTGTCCCAGACCTGCTGTCCCAGACCTGCTGGAACCCTGACCTGTTCACCGGACGTGCTACCTGTCCCAGACCTGCTGTCCCAGACCTGCTGGAACCCTGACCTGTTCACCGGACGTGCTACCTGTCCCAGACCTGCTGTTTTCAACACTCTAGAGACAGCAGGAGCGGTAGAGATACTCTCCAAGATCGGCTATGAAAAAGCCAACTGACACTTACTCTTGTGTTACTGACTTGTTGCACCCTCGAAAACTACTATGATTATTATTATTTGACCATGCTGGTCATTTATGAACATTTGAACATCTTGGCCATGTGCTGTTATAATCTCTACCCGGCACAGCCAGAAGAGGACTGGCCACCCCTCATAGCCTGGTTCCTCTCTAGGTTTCTTCCTAGGTTTTGGCCTTTCTAGGGAGTTTTTTCTAGCCACCGTGCTTCTACACCTGCATTGCTTGCTGTTTGGGGTTTTAGGCTGGGTTTCTGTACAGCACTTTGAGATATCAGCTGATGTAAAAAGGGCTATATAAATACATTTGATTTGATTTGATTTACCTTTTTCTTAACAACCTTCGTATCAGAGCCTATAGACAAAGCCTGTGGGCTTGATTCTTGATCAAGTGGGTCCTGGGTAGGGTCTCGAGTGAGTGGGAGAAATTAGATTTTTATCGTCCTTGCTAAGGGTGTTAATTCCTGCAGACCTGGTGTCCGGCAGTTCCCCGTCTAGTCCTTGTGACTTATCTTTTACCCTTTTTTACAATTTTTCTCACTTTAGATCTTCACGTAGTGGAAGTTTGAGGACACTGGTCTACGTTTTGATCATCCTTTAACCCTTTGTTACTCTTGTGCTCTGACACTTTGTACTACATACTGTAGTAAACATGGGAAAGTGCCAAATTCCTTACATAAGGGAGAGCAGGCCATGTCTGTACTACAGAATGCGGGGCACTCGGGAGATCGGGGTTCAAATCCCAGTTGGGGAGGAAGGAGTAGGCTGTCCTTGTAAATAGGAATTTGTTCTTAACTGATTCCATATATGTCTTGTTTCATAGTTGTCATGTCTTCACTATTATTCTACAATGTAGAAAATATAGAATAATCCTGGAATGAGTAGGTGTCCAAATTTTTGACTGGTACTTGCTGGAACGGAAAATGATGGTCGTACAGTACTGGGCTATTTACGAGGAAGGAGTAGGCTGTCCTTGTAAATAAGAATTTGTTCTTAACTGACTTACCCTGTTAAATACAGGTTATACTATGAGCATAACATTTCTGCACCCTAATTTTCTATTTCTTGTCTAACCAATACCAAAATGGAGCTAGTTAGTGGGGTGCATGCTAATAGCATTTCAATCGGTGACGTCACTCACTCTGAGACCTTGAAGTAGTTGTTTCCCTTGCTCTGCAAGTGCTCCAGCTTTTATGGAGCGATAGGTAACGGTGCTTCGAGGGTGACTGTTGTCGACGTGTGCAGAGAGTCCCTGGTTCGAGCCCAGGTTGGGGCAAGGAGAGGGACGGAAGCAATACTGTTACAAACTGCATGCTTTCCAGAGTCGTAGTGGGAGGCCCATATCATCAAGTTTACTTCAATATGATGTTTGCTCATACAGGCCTTTCCACTGCCATTTATCACATAAATGTTATCAACGCAAGAAGATCCCACCATGTCGAACAAACAAATTCTCTGTCGGCATTTATCAAATTATGTCGATATTTCCTTTCCATCACAGCTGTTGTGATTTTTTTATATGTATGACTTTACTCACGTAGAAACTGTGGATGGAAACATGGTGTCACCATGCTCTTAGCTGACTCTGTCATTAGAGCAAATCATTGGATACAACCACACAGAAACACAGTGAATGACAGCATATTATAAACCAAAGCAGAAGTTATCTAATTAGCCTGACTGTAGCTCTGTCTAAATCCTCCTTTATGAGGCCTTCATTTCTTGGGCTTGACTGGTGCTTGGTGAGAACACAACGCAGTGGGATGTTTATTGGAGGCCAGAACCCATCCTCCTCTCATTAAATTGATTAATGAACTCAATAAGCCAAGTGCCGGGTGGCAGGTGTGAACAGCACTGTGGAGCGTTCAGTAGGAGCAGCCATCCTCTTCTTCAACCCCAGCCTCAGTGCCTGGCTTCTGGGCAGGCTCTTGATCGGGCTATTCTGAGCTGGCCCCCACCAGATGTAGCCTGGCTCTGGCTGGCCTATGGGCTGCGGCTGGTTGACACGCTGCTGTCACATCTTTAACTCCTGTGTCTCACCCCTGGAACTCTGAAACACTCCCACACTGTTCCAGAACACCTACACAGAACAGCAGGACTGGCCAAGGACCAATTGGGGTGAAGCTGGAAGGGTAATTGCCTGTCAGATAGCTGCGGAACTGTAGAATATTTGTGCATCTGAATATCGGAGTTGATTTTTATGGTATGTATTCTTTCCCGCTGAACTAACCAGAACTATCTGCCCAGAATTAGAGCGAAATACAATACATATGCATTGAACAAGTTATTACAGTAGCTATTACTTTCCTAGGGACAATTGTTTCCATTTATACACGTTGTAAAAGTATTGTCTCAATAGGTACTGCATTACAACATCATTACAAGCAATTTAATTTCACAGAAATCATTCTGGTTACATCATGTACAGTACCAGTCAAAGGTTTGGACACACCTACTCATTCAAGTGTTTTTCTTTATTTTTACTATTTTTTACATTGTAGAATAATAGTGAAGACATCAAAACTATGCAGTAACACATATGGAATCATGTAGTAACCAAATAAAAGTGTTAAACAAATCAAAATATATGTTATATTCTTGAAAGTAACCACCCTTTGCCTTGATGACAGCTTTGCACACTCTTCGCATTCTCTCAACCAGCTTCTTGAGGAATGCTTTTCCAATGGTCTTGAAGGAGTTCCCACATATGCTGAGCACTTGTTGCCTGCATTTCCTTCATTCTGTGGTCCAACTCATCCCAAACCATCTCAATTGGGTTGAGGTCGGGTGATTGTGGAGGCCAGGTCATCTGACGCAGCACTCCATCACTCTCCTTTTTGGTCAAATAACCCTTACATAGCCTGGAGGTGTGTTTTGTGTCATTGTCCTGTTGAAAAACAAATGATAGTCCCACTAAGCAGAAGCTGCAGAATGCAGTGGTAGCCATGCTAGTCCCACTAAGCGCAAACCAGATGGGATGGCAAATCGCTGCAGAATGCTGTGGTAGCCATGCTGGTTAAGTGTGCCTTGGATTCTAAATAAATCACAGACAGTGTCACCAGCAAAGCAACCCCACACCATCATACCTCCTCCTCCATGCTTCACGGTGGGAACCACACATGCAAAGATCATCCGTTCACCTAGTCTTCATCTCACGAAGACACGGAGGTTGGCAACTTGGTATGAACTTTGAACTCTTATTCACTAAAGAAGTGATGCATCCTAGACGTCGAGTTATCAGCAGCAGCTGTAAATGTGCATGGCCTTGGAAAGGATGGACAATCTCTTCAGAACGGCAGGGTACTACAATGTATCCGTTCTACCACACGACGACAGACTACAACGCATCCGCCCAGAAATATTCTTCGAAGGACAAGGGAGATCTCTGCTGGGCAACCCAGCCTTCCATCTTCGACCAATCTATCAAAGCGCAGCTCAGAGTAAATATATTTCTTGAATGTTCCTTTTCCGAATGGGCGGTTATTTAGAATGCATAAGATTCTGTATTTACGACAGCATAGCTTCATAAGGTCCAATAGAGACCCAATCCTTTTGTTCCTCAGTCTTCCCGCTCTTTCATTCAAACCCAACCCCCTTTCTTTGTGTAACCAGCCGTCATATTGGTTTTGTCCGCTGAGGACGTTTTTCTTTTATGACATAATGAGTAATCAATGTGTGTTCCATCCTGTGTAGATGTAATTGTGTGTGATTATTTAGGTATTTAGTAAATAAATAATTAAACCAAATTTTGGATTGCTGATTCAACTTGTTAGCCAGGGTTTGTGAAGATAACCACAAATTTTACGCTGTTCAGATGAGACTGAAATTAGGTGAAGATTAATAATTGACTGCTATTGATATAAAAGATTACCAGGTCTTTAAGAGTTTATTCGGAAGACAACAGCTCTATAAACATTCTTCCGTGGTGCCCCGACTTCCTAGTTAATTACATTTACATGATTAGTTTAATCAGCTTGTAACGGTTGTCGTCTGGAATGGAGGACCAAAACGCAGCAGGAATGTGGATGCTCATCTTGATATTTATTGAAAATAAAGTGAACACCAAAATAACAAACGACGAAGAACTCACAAACAACCAAACAGTCTTGTCAGGCTCACACACGTAAAACAAGAAACAATCTCCCACAAACACTAAACCAAACAATTACCCATATATAGGACTCTCAATCAGAGGCAACGAGAAAGAACCTGCCTCCAATTGAGAGTCCAACCCCCCATTAACCTACACATAGAAATACACCAACCCAGAAAGAACATAGAAGTACAAAACATAGAACATAAACCAAAACCCGGAAATAATAAATCAAACGCCCAACTAAATAAATCACCACCCCGAACCACATAAACCAAATACCCTCTGCCACGTCCTGACCAAACTACAATAACAAATAACCCTTATACTGGTCAGGACGTGACACAGGTAATATTAATTACAGAGAATTGATTTGATAAAATAGCATGTCATATAATTTAATCCATAGTAAAGACATAAAAGACATAATGACACCCCATGCGAGGAATCTAAAATAGGCTGAATCAAAATGAAAGCGTCATCCTATACAAAATTGAAAAGGAGATTACATAATACACCCAGTTCATTATACACATTATTGGAGTTGTAGACGTGTGTGTGTTCTGGAGTCTGCCTCCGTGTTGTTCTCTGACATAGCCAGTGGGTAGCATTAGCTATACATTTCTAGTACTAGGACATGATCCAGCTACTTATAGAAATTTGAGAAATAGAGCGTTTGGCCAAACGTAGTGCTATATCTGCCTCCTTGTCTACCCGGTTCTGAAACACAGGTCATTATTAATTTCTCGAGCTAGGCCACAGGGCAAGCCGACTGAAATTTGAGAAGATATTAGTCTGACCTGCGATAATTATCTCTCTGTCCCTCGCATTCTCAGTATCGTAAGTCGACCAAGAGTGTATGTATTTGTTTACCGGGCGTTCCGGCAAAACATCAGGTAGAACCGTTCCCTTTCTGAAGTGGACCCAATTGTATGCTTGGAAGCGAGACTTCTGTTCAAATAGGATTAGCTTAGCACGAGATGCTAAAGTCAACAAAGGGAAAACAGCCATTTTGTTTTTCCTGTGTCACTTTGAAATTCCTCCTCCTTGCGCGATGGAAGTCCCACCCTTTGTACTTCCGTTTGATTTCAGCGTGTGCTATCAGTGACCACTGGTGTAGAATTGGCAGTATATTCCTTCAAGAAGAATTATTCAGGTGACACCCAAGTGGTTACTTATGATATCCAGACAATCTCAATTGATTGGATACCGATGTATTATTAAATTTAATTAATAAGTAAAATTGCCAGATTTACCTTCTCAAGTGGATCTTTTTAAATATTATCCAAATTGATTTATTTTCTACAATGAGACAATTTAAACTTTTTCCACATTAACCTAGATCAACAAGGTTTTCAGGTTAATTTAAAGTTTAGGAAAACCATCAAAAACTCGGAAATTTCCATCCCCAAATAAAACATTTCCCGCCAAGATAGAACTGCCAAAGGAGGCAGTGTTGCAATCTACTGCAGAGTTCTATCTTATTATCCAGGTCTGTACCAAAACAATTCGAGCTTCTACTTTTAAAAATTCACCTTTCCAGAAACAAGTCATTGGTTCACTCCAGACCTGTCTGCCCTTGACCAGCACAAAAACATCCTGTGGCGTTCTGCATTATCATCGAATAGCCCCCGTGATATGCAAGTTTTTAGGGAAGTTAGGAACCAATATACACAGGCAGTTAGGAAAGCTAAGGCTAGCTTTTTCAAACAGAAATTTGCATCCTGTAGTACAAACTCAAAAAAGTTCTGGGACACTGTAAAGTCCATGGAGAATAAGAGCACCTCCTCCCAGCTGCCCACTGCTCTGAGGCTAGGAAACACTGTCACTACCGATAAATCCACAATAATTGAGAATTTCAATAAGCATTTTTCTACGGCTGGCCATGCTTTCCACCTGGCTACCCCTACCCCGGTCAACAGCCCTGCACCCCCCACAGCAACTCGCCCAAACCTCCCCCACTTCTCTTTCACCCAAATCCAGATAGCTGATGTTCTGAAAGAGCCGAGCTAGGTGTGAACCTCCCCTCCCCAACTTGAGCCAGGTCCCCCGTCCCCCCCTGTCCCCAACTTCAAACAAATAACTTTCAGGACTATCTAGAAAAAGCTGTGAAGATGCGCAATAGGTTTCTAAGGAAAGGCTATTTTCCACAATGTTTGGATGAAGCTCTTAATTTGGCATTGGGGAAAACACGAGATGAACTGCTACAAAAAATACCCGCTAAAGAATACTCTGTCATGTTCACAAATATATATACTTTGAACTCGTGAAAAGTGGGAGATGCGGTCAACAAACACTGGCATGTTTTATCATCGGACCCAGCTTTGCCTGCTGAATTTAAGAATCAACCACTTATTGTATATAGGAGAGGTCGCAATTTATGCGATAAATGGTCCATGCCAACTGTCAGCCACAAAAGAAAATCAGCCAGGCTCTTTTACGCCCTCTTCCAAATGGTAGCTATAAATGCAGAGGTTGCGCACAGTGCAACAAAATGATATGTGTGAGTATTTCTGCCACCCACATACAGGAAAACGGTTCCAAATAAATGGCATTATTACGTGCTCCACCACCCATGTTATCTAGATGATTAAATGTCCATGTGGGCTGTGCTATGTAGGTAAAACCTCTCGTTCTCTCAAACAGAGAATCAGTGAACATAAAGGTTACATTAGGAAAAACAGGGATTATCCAGTCGCAGTACATTTTAACCTCTATGGGCTAGGTGGGACGCAAGCGTCCCACCCGTGGTGCACTCCATCAACAGCAGGTGCATTTCAAGAGCGGCAAATTTGAATCCAAATAAATGTCAAAATTCAAATTTTTCAAACATACAACTATTTTACACCCTTTGAAAGATAAACATCTCCTTAATCTAACCACGTTTTACGATTTCAAAAAGGTTTTACGGCGAAAGCATAAATTTAGAGTATGTTAGGACAGTACATTTACAAGAGTTGTGTGTAATGTTGTGCCAATTCAAAGACAGGCGTCACCAAAACCATAAAATCAGCTAAAATTATGCACTAACCTTTTAAATCTCCAACAGATGACACTCCTAGGACATTATGTTAGACAATGCATGCATTTTTAGTTCTATCAAGTTCATATTTATATCCAAAAACAGCGTTTTACTGTGGCATTGATGTTGAGGAAATCGTTTCCCTCCAATAACCGGCATTCAAGTCAGCACCACAAATTAAATAATTAAAATTAGAAAACATTGGTAAAATATTATATTGTCATTTAAAGAATTATAGATTTACATCTCTTGAACGCAATCAACTTGCCAGATTTAAAAATAACCTTACTGGGAAAATCACACTTTGCAATAATCTGAGCACTGCGCCCAGAAAAATACGCGTTGCGATACAGACTAGCCGCCATGTTGGGGAGATCTAAAATCGAAAATACTATGTAAATAATCCATTACCTTTGATTCTCTTCATCAGATGTCACTTCCAGGTATCACAGGTCCATAACGAATGTAGTTTTGTTCAAAAAAGCTCATCATTTATGTCCAAAAATCTCCGTCTTGTTAGCACATGATCTAAGCCCGCCGGACTTCACTTCATGAACGAGGGGAAAAATATATTTACGTTCGTTCAAACATGTCAAACGTTGTATAGCATAAATCATTAGGGCCTTTTTTAACCAGAACATGAATAATATTCAAGGTGGACGAATGGATTCTCTTTTATAACGTATTGGAACGAGGGTACCCAACATGAACTCGCGCGCCAGGTGTCTAATGGGCCATCATCGTTCCATGGCTCTTGTTCGGTCAGATCTCCCTCCAGAAGACTGAAAACACGTTGTAAAGGCTGGTGACATCTAGTGGAAGCAATAGGAAGTGCCAAAATATTCCTCAGCCCCTGTGTTTTTCAATGGCATAGGTTTAAAGGTAATACAACACATCAGGTATCCACTTCCTGTCAGAATCTGTCTCAGGGTTTTGCCTGCCAAATGAGTTCTGTTATACTCACAGACACCATTCAAACAGTTTTAGAAACTTTAGGGTGTTTTCTATCCATATATAATAAGTATATGCATATTCTAGTTACTGGGTAGGATTAGTAACCAGATTAAATCGGGTACATTTTTTTATCCAGCCGTGCAAATACTGCCCCCTAGCCCTAACAGGTTAATGACCTAAAACATGACATTTCTACCTTTAGATTTTGTGGCATAGAGAAAGTTAAGATATCAGACAGGGGAGGTGATATTAATAATACTCTGAGCAAAAGAGAATGATTTTGGATTTTCACCCTCCAGAAATTATTTCCTGAAGGTCTTAGTGATGAAATGCCTATGTATGTTATGTTGTGAATGTGATCAGGAATTATGCCCTTATTTCAAATTACTCTGACATTTTTCTTACACTATACCCAATGATTTATGAAAACTTGCTTGGTAGGTCGATGTCCTCATTGTGGGTTTACAGACGTGTTTAATACGTTTTATGTACACACGTTATTTGAATATTTATGAAATGCATATTGTTCGGATTTTCGTTATTTAGCCCTCCGAAAAGGCTCACCAGGAAGCACACAATGTCATGACTCGTGTTTTGTCCTTACTTTTATTTTAAATCAAATGACCACAGGTCATAAACCTGAAATACAACAAACAAGTAATGACAATATATTATTCAGATATATTATTTAGTATATTATTCAAGTAATATAATAATAATAATAATAATAATAAATCAAATAAGCCTGCAACACCATCAAAGATGTGGCGAATCTGGCTTAAAACAGCACCGACTACATCACCCAGAATGCCCAGCGCCAGAGGAGCATGCGCACAGTGACTCTGCCGTCACAGGTTGCTATGGACGCTGTCACAGGACACAGAACCCATGCCACCACATGCCTCGTCCAAAGGATTTACACACAAACGCAACATAATGCGGCACTCCACCATGGATCACCGAACCAAACCACCGCTATCACCACCCCCACCAGAAACCAGCAGAGTGCTCCGAACAATCAGCACAATGCAAATGGCTGATAATAATAGCCTAATGCTATATAGCATCTGGTTCGCTGAGCTACCGCACCCAGCGAGCTACAAGTTACTCCCGGCTAACTAACACCGACACAGTGAGGTAAACGTTCAGTGCACAAACATATAAGTGACTTAAACATCAATGCTAGACTGAGTAGTTCGCAGTTACATACCAACGGGCTGTGTGCTCCTGATGATTGTCTATGGTGAAGTGATTACCAGGTGCTGTAATTTAAGTCTCTAGTGAAGGTGCGCATGCGCACATAACGTAACATATTTGAGCATCTAAGAAACTTAAAGAAATCACTCGTTCCCCATTTAATTGAACACATCAGACCCATTTGCTTCTCTTTTATTTCTTTATATATATATTTTTTTTCTTTTCCTGAGTGAGCTAGAAATCTCAACACATATTGTTATATTTGGTAGCACTTATTTGTTTTTCCTTCTCCTCCAACCCCTTTCGATGCGTGGAACGGATGCGGTTGGGGCTAGGTCTACATAAGGGTGCTAATAAAACCTCACTAAAGCTCTGACGAAGGCCATGAGGCCGATTCGTAAAGCTTATTAAAACCTCTTTGGGCTAGACGTGCCGCTAGCGACCCACCTCGACAACATCCGGTGAAATTGCAGAGCGCGAAATTCAAAATACAAAAATTGTAATATTAAACATTCATGAAAATACAAGTGTCTTACATCATTTAAAAGCTTAACTTCTTGTTAATCCAGCCGCTTTGTCAGATTTCAAAAAGGCTTTACGGCAAACGCATACCATGGGATTGTCTGAGGACAGCGCCCCGCGTACAAAAGCATTAAAAACATTTTCCAAACCAACAAAGGCCATGAGGCCGATTCGTAAAGCTTATTAAAGATCCGTGATATTATTAAGAGCAGTATGTGGGTTCCTTCTTCTTTTTCCTCATCTTATCCGGCTGTTGCCATGCATTCGAACTAAATCAATGTAACTAAAAAGAAAGCGAACATTTGCAATTCCCAAACACTAAACACAAATCATGTGCGACCTGGTTACAGTAAAGAATGTAGCCCATCATGCAAATATTTCCTATTAGCAGGACAATAGACTTTTTATAGCCCGGCTACTGTTGTGAAAATCCCTCAATTTGCAATGTATTCAATGCTTAAGTACTCTAAATTGTTACATTTCTAACTCAAAACAGCAGTACAGTATTTCTTCATCAACATCTTTATGCTTTCATAAATAAAATAAAATAACGAGAAAAAAGGACATTCAAATGTGGATGTTTATATTAACTACATTTTAGTCACACTTCCACCCAGCTCCACGACCACAGGTAAAACCTTGCTGAGATGATCAATGTATTTGTTGTATTGTTGTATGTCTATTTCTCTAGCCAAAACATCTTGATAGCCTTGACCGGTTTATCTTTGCTTGTTGGCTTGGCAGAGTTACGGACTAATATTTTCAGTTGATTCCAAACATGTTTGATCAGGTTTAAATCAGGAGACCTACATATAGAGATGAAAAACATGTTTTTAGACATTCTTTAGGGCTACCGAAGGTGTTGTAGGTCTATTTATTAATTAATTTTTATTTTACCTTTATTTCACTACATTTTGGAGGGGGGGGATATATTGTAGGCCTACCGAAGGTGTTGTAGGTCTTTTAGGAATTTATTTATTTTGATTTAGCCTTTATTTTACTTCATAAAGGTCTACTAACTCTGCTTGACCCAGTTTATGCCCTCATTTGCAATGCAAACCCGGGCGGCAATGTGTTTTGGGTTATTGTCTGCATTTGGAGAAGAAAAAAAGACATTTAGCCTAACAGCCAAAATTAGGTACAATACTAGAAATATACATGTAAGTAGGCATAAATTTAACAAAATATTGCTATAATCCTACCTTGAAAGAAACTATGTGTACCCAGAAACACCTCTCTGACATGGGGTCTAGTATATCTCTTGATGATTTCTTCCTCAAAAAAATCTTGAGCCATGATGCCTGAAAAAGGAGGCAAGAGTGAATTGCTGTGGAACACATAACAGTCCGTGAAGTGTAGGCTACAGTTCTTTGTTTGTCAGACATATCATTGGGTCGAAACTACAGAACAGCACAAAACAAATGAACACACATGGTTAATGTTCTTGTCATGTCCTGATCAGTAAAGGGGTTATTTGTTCTTATAGTTTGGTCAGGATGTGGCAGGGGGTATTTGTTTTATGTGGTTCAGGGTGTGTTTGTGTATGTGTTCATGTAGAGGGGGTATTTGATTTATGTATTCCGGGGTTTGAAGGCCCCAATACCCATTACCAAAGGTAATGGAGATTGAGGCCTTCAATTGGAGGCAGCTGTCTATCGTTGCCTCTGATTGAAGGTCCTATATTTAGGAGTGTGTTTGTTTTGGGAATTGTGGGAGATTGTTTCTTGTTTTGCTGTGTGCCTGACAAGACTGTCTAGTTTGTTTGTTTTTTGTATACGTTGTTTGTGGTTTTCCTTTTGCACTAATAAAAAAAAGATGAGTATACATTTTCCCGCTGCGTTTTGGTCTACACCCTACGACACCCGTGACAGAATCTCCCACCAAACACGGACCAAGCAGCGGAGGAGGGAGCAGCAACAGATGGACTGTCGGGAGTCATGGACCTGGGAGTAGATTAAAGCCGGAGTGGGCCCATGGAGGAAGGCGAAAGAGGACCGGGAATGTTACAGGGGAACACGGTTGGCGTTCAAACCGGAGAGGCAGCCCCAATAAAAAAATTTGGGGGGGCACATGGGTAGTTTGGCTGGGCGAGGATTAAGCCCCAAGCCAAATCCCCGTGCTTTTGTTAAGCAACCTTTGATTGGACAGGTCCCGTGCTACGGGTTAATGCGTACTGTGGCGAGGCCAAGTATCTTCAGGCCGGTGTGCGCAGTGCCAGCGCCCCGCATTTGCCAGGGGGAATTGGGCACCCAGCCAGTACGGGCGGTGCCAGTCCTGCGCTCGAGACCGCCAGTGTGCCTCTACGGTCCAGTGTATCCCGCTCCTCCCACTAGCCCTGAAGTGCGTGTCTCCAGTCTGATACCTCCAGTACCAGCCCCACGCACTAGACTTTCAGTGCATCAGCCCAGTCCAGTACGTCCTGTTCCCACTCCTCGCACTAGCCTTGGGGTGCGTGTCCCTAGTCTGATACCTCCAGTACCTGCACCATGCACTAGGCTTCCAGTGCGTCAGCCCAGTCCAGTACGTCCTGTTCCCGCTGCTCGCACTAGCCTTGGGGTGCGTGTCCCTAGTCTGGCGTCTCCTAAGCCAGGACCACCCACTAGGCTTCCAGTGCGTCAGCCCAGTCCAGTACGTCCTGTTCCCGCTCCTCGCACTAGCCTTGGGGTGCGTGTCCCTAGTCTGGTACCTCCACTACCAGCCCCACACATCAGGCTTCCAGTGCGTCAGCCCAGTCCCGAGCTTCCGACGACAGTGCCTCGTCCAGAACTGTCCGGCAACAGTGCCTCGTCCAGAACTTCCGGCAACAGTGCCTCGTCCAGAACTTCCGGCAACAGTGTCTCGTCCAGAACTTCCGGCAACAGTGCCTCGTCCAGAGTGTCCGGCAACAGTGCCTCGTCCAGAGTGTCCGGCAACAGTGCCTCATCCAGACTGTCCGGAACCAAGAGAGACGGCCCACTGCCCGGAACCAGGAGAGACGGCCCACCGTCCGGAACCAGGAGAGACGGCCCACTGTCCGGAACCAAGAGAGACGGCCCACTGTCCGGAACCAGGAGAGACGGCCCACTGTCCGGAACCAGGAGAGACGGCCCACTGTCCGGAACCAAGAGAGACGGCCCACAGTCCAGAGCTCCCAGAGTCGTCCTACAGTCCGGAGCTCCCAGAGTCGTCCTACAGTCCGGAGCTCCCAGAGTCGTCCTACAGTCCAGAGCTCCCAGAGTACAGCCCAGGGTCCTCAGTGACAGGCTTTAGGCAGAGGTATTCAGTGGGGGTGGACTGGTCAGGTAGGAGACTAAGGCCTGAGCCTAAGCCACCTCCACTGTAGGAGGTTTGGGGAGGGGGGGTGTAGCACGGGAGCCGTCGGTGACGGCAGCCACCCTCCCTTCCCTCCATTTAGTTTAGGGGTTTATTTTTTGGGTATTTTTGTTGTCAGGTGCATCCAGGGTCTGCACCTTTGGGGGGGGGGGGGTACTGTCGCGTCCTGACCAGTAAAGGGGTTATTTGTTCTTATAGTTTGGTCAGGACGTGGCAGGGAGTATTTGTTTGATGTGGTTCAGGTTGTGTTTGTGTATGTGTTCATGTAGAGGGGGTATTTGATTTATGTATTCCGGGGTTTTTGGGTTATCGTTCTATGTTAGTTTATTTCTATGTTCTGTCTAGGCGTTTGTATTTATATGTTTTGGTAATGGGGATTGGGGCCTTCAATTGGAGGCAGCTGTCTATCGTTGCCTTTGATTGAAGGTCCTATATTTAGGAGTGTGTTTGTTTTGGGAATTGTGGGAGATTGTTTCTTGTTTTGCTGTGTGCCTGACGGGACTGTCTAGTTCGTTTGTTTTTGTATACGTTGTTTGTGTTTTTCCTTCTTCACTAATAAAAAGAAGATGAGTATACATTTTCCCGCTGCGTTTTGGTCTACACCCTACGACACCCGTGACAATTCTGATGATTTAAATTATATATATATATATATATATATATATATATATATATATATATATATATATATATATATATATATAAACATTTCTTACCGAGCCTTTCCATAAGTCCACGCAACTGTCTTCTGACTGTCGGTTTTAGATCTTAGTGATGTTATATATATGCAGGCCTCAGCCACTACCCTGAGAGCACTTGATTCAGTGTATCATGCAGCCCTCAGGTTCATTACAAATCAGAAACATCTAACACATCATTGTGATCTCTACAGCGCTGTTGGCTGGTCGTCATTGACCTTGCATAGGCTTAAACACTGGTATACACTGATTTATAAGGCCATATTGGGTAAAATGCCATTTTATCTATGTTCTTTTTTAGTTAGGTCAGTAAATAAGTATCAATTACATTCTGATTTGCTTCTAACAGTACCAAAAATTAGAACAGGTCATGGTAGAAATAGTTTTAGTTACTCAGCACCGTAGTCCTGGAATTCTCTTTTGAACATTTTAAAATGTGATTATCTAGTTTCGTTGGTGGAGTTCAAACACTTGATCGATGTATATATTATAGAACCGTGTAATTGTTTTTAGGCCAGCTGTTTTTAGTCAAGATGTGTTTGTGTTTTTAAATGTAATTTTTTTTTACAACAAAATTTTGGTTGTACTGTATGTGTGTTTATAGTTTTGTTTAATGTTGAGTGAGTGTATGTAATTTGGTTTGTCTGAAACGTTGTTCCCCTTGCTGCTATTGGACCAGGTCTCTCTTGGAAAAGAGATATTTATCTCAATGAGAATAAACCTGTATAAATAAAGGTAAAATAAAAAAATAAAACAATTAGAATGATGTTGATGTCGTGCCATGCCATAATTAGAGTGATGTTGATCTATGTCCAAGATGGCGTAGCAGTAGGACGTGTGTATTTGTCTTTGTCTTATCCCGTGTCTATTCCCGTGTAAATAGCTGGTCTTTTCCATATATATATCTTAATCTCACTTTCTATCTACGAACTAAATATACTTTCCTGCAACCCGCCTCACCCAAAGTGGTACGGATCTGCTATTTTTATAACTTATAACTGGAACTTCCATCAGGAGCTAGCCAGCTAACTAGCTACTAGTCTTTGTTAGCCACGGCTAGCGGTCCTCACCTTTTTCTCGGTCACCAGCCAGCCTTAGCTCGGACAACACCTGCCAGTCTACACAGCGCGAAGTCAACCCAGAGCATATCGGACTGCTTCTTTCTACCATATCACCGGATTCCTGCCGCTCTGGATCATTACACCGGATCATCGCAGCTAGCTAGCTGCAAACAAGTGGCTGTTAGCTAATGCATCTGTCCCGAAGCATGCACCAGCTAGCCTTGAGCTAGCCTCGAGCTAGGCCCATATACCAGCTAATTCTAGGGCTACAATACCTCCTTTGCCAATTGGCCTGGACCCTTTATTGTCGACACAGAGCCCCGCCAATCCATCATGACTGGGCTGCTGACATGATCGCCTGAAGTGGTCTCAACAGGCTATTCTGTTATTTTGTCGCCGATGAACCATCTACTAGACCTGCCCCGCTATCATTTCTGAACGCAGTGTCCCCTGCTCCCCTAGCGTAGTAGTGAATACTGAATGGCACCCTGACTCACCTATTGCTGCTCTTCTGACCCTATGATCACTCGGCTATTTGTAGTGATGATTCACCTGGAGTTTTGGGGGAAATACATTTTCTGAACGTCACGCGCCGATGTAAAATGCTGTTTTTAGATATAAATATGAACTTGATAGAACAAAAAATGCATGTATTGTCTAACATATTGTCCTAGGAGTGTCATCTGATGAAGATTGTCAAAGGTTAGTGCATAATTTTAGCTGGTTTTCTGCTTTTGGTGACGCCTGTCCTTGCATTGAAAATAGCTGTGTGTAATTTTTTGTCTATGTACTGTCCTAACATAATCTAACTTTATGCTTTCACCGTAAAGCCTTTTTGAAATCGGACAACGTGGTTGGATTAAGGAGATGTTTATCTTTCAAATGGTGTAAAATAGTTGATTGTTTGAGAAATTGAAATTATTAGATTTTTGCTATCTTGTCAAGCAATCCCATTACCTGGATGAGAACGGGAAGGGGGTCCCCTAGAGGATAAACACCACTTGAAGCTTGATGATGATGAATGACCTGTGTAGTGCTGAGGCAAAAACTAAAATGTGAACCCCTTTGAGTCCCCAGGACCAGAACTGAGAACCGCTGCTCTTCATTGGGACCTCTTAATCTGCAGACAGGCTTTCAGAGCTCACTATATCTGAGGACAGAAAACCTCACAATAAATAGACTTTATTGTACTCAAATTAGACAGCACTGAAAATTATGTTCTCTGTCCTCACTTTTAAGGACTGGAACTACACAAAAGTACCTGATCTATCCAGAAAAGCCTACTCTCTCACTTTGACAGCTGGGCCTGCTATCCTTTCACCCTCCTCAATGGCTGTTAGCTAGCTACCTACACATGTATTTTAAAGTGTTAAGTATATCAAGATAGCTAGCAAATATGAAGTTCGGTCTAATCTAATTAGCTTAGATAGCTATCTATACAGTATGTAAACTAGCTAGCTATGTTAAAATGCACTGGTGCTAGTTACTGTAGCAAATAATGCATAGTTTTTTTGTACATTTTTTAAATGTATTTACTTACTTGAAAAGGTTCTCCCATTCACGACTTCCGCTGAAGTTGGTCCCTCTCCCTGTTCGGGCGGTGTTCGGCGGTCGACGTCACCGACCTTCTAGTCATCATTGATCCATTTTTCATTTTCCATTGGTTTTGTCTTGTCTTCCATCACACCTGGTTTCAATCCCATCAATTACATGTTGTGTATTTAAACCTCTGTTTCCCCTCTTGTCTTTGTCTGTGATTGTTTGTTGTATGTTTTGTGCAAGTCATGTTCTGGTGTGCGATGGGTTTTGTACCCTTTTATATTATTTTTGTATATATTGGTTTTGGGAGTTTTTTAGTGTTTATTAACTTTTTAGTGACAGGGGGCAGTATTCGGAAATTCAGATGAACGACGTGCCCAAATTAAACCTGCTACTCGGGCCCAGAAGGTACGATATGCATATTATTAGTAGATTTGGATAGAAAACACTGAAGTCTCTAAAACTGTTTGAATGATGTCTGTGAGTATAACATAACTCATATGGCAGGCAAAAACCTGAGAATAAATCCAACCAGGAAGTGTAGAAATCTGAGGTTTGTAGTTTTTCAAGTGATTCCCTATCCAGTATACAGTGTCTGTGGGGTCATTTTGTACTTCCAAAGGCTTCCACTAGATGTCAACAGTCTTTAGAACGTTGTTTCATGCTTCTACTGTGAATGGGGGAGAATAAGAGGTCCTGGAGTCAGATGACTGAGAAAATGACATGAGTTCAGTGGCGCGAGCTCCTGTGAGAGTTAGCTGTGTTCCTTTTCTTTTTTGAAGACAAAGGAATCGTCCGGTTGGAATATTATGGAAGATTTATGATAAAAACATCCTAAAGATTGATTCTATACATCGTTTGACATGTTTCTACGAACTGTAATATAACTTTTTTGACTTTTCGTCTGAACTTAACTGCGCAAGCACAGTGCATTTGGTGTACTCTACCGAACGCGAACAAAAAGGAGGTATTTGGACATATATTGGGGAACTGGGATTCCTGGGAGTGCATTCCGATGAAGATCATCAAAGGTAAGTGAATATTTATAATGTTATTTCTGAGTTTTGTTGACTCCACAAAATGGCGGGTTTGGTTTCATCTCTGAGCGCTGTACTCAGATTATTGCAAAGTGTGCTTTCGCTGTAAAGTTTTTTTTTTAATCTGACACAGCGGTTGCATTAAGGAGAAGTGTATCTATAATTCTTTGAATAACAGTTTAATATTTTATCAACGTTTATGATGAGTATTTCTGTAAATTGATGTGCTCATTCACCGGAAAATTTTGGGAGGCAAAACATTTCTGAACGTTACACGCCAATGTAAAATGAGGTTTTTGGATATAGAACTATCGGCAACATACATGTATTGTGTAACATGAAGTCCTATTAGTGCCATCTGATGAAGATCATCACCCCCCTCTGCTCTCGGTGATGCATTTTCTTCTCTGATGCACCTTATGTCTAAACTTCTTTACAGTGAAATGATCTTGATTGGTCAACATCTCAACTGGTGTTGGTTAAAGCCGGTGTCTGATGATTTAAAAATGTTTTGTAATTCTATGAATCTTACCCAGTTGATTAATTCACCCACTCGCCCAAATCTCAAATGCCCAGATAAATCTACCCTGATTGATTTGATATTGACAAATGTTCCACATAAATATTCTGCAGTTGGAGTTTTTTGTAATGATTTAAGTGACCATTGTGCTGTTGATGCTGTTAAAAATACTAAGGTTCCTAAGACAAACCCACATTTTATTTGTAAGAGAAATTTCCTTCATGATTTGTTTTATTTTGACTGGAGCAAGATTGAGCTTATCCCTGATGTGAAAACTACCTGGAAACTCTTTCATGGTGGTTTTTCCAAATAGTAAACAAACATGCCCCGTTCCACAGGTTCAGAATTAAAGGGCAGGATAATCCATGGTTTTCTTCTGAGCTGTCTTGTATTATTCATGAACGTAATCTTGCCTGGGCTAAAGCAAGGAAATCATGTTCTGATGCTGATTGGCTTATTTTTAGGCAGCTACAAAAGTGTTCTTCTCTTCTCAGGAAGGCCAAGTCTGAATATTTTAAGTCTGTTACCACTGATAACCTGAATGACCCTAGAAAGTTTTGGAAGGCTATTAAGTCTATATCTGGAAACAGTGATGTTAATAATGAATTACCGTCATGTGTATTGAAGGACTCTGTTGCTGTATATGACAACTGAAATGCTGTATTGTTTCAATGATCACTTTGTATCATCTGGTAGGCTGTTTGATTCAGTGTCCTCTGTCTTTGTACAACCCTGTGTGGTTGAACCAGTGAGAGCTGGTCAAACTTTTAGCTTTTTGCCATTCTCAGTGCAGGTGGTACATAAAGCCCTGAAATCTTTAGATCAGAGAAAGCCTGCAGTTCCTGATCTTCTGGATCCCTGCTTTTTAAATCGGGCAGCTGTTATCATAGCTGAACCAATTACATAGTTGTTCAATCTAACCCTGGAATGTAATGAAATTCCAAAGATCTGGAAATCAGCATTTGTCCTACCACTTATAAAAGGGGGAGATCCAACTCTTTTAAATAATTATAGGCCAATCTCAAAGCTGTCACCCCTGGTGAAAATACTTGAAACCCTTGTGAGCGAACAGCTAAAAGAGTTTTTATTTACTAACTCTATTTTATCAATGTACCAATTGGGCTTCAGGAAGAAGCATAGCTCAATTACAGCAGCCATGAAGGTTTTAACCTGTTATGGCTAGGGGGCAGTATTTTCACGGCTGGATAAAAAACGTGCCCGATTTAATCTGGTTACCACTCCTACCCAGTAACTAGAATATGCATATACTTATTACATATGGATAGAAAATACCCTAAAGTTTCTAAAACTGTTTGAATGGTGTCTGTGAGTATAACAGAACTCATTTGGCAGGCAAAAACCTGACAAGGTTTCAGGCAGGAAGTGGCCTGTCGGACAAGGTGTCGTTCTTCTTGTCTCTGTTTATTGAAGAGTGAGGATCTTAGCTGTCCCGTGACACTTCCTACGGCTGCCATAGGGTCTCAGAAGGCGGTAAAAAGCTGAATCGTGGCTTTGCAGGCTCTGGCTGAAACAAAGTAGCGTGTTTGGGTAGTGGCTGGTTACAGTACTGTGAGACTCAGGCGCGTGCCCGCGTCGACCGAATGCTTTGTTTTCTTTCCTCTGTTTAGCTAAAAGGAGATTCCCGGTCGGAATATTATCGCTTTTTTACGAGAAAAATGGCATAAAAATGGATTTTAAACAGCGGTTGACATGCTTCGAAGTACGGTAATGGAATATTTCAGATTTTTTTTGTCACGAATTGCGCCACGCGCGCGACCCTGATTTACCATTTCAGATAGTGTCTGGGACGCACGAACAAAACGCCGCTATTCGGATATAACGATGGATTATTTTGGACCAAACCAACATTTGTTATTGAAGTAGCAGTCCTGGGAGTGCATTCTGACGAAGACAACAAAAGGTAATGAAACTTTTATAATAGTAAAGCTGATATTGGTGAGTGCTAAACTTGCCGGGTGTCTAAATAGCTAGCCCGTGATGCCTGGGCTATGTACTTAGAATATTGCAAAATGTGCTTTCACCAAAAAGCTATTTTAAAATCGGACATATCGAGTGCATAGAGGAGGTCTGTATCTATAATTCTTAAAATAATTGTTATGCTTTTTGTGAACGTTTATCGTGAGTAATTTAGTAAAATGTTAGCGAATTCCCCGGAAGTTTGCGGGGGGTATGCTAGTTCTGAACGTCACATGCTAATGTAAAAAGCTGGTTTTTGATATAAATATGAACTTGATTGAACAAAACATGCATGTATTGTATAACATAATGTCCTAGGGTTGTCATCTGATGAAGATCATCAAAGGTTAGTGTTGCATTTAGCTGTCTTCTAGGTTTTTGTGACATTATATGCTAGTTTGAAAAATGGGTGTCTGATTATTTCTGGCTTGGTACTCTGCTGACATAATCTAATGTTTTGCTTTCGTTGTAAAGCCTTTTTGAAATCGGACAGTGTGGTTAGATAAAGGAGAGTCTTATCTTTAAAATGCTGTGAAATAGTCATATGTTTGAAAAATGGAAGTTTTTGTATTTTAGAGGAGTTTGTATTTCGCGCCACGCCCATCATTGGATAATGGAGCAGGTGTTCCGCTAGCGGAACGTCTAGATGTAAGAGGTTATTAAATGATATCACTGAAGCCCTTGACAAAGAACAGCACTGTGTCTCACTTTTAATTGATTTACATTTTTACATTTTAGTCATTTAGCAGATGCTCTTATCCAGAGCGACTTACAGTAGTGGATGCATACATTTCATTTCATGCATTTCTTTTTTTTAAATATTTTTTTGTACTGGCCCCCTGTGGGAATCGAACCCACAACCCTGGCGTTGCACACACCATGCTAGCGTTGCAAACACCATGCTCTACCAACTGAGCCACAGCCCTAAGGCTTTTGATACAGTTGATCATGCTATACTGAGGCAGAGATTGTCGAGTGTAGGTCTTTCGGAGCATGCAGTTGCATGGTTTGCTAACTATCTGTCTGATAGAACTCAGTGCACTCAATTTGATGGGCTCATGTCTGTTAAATTGTCTGTCTGTAGTGGTGTGCCCCAAAGCTCTGTACTTGGTCCTCTCTTATTCACTATTTGTATAAATAATTTTGACAAAAATGTCCAAAATGCTTAACTTCATTTTTATGCTGATGATACTGTTATTTACTGTTGTGCCTCATCTCTTACAAAAGCTTTCCAGAACTTGCAAACTGCTTTTTATACTGTTCAACATACCTTGTGTCAATTGAAGCTAACCCTCAATACTGACAAAACTAAACTAATGGTGTTTTCTAAAGCAAGAAATAGACCTCTGAACTTTTCACCTTGTATTACTTGTCAGGGCAATGAGATTGAGACTGTAACCTCATCTAAATATCTTGGAATTTTAATTGATGACGGCCTCTCTTAAATTGCATATTCAACAACTTACAAAAAAATTGAAGCTGAAATTGTGATTTATTTTAGGAATAAGGCCTATTTTTCTTTTGAAGCCATAAGGAGGCTAGTATCAGATACATTTATGCCTATACTAGACTATGGGGATATTTTATATATGAATGCTTCTGCTCAGTGTCTGAGATCAATTGACGCTCTTTACCATGGCACTTTGAGATGTATTTTAAACTGCAAAAACCTTACGCACCACTGCACTTTGTATACCAGGGTTGGCTGGCCTTCTCTAGTCACTCGTAGGCTCAGTCACTGGTATACTTTTATTTACAAAGCCATTTTGGGTTTACTACCTTTTTATTTGGGCATTTTTATTGTTCAGAAATGTGGTGGGTACTCTCTTCGTTCGCTGGACTTTATCCTGCTAACTGTTCCAAATGTCCGAACTGAATTTGGTAAAAGGGCTTTTATTTACTCTGCGCCATCGTCTTGGAACGCCTTACAAAATACTTTTAAACTGGAAGAACTTGTCCCAATTGGTACTTTTAAATGTTTTTAATTTGCTGTTTTTGATTTTGTATTAATCTTGTGAATTCTATGGTTTTTACTAAATTACTTGTAGTTTTCATGTTGTTTGTCTGTAATTTTTGTAATGACTTGGTGTTGCCTCATGGCCAGGATGCTCTTGAAAAATAGATTTTAAATTCTAATGAGCCCTTCCTGGTTAAAACAAGTTTAAATAAAAAATATAAAAGCCACTTTAGATATTCTGTGTTTTGTCAGCTGGAGGCATTTTGTTTTTCACAAGCGTACTGTAGCAGGCTGTGAATTCTGCAAACAATGCTTCTAGGATGGGCTATTAGCTGAACAATAGACTATTCAACCTTTACTAAATAATTATCTAATAGCCCGAGCTAGATGTGAAAAACCCCCCTCCCCAACTTGCAACAAATAATTTGTTTCGACCTTTCTAAGGCACTGCATCTCAGTCCAAGAGGCATTACTACAGTCCCTGGTTCGAATACAGTCTGTATCACATCCGACCGTGATTGGGAGTGCCATAGCGCGGCGCACAATTTGACGGCCTACCCCGGTTTGGCTGATATCATAGTTACCACCAGCCAGCAGCCTAATGATAATATAGTTAACACCAGCCAACAGCCTGCTGATATCATAGTTACCACCAGCCAGCAGCCTAATGATAATATAGTTACCACCAGCCAGCAACCTAATGATATCATATTTACCACCAGCCAGCAACCTAATGATATCATAGTTACCACCAGCCAGCAACCAGCTGATATCATATTTACCACCAGCCAGCAACCTGCTGATATCATAGTTAACACCAGCCAGCAACCTAATGATATCATAGTTAACACCAGCCAGCAACCTAATGATAACAGTTAGCACCAGCCAGCAGCCTGTTGATATCATAGGTAACACCAGCCAGCAGCCTGCTGATATCATAGTTAACCTGTTAGGGCTAGGGGGCAGTATTTACACGGCCGGATAAAAAACGTACCCGATTTAATCTGGTTATTACTACTGCCCAGAAACTAGAATATGCATATAATTATTGGCTTTGGATAGAAAACACCCTAACGTTTCTAAAACTGTTTGAGTGGTGTCTGTGAGTATAACAGAACTCATATGGCAGGCAAAAACCTGAGAAGATTCCTGTACAGGAAGTACCCTCTCTGACCATTCCTTGGGCTTCTTGGCTCTGTTTATTGAAAATTTAGGATCTTTGCTGTAACGTGACACTTCCTACGGCTCCCATAGGCTCTCAGAACCCGGGAAAAAGCTGAATGATGTAATTCCAGCCGCTGGCTGAAAAACTTTAGCGCCTTTGGTAAGTGGTCTATCAGAGGACAATGAGCTGAGGCGCGTGCACAGGGCGACACCATGTTTTTATTTTCTCTCTCTTTGTACTAAAACACAGATTCCCGGTCGGAATATTATCTCTTTTTTATGAGAAAAATGGCATAAAAATTGATTTTAAACAGCAGTTGACATGCTTCGAAGTACGGTAATGGAATATTTAGAATTTTTTTGTCACGAAACGCGTCGGGCGCGTAACCCTTATTTACCCTTTCGGATAGTGTCTTGAACGCATGAACAAAACGCCGCTATTTGGATATAACTATGGATTATTTTGAACCAAACCAGCATTTGTTATTGAAGTAGAAGTCCTGGGAGTGCATTCTGATGAAGAACAGCAAAGGTATCTACTTAGAATATTGCAAAATGTGCTTTCACCGAAAAGCTATTTTAAAATCGGACATAGCGAGTGCATAGAGGAGTTCTGTATCTATAATTCTTAAAATAATTGTTATGCTTTTTGTGAACGTTTATCGTGAGTAATTTAGTAAATTCACCGGAAGTTTGGGGGGGTATGCTAGTTCTGAACGTCACATGCTAATGTAAAAAGCTGGTTTTTGATATAAATATGAACTTGATTGAACAAAACATGCATGTATTGTATAACATAATGTCCTAGGTGTGTCATCTGATGAAGATCAAAGGTTAGTGCTGCATTTAGCTGTGGTTTGGGTTTATGTGACATTATATGCTAGCTTGAAAAATGGGTGTCTGATTATTTCTGGCTGGGTACTCTGCTGACATAATCTAATGTTTTGCTTTCGTTGTAAAGCCTTTTTGAAATCGGACAGTGTGGTTAGATTAACGAGAGTCTTGTCTTTAAAATGGTGTAAAATAGTCATATGTTTGAGAAATTGAAGTAATAGCATTTCTAACGTATTTGAATAACGCTCCACAGGATTCCACTGGCTGTTACGTAGGTGGGACGATTTCGTCCCACCGACCCCAGTTAACAGCAGCCTAATGATATCATAGCTAACACCAGCCAGCAGCCTAATGATAATACAGTTAACACCAGCCAGCAGCCTAATGATAATACAGTTAACACCAACCAGCAGCCTAATGATATCATAGTTAGCACCAGCCAGCAACCTAATGATAATACAGTTAGCACCAGCCAGCAGTGTCATGATAATACAGTTAACACCAGCCAGCAGCCTGCTGTTATCATATTTAACACCAGCCAGCAACCTAATGGTAATACAGTTAACACCAGCCAACAGCCTGCTGATATCATAGTTACCACCAGCCAGCAACCTAATGATAATATAGTTAACCTGTTAGGGCTAGGGGGCAGTATTGACACGGCTGGATAAAAAAACATACCCGATTTTAATCTGGTTACCACTCCTACCCAGTAACTAGAATATGCATATACTTATTACATATGGATAGAAAACACCCTACATTTTCTAAAACTGTTTGAATGGTGTCTGTGAGTATAACAGAACTCATTTGGCAGGCAAAACCCTGAGACATTTTCTGACAGGAAGTGGATACCTGATGTGTTGTATTACCTTTAAACCTATCCCATTGAAAAACACAGGGGCTGAGGAATATTTTGGCACTTCCTATTGCTTCCACTAGATGTCACCAGCCTTTACAAAGTGTTTTGAGTCTTCTGGAGGGAGATCTGACCGAACAAGAGCCATGGAACGATGATGTCCCATTAGACACCTGGCGCGCGAGTTCATGTTGGGTACCCTCGTTCCAATACGTTATAAAAGAGTATGCATTCGTCCACCTTGAATATTATTCATGTTCTGGTTAAAAAAGGCCCTAATGATTTATGCTATACAACGTTTGACATGTTTGAACGAACGTAAATATATTTTTTCCCCTCGTTCATGACGAGAAGTCCGGCTGGCTTAGATCATGTGCTAACAAGACGGAGATTTTTGGACATAAATGATGAGCTTTTTTGAACAAAACTACATTCGTTATGGACCTGTGATACCTGGAAGTGACATCTGATGAAGAGAATCAAAGGTAATGGATTATTTACATAGTATTTTCGATTTTAGATCTCCCCAACATGACGTCTAGTCTGTATCGCAACGCGTATTTTTCTGGGCGCAGTGCTCAGATTATTGCAAAGTGTGATTTCCCAGTAAGGTTATTTTTAAATCTGGCAAATTGATTGCGTTCAAGAGATGTAAATCTATAATTCTTTAAATGACAATATAATATTTTACCAATGTTTTCTAATTTTAATTATTTAATTTGTGACGCTGACTTGACTGCCGGTTATTGGAGGGAAACGATTTCCTCAACATCAATGCCATAGTAAAACGCTGTTTTTGGATATAAATATGAACTTGATAGAACTAAAAATGCATGCATTGTCTAACATAATGTCCTAGGAGTGTCATCTGATGGAGATTGTAAAAGGTTAGTGCATCATTTTAGCTGGTTTTATGGTTTTGGTGACCCTGTCTTTGAATTGACAAAACATTACACACAACTCTTGTAAATGTACTGTCCTAACATACTCTAAATTTATGCTTTCGCCGTAAAACCTTTTTGAAATCGTAAAACGTGGTTAGATTAAGGAGATGTTTATCTTTCAAAGGGTGTAAAATAGTTGTATGTTTGAAAAATTTTAATTTTGACATTTATTTGGATTCAAATTTGCCGCTCTTGAAATGCACCTGCTGTTGATGGAGTGCACCACGGGTGGCACGCTAGCGTCCCACCTAGCCCATAGAGGTTAACACCAGCCAACAGCCTGCTGATATCATAGTTACCACCAGCCAGCAACCTAATGGTAATACAGTTAACACCAGCCAGCAGCCTGATGATAATACAGTTAACACCAGCCAGCAACCTGCTCATCATCCTCCTGCAATGATGGCCTGACTGAGCACTGTAAACCAATCTAAAATGATTATAGTATTTTGAATAATTCAAGACATGACAAATAAGCCCTTTTTTTCTTGAATTCTATGTTATCATGGTCATCTAATGATGCAGTTGAAGCTGTTCCACCAACTAGTAAAGAAAATTGAATTCTATGTTGTCATGGTCATCTAAAGAATATTTTACAATGTTAGAGATTCAACTTCAGGGATTACCTACAGTTCAAGTCGGAAGTTTACATACACTTAGGTTGGAGTCATTAACCTCTTAGGGCTAGGGGGCAGTATTTACAATGCCGGATAAAAAAACTGACCCGATTTAATCTGGTTACTACTCCTACCCAGTAACTAGAATATGCATATACTTATTAGATATGGATAGAAAACACCCTAAAGTTTCTAAAACTGTTTGAATGGTGTCTGTGAGTATAACAGAACTCATATGGCAGGCAAAAACCTGAGAGATTCCTTTACAGGAAGTGGCCTGTCTGACCATTTATTGGCTTTCTTTGACATCTCTTTCCAAAACAAAGGATCTCTGCGGTAACGTGACACTTCCCATGGCTCCCATAGGCTCACAGAGCCCGGGAAAAAGCTGAATGTCGCCATTCCAGCCCCAGGCTGAAACACATTATCGCCTTTGTCAAGTGGCCGATCAAGGGACAGTGGGCTTAGGCGCGTGCACTGGTCTCCCCCGTCTTTCTTTTTTTTCCTCTGTTTACCTAATTGCAGATTCCCGGTCGGAATATTATCGCTTTTGTACGAGATAAATTGCATAAAAAATTATTTTAAACAGCGGTTGACATGCTTCGAAGTATGGTAATGGAATATTTAGAATTTTTTTGTCACGAAATGCGCCATGCTCGTAACCCTGATTTACCATTTCGGATAGTGTCTGGAACGCACGAACAAAACGCCGCTATTTGGATATAACGATGGATTATTTGGGACCAAACCAACATTTGTTATTGAAGTAGAAGTCCTGGGAGTGCATTCTGATGAAGAACATCAAAGGTAATCAAACTTTTGTAATAGTAAATCTGACTTTGGTCAGGGCTAAACTTCGTGGGTGTCTAAATTGCTAGCCCGTGATGGCTGGGCTATGTACTTAGAATATTGCAAAATGTGCTTTCACCAAAAAGCTATTTTAAAAATCGGACATATCGAGTGCATAGAGGAGTTCTGTATCTATAATTCTTAAAATAATTGTTATGCTTTTTGTGAACGTTTATCGTGAGTAATTTAGTAAATTCACCGGCAGTGTTCGGTGGGAATGCTAGTCACATGCTAGTCACATGCTAATGAAAAAAGCTGGTTTTTGATATAAATAGGAACTTGATTGAACAAAACATGCATGTATTGTATAACATAATGTCCTAGGGTTGTCATCTGATGAAGATCAAAGGTTGTTGATGATGTTAATGTTTTGCTTTCGTTGTAAAGCCTTTTTGAAATCGGACAGTGTGGTTAGATTAACGAGAGTCTTGTCTTTAAAATGGTGTAAAATAGTCATATGTTTGAAAAATTTAAGTTTTTGCATTTTTGAGGAATTTGAATAACGCGCCACGGGATTACACTGGCTGTTGAGTAGGTGGGACGCAAGCGTCCCACCTAGCCCATAGAGGTTAAGCACCATTAGACATGCATCTGCTTTGGGAGTGTGCATGTCTGTTTATTTTTGTACCATTGCTATGGCCTAATGTTTACTGTTGTACCATTGCTATGGTTACACCACCAATGGAATCTATGGCTTAATGTTTATTTTTGTACCATTGCTATTGTCACATTTGCTCCTGCTACGACCTCTGGTGTTCACCCGGTGTCTTCTTAACCTGCAGTTACTCCCCCAGTACTCTCTCTCTGTCTCTCTCTGTCTCTCTCTCTGTGTGGTTGAAGTCAGAGCAAATCCCTTCCAGCTGCAACTCATTCCATAATCAAAACCTCTACAAATACTCAGTCCTGCCACTTCCACTCTGCCAGATCGTAATCTCTGCTCAGTCAGTTATTATTCTAGCCATTTATGATTCTCAAGATCCTGTTACTTCGCTGTGCCTGTTTCCCTGCCTGACACCGTTTTTTCCTCTCATTGCAGTTATCGCTCTGTCTCTGGCTCCTGTCTCTTGTTCCACATCTCACCACCCAACTACCTTGCTCTGGATTTTACTCACCACCACTACCTTGGATTCCCCTCAGGATCTGTTTACCCTGTTCTACTCAGCCAACTCCAACCTCAGTCTCCACATTTGTTTTTTCTGCAACTCATCTGAGCTTCCCCTGATCTGCATTCCATATCTCCCTGTGTAACAAATGTTTTGGTTCATTCATCCCTGTTTCCTCATCTGAGTCTGCTCTTAGGTTCCCCTGTGTGACTCCGCTTAACAGCTATGGTTACGCCACCAATGGAATATATGCCCTAATGTGAAACCAAGCTCAAATTAGTGCAAGGAAACAAGATAATGGTAGCTAAATGCCAGAGGGGATGAATCATTAACATAAAGAGGAGTTACTATCTGTGTGACGTAAGGATGAAAACTGTATAAAAAGTGTGTGCCAAGGCTGGAAAGTCAGTTGATCCA
Source organism: Salmo salar (assembly GCF_965601325.2). NCBI lineage: Eukaryota > Metazoa > Chordata > Actinopteri > Salmoniformes > Salmonidae > Salmo > Salmo salar. The sequence goes on from NC_138299.1 coordinate 164,714,569, forward strand.
TGGACCAGCTCGGCTTGTTACTTTGTAATAAAGTCTATTTGAACTCACAGGCTCCGGTATTTGAGAAATATTATTGACTGAATATTTCCACGACACCAACTGGCAAGGGTCTTCACTGACATTTTCAACCTCTCCCTGTCCGAGTCTGTAATCCCAACATGTTTTAAGCAGACCACCATAGTCCCTGTGCCCAAGAACACTAAGGTAACCTGCCTAAATGACTACCGACCCGTAGCACTCATGTCTGTAGCGATGAAGTGCTTTGAAAGGCTGGTCATGGCTCACATCAACACCATTATCCCAGAAACCCTAGACCCACTCCAATTTGCATACCGCCATAACCGATCCACAGATGATGCAATCTCTATTGCACTCCACACTGCCCTTTCCCACCTGGACAAAAGGAATACCTATGTGAGAATGTTATTCATTGACTACAGCTCAGGGTTCAACGCCATAGTACCCTCAAAGCTCATCACTAAGCTAAGGACCCTGGGACTAAACACCTCCTTCTGCAACTGGATCCTGGACTTCCTGACAGGCCACCTCCAGGTGGGAAGGGTAGGTAACAACACATCCACCACGCTGATACTCAAAACGGGGTGAGTGCTCAGTCCTCTCCTGTACTCCCTGTTCACTCATGACTGCACGGCCAGGCACGACTACAACACCATCATTAAGTTTGCCGATGACACAACAGTGGTATGCCTGATCAACGACAACGACGAAACAGCCTATAGGGAGGAGGTCAGAGACCTGGTCGTGTCATGCCAGGACAACAACCTCTCCCTCAGCATGATCAAGACAGAGGAGATGATTGTGGACTACAGGAAATAGCGGACCGAGCACACACCCATTCTCATCAACGGGGCTGTGGAGCAGGTTGAGAGCTTCAAGTTCCTTGGTATCCACATCACCAACAAACTAACAGGGTCCAAGCACACCAAGACAGTCGTGAAGAAGGCACGACAAAGCCTATTCCCCCTCAGGTGACTGAAAAGATTTGGCATGGGTCCTCAGATCTTCAAAAGGTTCTACAGCTCCACCATCGAGAACAGCCTGACTGGTTGCATCACTGCCTGGTATGGCAACTGCTCAGCCTCTGACCACAAGGCACTACAGAGGACTGTGCGTTCAGCCCAGTACATCACTGGCGTAAAGCTTCCTGCCATTCAGGACCTTTATACCAGGTGTTGTCAGAGGAAGGCCCTAGGTCCAAGAGGCTTCTAAACAGCTTCTGCCCCCAAGCCATAAGACTCCTGAACATATAATCAAATGGCTACCCAGACAATTTTCATTGCCCCCCCCCCATCTTTTACACCCCTGCTACTCTCTGTTTTCATCTATGCATAGTCACTTTAATAAATCTACCTACATGTACATATTACCTCAATTACCTCAACTAACCGGTGCCCCCGCACATTGACTCTGTACCGATACCCCCTGTATATAGTCTCACTATTGTTATTTTACTGCTGCTCTTTAATTACTTGTTACTTTTATTCCTTATTTGTATATATTTTTTAAACAGCATTGTTGGTTAGGGGCTCGTAAGTAAGCATTTCACTGTACGGTCTGTTGAATTTGGCGAATGTGACGAATAAAAATGTGATTTGATTTAGATACAGTATTCTATCTCTTTTACAGTAACAGCTTCAGTGGTTATTCAGTCGTTATCTGGCTATAAGACGATGGTATCTAACTACAGTACTCATACATATCCTTTACAGTGACAGTAACAGTGGTTATCTGGCTATAAGACGATGGTATCTAACTACAGTACTCATACATATCCTTTACAGTGACAGTAACAGTGGTTATCTGGCTATAAGACAATGGTATCTAACTACAGTACTCATACATATCCTTTACAGTGACAGTAACAGTGGTTATCTGGCTATAAGACAATGGTATCTAACTACAGTATTCAGATATATCCTGTACAGTGACAGTAACAGTGTTTATCTGGGAAAAGACGGTGGTATCTAACTACAGTATTCAGATATATTCTGTACAGTGACAGTAACAGTGGTTATCTGGCTATACAATGAGGTAGGGTGCAGGCCAGGCAGCAGGATGTTGGCCAGCCTGCCAGCTTAGTGGGGTCTTCCACTAGCACAGTCAGTGTAGTCATCTCAGCTATCCCTGTCGAGACCGTGTCTGTGCCTTTATCAAAACTAAAGCTGTTACTGTAAAAGAGGGAAGGGGACAGGGGAGTAAGACAAGGACAGGGGACAGGGACAAGGACAGAGACAGGGGAGGGTACAGGATCAGGGGACAGTGACAGGGGATAGGGGACAGAAACTGGAACGGGGAGGGGGACAAGAAGCAGACAGGGACAGGGATGACAGACTTCACTCAGAATAAAATGTAAAGGTTAAGTACCTTTACAAAAATGTACCATGGTAGTACAATGAAAAAACTCCCATGGTACTATCATGGCTGACCAACAGAAACATAATGTGTTTCATTGTACTAGCTACCATGGTACAAAAATGAACCATGGTAGTACAATGAAAAAAATATAATGGTTTTGTACTAGCAGCATATAGTGAAAATGAAAACATGGTAGTTGTTTACAACATATTATGGCAGTTTGCATCCCACCGTTTTTCAGGTAAAGTAACAAAAAACATAGTAATTTATGGTACTCACATAATGCAACATTAACTACTCACTCTGCAATGGCAAACAGTAGGCCTAGCAGCCTCTTAAACCCCTTTAGCTCATAGTGAAAAAACACAACACACATGATGTAGTAGTGTAGTTAAACCTTGGGACTTGGATAGGGTATGGTGAGAAGAATGGAGTCTGAAACCTTGAAGATTTAAAATAGTTTATCTGGTGCTTCTCTCTTCAATACATTTTTTAGATGGCTCTCACTCATTCAACTGACCTGGATACTTTTATGCATTGGCTTGCGAAAGTATTTACCCCCCTTGGCATTTTTCCTATTTTGTTGCCTTACAACCTAGAATTAAAATTGATTTTTGGGGGAATTGTATCATTTGATTCACACAACATGCCTACCACTTTGAAGATGCAAAATATTTTATCTTGTGAAAAAAACAAGAAATAAGACAAAAAAAAGAACTTGAGCATGCATAACTATTCACCCCCCCAAAGTCAATACTTTGTAGAGCCACCTTTACAGCTGCAAGTCTCTTGGGTTATTTCTCTATAAGCTTGGCACATCTAGCCACTGGGATATTTGCCCATTCTTCAAGACAAAACTGCTCAAGCTCCTTCAAGTTGGATGGGTTCCGCTGGTGTTCAGCAATCTTTAAGTCATACCACAGATTCTCAATTGGATTGAGGTCTGGGATTTGACTAAGCCATTCCAAGACATTTAAATGTTTCCCCTTACCCCAATCGAGTGTTGCTTTAGCAGTATGCTTAGGTTCATTGTCCTGCTGGAAGGTGAACCTCCGTCCCAGTCTCAAATCTTTGGAAAACTGAAACAGGTTTCCCTCAAGAATTTCCCTGTATTTAGTACCATCCATCATTCCTTCAATTCTGACCAATTTCCCAGTCCCTGCTGATGGAAAAACATCCCCACAGCATGATGCTGCCACCACCATGCTTCACTGTGGGGATGGTCTTCTTGGGGTGATGAGAGTGTTGGGTTTGCTCCAGACATAGCATTTTCCTTGATGGCCAAAAAGCTAAATTTTAGTCTCATCTGACCAGAGTACCTTCTTCCATATGTTTGCGGAGTCTTCCACATGCCTTTTGGCAAACACCAAACATGTTTGCTTATTTTTTTCTGGACACTCTTCCATAAAGCCCAGCTCTGTGGAGTTTACGGCTTAACCTGTTATGGCTAGGGGGCAGTATATTCACGGCCGGATAAAAAAACGTACCCGATTTAATCTGATTATTACTCCTGCCCAGAAACTAGAATATGCATATAATTATTAGCTTTGGATAGAAAACACTCCAAAGTTTCTAAAACTGTTTGAATGGTGTCTGTGAGTATAACAGAACTCATTTGGCAGGCCAAAACCTGAGAAGATTCCATGCAGGAAGTGCCCTGTCTGACCATTTCTTGCCCTTCTTGATTATCTCTATTCATTACAGGGGATCTCTGCTGTTACATGACACTTCCTACGGCTCCCATAGGCTCTCAGAAGGCGGCAGGCTCTGGCTGAAAAAAAGTAGCACGTTTGGATAGTGGCTGGTCACAGTACTGTGAGACTCAGGCTCGTGCCTGAGTCGACCCCATGCTTTATTTTCTTTCGTCTGTTTACCTAAACGCAGATTCCCGGTCGGAATATTATCGCTTTTTTACGAGAAAAATTGCATAAAAATTGATTTTAAACAGCGGTTGACATGCTTCGAAGTACGGTAATGGAATATTTAGAAATCTTTTGTCACGAAATGCGCCATGCTCGTGACCCTTATTTACACTTCGGATAGTGTCTTGAACGCACGAACAAAACGCCGCTATTTGGATATAACAATGGATTATTTTGAACCAAACCAACATTTGTTATTGAAGTAGCAGTCCTGGGAGTGCATTCTGACGAAGAACACCAAAGGTAATCAAACTTTTCTAATAGTAAATCGGAGTTTGGTCAGGGCTAAACTTGGTGGGTGTCTAAATAGCTAGCCGTGATGGCTGGGCTATCTACTCAGAATATTGCAAAATGTGCTTTCACTGAAAAGCTATTTTAAAATCGGACACCTCGATTGCACAAAGGAGTTCTGTATCTATAATTCTTAAAATAATTGTTATGTTTTTTGTGAACGTTTATCGTGAGTAATTTAGTAAATTCACCGGAGGTATGCTAGTTCTGAACGTCACATGCTAATGTAAAAAGCTGTTTTTTGATATAAATATGAACTTGATTGAACAAAACATGCATGTATTGTATAACATAATGTCCTAGGTGTGTCATCTGATGAAGATCATCAAAGGTTAGTGCTGCATTTAGCTGTGGTTTTGTTTTTTGTGACATTATATGCTAGCTTGAAAAATGGGTGTCTGATTATTTCTGGCTGGGTACTCTGCTGACATAATCTAATGTTTTGCTTTCGCTGTAAAGCCTTTTTGAAATCGGACAGTGTGGTTAGATAAAGGAGAGTCTTGTCTTTAAAATGCTGTGAAATAGTCATATGTTTGAGAAATGGAAGTTTTTGTATTTTTGAGGAATTTGTAATTCGCGCCACGCCTATCATTGGATATTGGAGCAGGTGTTCCGCTAGCGGAACGTCTAGATGTAAGAGGTTAAAGTGATCCTATGGACAGGTACTCCAATCTCCACTACAAGGTTATCTTTGGTCTCTTTGTTGCCTCTCTGATTAATTCCCTCCTTGTCTGGTCTGTGAGTATTGGTGGGCGTCCCTCTCTTGGCAGGTTTGTTGTGGTGCCATATTCTTTCAAATTTTTAATAATGGATTTAATGGTGCTCTGTGGGATGTTCAAAGTTTCTGATATTTTTTTACAACCCAACCCTGATCTGTACTTCTCCACAACTTTGTACCTGACCTGTTTGGAGAGCTCCTTGGTCTTCACAGTGCCGCTTGCTTGGTGGTGCCCCTTGCTTAGTGGTGTTGCAGACTCTGGGGCCTTTCAGAACAGGTGTATATATACACTGAGATCATGTGACAGATCATGTGACACTTAGATTGCACACAGGTGGACTTTATTGAACTAATTATGTGACTTCTGAAGGTAATTGGTTGCACCAGATCTTATTTAGGGGCTTCATAGCAAAGGGGGTGAATACATATGCACACACCACTTTATTATTTTTTATTTTTGAACAGAAAAAATTTGTTTCACTTCACCACTTTGGTCTACTTTGTGTATGTCATTACATGAAATCCAAATCAAAAATCTATTTTAATTAATTAATTAAATCTATTTAAACTACAGGTTGTAATGCAACAAAATAGGAAAAACGCCAAGGGGGGTGAATACTTTTGCAAGACACTTGTAACGGCCGTCTGAAGGAGTAGACCAAGGTGCAGCGTGGTTAGTGCTCATCGTGTATTTATTTTGATCTGAACACTGAAACAAAGAAACAGAAACCGACAGCCAAACAGTTCTGTCAGGTAAGTAATACAAAACAGAAATTAACCACCCACAAAACCCAAAGGAAAACAGGCTACCTAAGTATTTACATTTACATTTAAGTCATTTAGCAGACGCTCTTATCCAGAGCGACTTACAAATTGGTGCATTCACCTTATGATATCCAGTGTAACAACCACTTTACAATAGTGCATCTAAATCTTTTAAGGGGGGAGGGTTAGAAGGATTACTTTATCCTATCCTAGGTATTCCTTAAAGAGGTGGGGTTTCAGGTGTCTCCGGAAGGTGGTGATTGACTCCGCTGTCCTGGCGTCGTGAGGGAGCTTGTTCCACCATTGGGGTGCCAGAGCAGCGAACAGTTTTGACTGGGCTGAGCGGGAACTGTGCTTCCTCAGAGGTAGGGAGGCGAGCAGGCCAGAGGTGGATGAACGCAGTGCCCTTGTTTGGGTGTAGGGCCTGATCAGAGCCTGAAGGTACGGAGGTGCCGTTCCCCTCACAGCTCCGTAGGCAAGCACCATGGTCTTGTAGCGGATGCGAGCTTCAACTGGAAGCCAGTGGAGAGAGCGGAGGAGCGGGGTGACGTGAGAGAACTTAGGAAGGTTGAACACCAGACGGGCTGCGGCGTTCTGGATGAGTTGTAGGGGTTTAATGGCACAGGCAGGGAGCCCAGCCAACAGCGAGTTGCAGTAATCCAGACGGGAGATGACAAGTGCCTGGATTAGGACCTGCGCCGCTTCCTGTGTGAGGCAGGGTCGTACTCTGCGAATGTTGTAGAGCATGAACCTACAGGATCGGGTCACCGCCTTGATGTTAGCGGAGAACGACAGGGTGTTGTCCAGGGTCACGCCAAGGTTCTTAGCACTCTGGGAGGAGGACACAAGGGAGTTGTCAACCGTGATGGCGAGATCATGGAACGGGCAGTCCTTCCCCGGGAGGAAGAGCAGCTCCATCTTGCCGAGGTTCAGCTTGAGGTGGTGATCCGTCATCCACACTGATATGTCTGCCAGACATGCAGAGATGCGATTCGCCACCTGGTTATCAGAATGGGGGAAAGGAGAACATTAATTGTGTGTCGTCTGCATAGCAATGATAGGAGAGACCATGTGAGGATATGACAGAGCCAAGTGACTTGGTGTATAGCGAGAATAGGAGAGGGCCTAGAACAGAGCCCTGGGGGTCACCAGTGGTGAGAGCACGTGGTGCGGAGACAGATTCTCGTCACGCCACCTGGTAGGAGCGACCTGTCAGGTAGGATGCAATCCAAGCGTGGGCCGCGCCGGAGATGCCCAACTCGGAGAGGGTGGAGAGGAGGATCTGATGGTTCACAGTATCAAAGGCAGCAGATAGGTCTAGAAGGATGAGAGCAGAGGAGAGAGAGTTAGCTTTAGCAGTGCGGAGAGCCTCCGTGACACAGACAAGAGCAGTCTCAGTTGAATGACCAGTCTTGAAACCTGACTGATTTGGATCAAGATGGTCATTCTGAGAGAGATAGCAGGAGAGCTGGCCTAGGACGGCATGTTCAAGAGTTTTGGAGAGAAAAGAAAGAAGGGATACTGGTCTGTAGTTGTTGACATCGGAGGGATCAAGTGTAGGTTTTTTCAGAAGGGGTGCAACTCTCGCTCTCTTGAAGACGGAAGGAACGTAGCCAGCGGTCAAGGATGAGTTGATGAGCGAGGTGAGGTAAGGGAGAAGGTCTCCGGAAATGGTCTGGAGAAGAGAGGAGGGGATAGGGTCAAGCGGGCAGGTTGTTGGGCGGCCGGCCGTCACAAGACGCGAGATTTCATCTGGAGAGAGAGAGGAGAAAGAGGTCAAAGCACAGGGTAGGGCAGTGTGAGCAGGACCAGCGGTGTCATTTGACTTAGCAAACGAGGATCGGATGTCGTCGACCTTCTTTTCAAAATGGTTGACGAAGTCATCCGCAGAGAGGGAGGAGGGGGGAGGGGGAGGAGGATTCAGGAGGGAGGAGAAGGTGGCAAAGAGCTTCCTTGGGTTAGAGGCAGATGCTTGGAATTTAGAGTGGTAGAAAGTGGCTTTAGCAGCAGAGACAGAAGAGGAAAATGTAGAGAGGAGGGAGTGAAAGGATGCCAGGTCCGCAGGGAGCCCTGTTCTGTGAGCTCGCAATGAGTCGTCGAGCCACGGAGCCGGAGGGGAGGACCGAGCCGGCCTGGAGGATAGGGGACATAGAGAATCAAAGGATGCAGAAAGGGAGGAGAGGTGGGTTGAGGAGGCAGAATCAGGGGATAGGTTGGAGAAGGTTTGAGTAGAGGGAAGAGATGATAGGATGGAAGAGGAGAGAGTAGCGGGAGAGGGAGAGCGAAGGTTGGGACGGCACAATACCATCCGAGTAGGGGCAGAGTGAGAAGTGTTGGATGAGAGCGAGAGGGAAAAGGATACAAGGTAGTGGTCGGAGACTTGGAGGGGAGTTGCAATGAGATTAGTGGAAGAACAGCATCTAGTAAAGATGAGGTCAAGCGTATTGCCTGCCTTGTGAGTAGGGGGGGAAGGTGAGAGGGTGAGGTCAAAAGAGGAGAGGAGTGGAAAGAAGGAGGCAGAGAGGAATTAGTCAAAGATAGACGCGGGGAGGTTAACGTCTATGGGCTAGGTGGGACCCACCTACTCAACAGCCAGTGTAATCCCGTGGCGCGTTATTCAAATACCTCAAAAATGCAAAAACGTCAATTTTTCAAACATATTACTATTTTACACCATTTTAAAGATAAGACTCTCGTTAATCGAACCACACTGTCCGATTTCAAAAAGGCTTTACAACGAAAGCAAAACATTCGATTATGTCAGCAGAGTACCCAGCCAGAAATAATCAGACACCCATTTTTCAAGCTAGCATATAATGTCACATAAACCCAAACCACAGCTAAATGTAGCACTAACCTTTGATGATCTTCATCAGATGACAACCCTAGGACATTATGTTATACAATACATGCATGTTTTGTTCAATCAAGTTCATATTTATATCAAAAACCAGCTTTTTACATTAGCATGTGACTAGCATGTGACTAGCATTCCCACCGAACACTGCCGGTGAATTTACTAAATTACTCACGATAAACGTTCACAAAAAGCATAACAATTATTTTAAGAATTATAGATACAGAACTCCTCTATGCACTCGATATGTCCGATTTTTAAATAACTTTTCGGTGAAAGCACATTTTTCAATATTCTCAGTAGATAGCCCGGCATCACAGGGCTAGCTATTTAGACACCCAGCAAGTTTAGCACTCATCAAAGTCAGATTTACTATAAGAAAAATGTTATTACCTTTGCTGTCTTCGTCAGAATGCACTCCCAGGACTTCTACTTCAATAACAAATGTTGGTTTGGTTCAAAATAATCCATAGTTATATCCAAACAGCGGCGTTTTGTTCGTGTGTTCAAGACACTATCCGAAAGGGTAAATAAGGGTGACGAGCATGGCGCAATTCCTGACAAAAAAATTCTAAATATTCCATTACCGTACATCGAAGCATGTCAACCGCTGTTTAAAATCAATTTTTATGCCATTTTTCTCATAAAAAAGCGATAATATTCCGACCGGGAATCTGCGTTTAGGTAAACAGACGAAAGAAAATAAAGCATTCGGTCGACTCGGGCACGCGCCTAAGCCCATAGTACTCTGATCGGCCACTTGCCAAAAGCGATAATGTGTTTCAGCCAGAGCCTGCCTCGATATTGTTCAGCTTTTTCCCGGGCTCTGAGAGCCTATGGGAGCCGTAGGAAGTGTCACGTTACTGCAAAGATCCTCAGTCTTCAAGAAAAAGAGCCAAGATGAAACACAATTTGTCAGACAGGCCACTTCCTGCATGGAATCTTCTCAGGTTTTTGCCTGCCATATGAGTTCTGTTATACTCACAGACACCATTCAAACAGTTTTAGAAACTTTAGGGTGTTTTCTATCCAAAGCCAATAATTACATGCATATTCTAGTTACTGGGCAGGAGTAGTAACCAGATTAAATCGGGTACGTTTTTTATCCGGCCGTGTCAATACTGCCCCCTAGCCCTAACAGGTTAATGTCACCCAGAACTGTGAGAGGTGAGCCATCCTCAGGAAAGGAACTTATCAAGACGTCAAGCTCATTGATGAACTCTCCAAGGGAACCTGGAGGGCGATAAATGATAAGGATATTAAGCTTGAAAGGGCTGGTAACTGTGACAGCATGGAATTCAAATGAGGAGATAGACAGATGGGTCAGGGGAGAAAGAGAGAATGTCCACTTGGGAGAGATGAGGATTCCAGTGCCACCACCCCGCTGGCCAGATGCTCTCAGGGTATGCGAGAACACGTGGGCAGACGAGGACAGAGCAGTAGGAGTAGCAGTGTTATCTGTGGTAATCCATGTTTCCGTCAGCGCCAAGAAGTCGAGGGACTGGAGGGCAGCATAGGCTGAGATGAACTCTGCCTTGTTGGCTGCAGACCGGCAGTTCCAGAGGCTGCCGGAGACCTGGAACTCCACGTGGGTTGTGCGCGCTGGGACCACCAGGTTAGAGTGGCAGCGGCCACGCGGTGTGAAGCGTTTGTGTGGCCTGTGCAGAGGGGAGAGAACAGGGATAGACAGACACATAGTTGACAGGCTACAGAAGAGGCTACGCTAATGCAAAGGAGGTTGGAATGACAAGTGGACTACACGTCTCGAATTTTCTGAAAGTTAAGCTTACGTTGCAAAAATCTTATTGACTAAAATGACAAATGATACAGTACTGCTGGCTGGTGAAGTAGGCTAGCTAGCAGTGGCTGCGTTGTTGACTTTGTTTGAACGTGTAGCTGGCTAGGTAACCTCGATAGTTTCAGTACTACACCTTATCATGATACAAAAGCAACTATGTAGCTAGCTAACATAGCACTAATCAAGATGTTCCTTTGTAATGTATTTAGTTTCTACAATGCTGCTCGTCGGTAATAGTTGGCTAGGTTTGGAAAAATGGCGTCGCGGGGGACGAAAATAGCTGGCTAGCTAATCTCGATAATTACTCTAAACTACACAATTATCAAACTATGACAAAGACAACTATGTAGCTAGCTAACACTGCACTAGTCAAATCGTTCCATTGCAATGTATTAGTTTCTACATTGCTGCTAGTCAGTAAAGGTTGGCTAGCTAGCAGTGGGTTTGATGATGACTAGGTGTGTTGACTAAGTCTGGAGTCTGGACAACGGCGTCGCGGCGCGGCTGGCTAGCTAACCTCGAATAATTACTCTAAACTACACAATTATCTTAGATACAAAGACAACTATGTAGCTAGCTAACACTACACTAATCAAGTCGTTCCGTTGTAATGTAATAGTTTCTACAGTGCTGCTAGTCGGTAGAAGTTGGCTAGTTGGCTAGCTAGCAGTGTTGACTAAGTTAGGAGGACAAAAACAGCTGGCTAGCTAACCTCGATAATTACTCTAATTACTCTAAACTACACAATTATCTTTGATACAAAGGCGGCTATGTAGCTAGCTAAGAAAAATTGCTCAGATCAAACAAATCAAACCGTTGTAATGTAATGAAATGTAATATTACCTGCGGAGCGAAGCGAAGTGCGACTACTCGCTCCAAACCCGGAAAATATGTATGGCTCCCAATCAGCGACAACGATTTACAGCTGTCCCTGATTGAGAGCCATACCAGGCCACAACAAAGAAATACAAAACATAGAAAAAAGGACATAGAATGCCCACCCTAGTCACACCCTGGCCTAACCAAAATAGAGAATAAAACCCTCTATGGCCAGGGCATGACAGTACCCCCCCCCCCCCCCAAAGGTGCGGACTCCGGCCGCAAAAACCTGACTCTAAAGGGGAGGGTCCGGGTGGGCCTTCCTTACGGCGGCGGCTTTGGTGCGGAACATGGACCCCGCTCCACCTTCGGTTTGGCCCACTTAGGTGGCGCCTCTGGAGTGGGGACCCTCTCCGTTGACCCTGGACAGGCGGGCGACTCTGGCAGCGCCGGACAGGCGGGCGACTCTGGCAGCGCCGGACAGGCGGGCGACTCTGGCAGCGCCGGACAGGCGGGCGACTCTGGCAGTGCCGGACAGGCGGGCGACTCTGGCACAGGACGCACCAGGCTGGGGAGACATGCAGGAGGCCTGGCTCTGGGAGCAGGCACAGGACTCACCAGACTGGGGAGACATGCAGGAGGCCTGGCTCTGGGAGCCGGCACAGGATTCACCAGGCTGGAGAGACATACAGGAGGCCTGGCTCTGGGAGCAGGCACAGGATTCACCAAGCTGGGGAGACATGCAGGAGGCCTGGCTCTGGGAGCAGGCACAGGACTCACCAGACTGGGGAGACATGCAGGAGCCCTGGCTCTGGGAGCAGGCATAGGATTCACCAGGCTGGGGAGACATGCAGGAGACCTGGCTCTGGGTGCAGGCACAGGACTCACCAGGCTGGGGAGACTTGCAGAAGGCCTGGCTCTGGGAGCAGGCACAGGATAGACCGGGTCTTGAAGACGCACTGGAGGTCTGGAGTGCACGGCCTGCACAACCCATCCTGGCTGAGTTGTTACTGTAGCCCGGCACGGGCGGAGTGCTGGCACAGGGCGAACTGGGCTGTGCTGAGGAATGATGGCTGCCGTGCGTAGAGCAGGCCCAGGGTAGCCTTGGCCTAGGAGATGCACTGGTGGCCAGATGTGCTGAGCAGGCATACTCCTTCCTGGCTGGATGCCCACTCTAGCACGGCACTTGCGGGGGACTGGTATCGACTGCACCGGACTGTGTGTGCGGATGGGCGAGACCGTGCGCACTTCCGCATAGCACAGTTCTCCCCACGCCAAACGCTCCCCATAATAAGCACGAGAAGTTGGCTCAGGTCTATTGCCTGACTTACCCCAACTCCCCGTGTGCCCCCTCAAAAAACATTCTGTGGCTGCCTCTCAGGTTCCCATAGCTCCCTTAACTTGTCCTCCCAGAATCTACATTCCAGAATCTAAGTTCCGACTCCCATGTCCATCCTTCTCCCCGATGCTCCAATCCACGCTGTTAGGTCTTCTTGTGATGGGTGTTTCTGTAACGGCCATCTGAAGGAGTAGACCAAGGCGCAGTGTGGTTAGTGCTCATCATGTATTTATTTGATCTGAACACTGAAACAAAGAAACAGAAACCGACAGCCAAACAGTTCTGTCAGGTAAGTAATACAAAACAGAAATTAACCACCCACAAAACCCAAAGGAAAACAGGCTACCTAAGTATGGCTCCCAATCAGCGACAACGATGTACAGCTGTCCCTGATTGAGACCCATACCAGACCACAACAAAGAAATACAAAACATAGAAAAAAGGACATAGAATGCCCACCCTAGTCACACCCTGGCCTAACCAAAATAGAGAATAAAACCCTCTCTATGGCCAGGGCGTGACATCACTGTACATTTCTAAATAGCCAACATACTGAAAAACTATTTGTAAAAAGTTATTCATTATCATCTTATCTCATAGGTACAATGATCATGTAATTCTCAACATATTCCTAAAAACAGAAAGTTACAATGTTTTCCTTTGTTACCCTCTGTGTGAATGATCGTTGGTCCTGTCACCATGACTACGACAGGCTAGTTTGACTGGAGCTAACTTTAGCAGACGTTAGCTTCTATGCTAACGGACATTTATAAATTAATTAAACTATCAAAACATCATAAAAGTAACAACAATTATATGAAATATTCCACTTAACTTGGTGTTTCATATCCTATTCTTTATAACTCGCTCACCGTGATGATGATGTATCAAATATTTTGTTTATCTGGTGCTTCTCTCTTCAGTTGGCTCTCTCATTCAGCTGACTCACTGACTAGGCAGGTTAGTACGAGAGTGAGAGCGCATGAAGCATCCACTACAGCGAGCGGCTCCCTCTGCGCTCCAAAACCAGCGCATCACCACTTGACTATAAATACTGTAAATGATTACAAACACTAAAGATTAGGCTACCATATATCTTACATTCTCCCATATTTCAGGTTGGAAACACAGGGAACCCGAACATGAGAAAAAAAAAATTCTACTAAAACAGAAACTATTACCCCTTTTACACAGTAACTATTTCCCTTTTTCTTTGATGTTACAGACAAACTAGGACCAACAAGAGTAGCCTGCCTCTGACTTTATCAGAAACTTGCCCATACTGCTATATAAATCCACCAATATAAGACCAACCAACCTCTTTTGACACACAAACACACACACACATTGATGAAACCTTACTGAAATGTAATACAGAATCAGCCGTCTGTAACAGCAGCACCAGGTTGGGCCCCAGGAGCTGTATTCCAGAGGTTTGTTCAGATTTTCTTATCAGTGTCTGGTCCTTATCACATAGCACAACATGTTTGTGTGTGTGTGTGCGTGTGCATGTGCGTGTGCTTGAGTGTGTGTGTGTGTGTGTGCGTGTGCGTGCGCCAGCATGCGTTTGTATGTCAACCAGCTCCACACCAACTTACCTTCACTACCAGCAGAGAAATAATTTTTATCGATGTCTTGGTGTATGACTTTGTCGTGTCTTTGGCATCATTAAAGTGAAGACTGTTATTTTATCAAATCAATTCTTTGTAATTATTATTACGTGATTAAACTAATCATGTAAATGTAATTAACTAGGAAGTCGGGGCACCAAGGAAAATCTTCAGATTACAAAGTTATAATTTTCCTAATATAACTCTTCATATATTTTAATATCTGATCAATTAGTCTTCTAATTAATGAATTATTATTTTCCTCAAGTTAATCTCATTCCAAACGTCGTGAATTGTTGGTTATCTGCTAGAACCCAGCCTTTACTATGAATCATCCATACATCAATTGTCTTAAACATTTATTTACTAACTAAATAATCACAGAAATGCATAAACAACACAGTAGACATGGTTACAAGGAAATGATAGGGGAGGTTCCCTAGTTGGCTAAGCCGATATGACGGCTTGGTGGACAAAGGGAAGTGGGTGTGGACTGAGAAGGAGGGAAAGGACAGAAGGAGTCACTACACAGTTGATAATGATATTAATTGAAATGTGAATCCTTTGCACATGAACGCTCACTCATTCAGGAATAATTGCATTCAATTTATATTTACACCCAGTGTGTCGTCGTGATCTCTGTTGGAATCGTCAGTCCTTCTGTTGGAGAGTCAGTTCATCATTGTCTCTTTCTCTGCCTCCCTGAAGATCAGAAGTCTTTCGTGGTTAGAATGGATACTTCAGAGTACCATTCAAAAATGCTCTCATAGATAGAGGTTTTGGTGGTTGTCGGTCTTCGCATCCCAGGTTGACATAATTTCTAGCTGCAGACTAGTAATTAGTATCTAAGATTTGCTCTTATTCTGTCAGGATCGATAGTCTCAGAGTTTAACCATTTCCCGCCGTGTAGCCAATGCTCCACGTGGTATGGTTAGGAAGTCAACAACCATTGTAACCTTAGCGGACACAGAGGTTTTTGTGGTCTGAAGAGGATTTCCTCAGGATGGGTTTTTATTCGTAACAGTAGAAAAGGGCTGTTCCATGACGTCAGATCATTTCTGTACTGGCGGGGGTGGGCCAATGACTTAGTTAAACTTTAAAGGGAATACAATTCTTTCACATTAAAGGTTTAACATCATATTGCATAATTTCACAAATAGTTTCATGTTTACTCATTCATTTTATACAATAATTAGATGCAAACCCCATAATTGAGAAATGTACATATTCAGAAATATAGTCATGTGTGTTTCCTGTCCTCTCTGAGGTCACCAAATTAAACACACTTGTCATACCCGTCCCTTAAGTGTCCACGGACCATTCCCACCTTCTCACAACTGGACATTTTTGTATCAAATCCCCATTTTGGGGATTTAGCAGTTCAACATGTGAAATCCTTTGTTCTCTCTATGTGTCTCTTTCTGCATGGCCAGGGGGAGAGAGTCTCCTCCGGGAATTTACGACCTGAGATAACAGAACCTGGGTGTAGGAGAGGGAGAGGAGGAAGCCACTAGCTATACCCAAAAAGGGCCACGTCATGACAACTTTCTGTTGCCTCTTGCTCAATCCCAGATGTTTACTATTGCCACTTGGTCAATACCAGATACTTTTTGTTGCCTCTTGGCCAATCCCAAATGCTTTTTGTTGCCTCTTGGCCAATCCCAAATGCTTTCTGTTGCCTCTTGCTCAATCCCAGATGCTTTCTGTTGCCTCTTGGTCATTCCCAGATGTTTTCTGTTGCCTCTTGGTCAATCCCAGACAAAGAATGCATTACAACGGAGGAGTAGCAGTAACTTCAGATGTGTAAGTTATTGGAACTCGATGCCAAACAGTTGCCAACCATTACCAAAACAAGATGTTACGCTCTATGAAATGCAACTTGAAAAAAAGCTCTGCATCTAAATATGCTTATTAGAGTTATCTAAATATGCTTATTAGAGTTATCTAAGACAGCTAGTGTATAATAAGCCAGACAGGACAGAGAGGAGGACATTGTATTGGCCAGTTATTCTAAAGAACCATTTTCACTGAAGGTAGTGTTTTCTGCCACAGTGCTATCAATTACTTTGTTTGACCTGGGGTAAGTTTACAACCCTTGTAAGCTAGCAAAACACCAGATAAGACAATACTATGTGTTAGTTCACATGATTTAGCACCTATACTTTCAGTGCTTGTCCTGATATGACACGTAACACAATGCTGTCTGTGGTGGGCATCCCTTTCAACGTTATGTTATTAGCCACTCACCATTGTAAAAACAAGTTCAGTTAAATGCCTAATTTACAATTTTCCAGACTCTGTCCCGCTTCAGTGCATTTCTCCATTAATGTGGCAGAATGAGACAAAGTCCCATGCCCTGGAGGAAACCAATAACCCCCCCCATCCTAATTAAGTTGTAAAAGCTGTAAAGACATAATTACAAAGCGCTTTTAATTACTTTTTAAAATTAAAACGCAGAAGTAAGGTAGATTGGGTGCAGGGTTGCAGCCAACCCTGCACCTGGCTCTGTCAGGTGCAGCTGGAGGGTTTACCAGGTGCAGGTTTTGCTCTGTCAGGTGCAGCTGGAGGATTTACCAGGTGCAGGGTTGGCTCTGTCAGGTGCAGCTGAAGGGTTTACCAGGTGCAGGGTTTGCTCTGTCAGGTGCAGCTGGAGGGTTTACCAGGTGCAGGGTTTGCTCTGTCAGGTGCAGCTGGAGGGTTTACCAGGTGCAGGATTTGCTCTGTCAGGTGCAGCTGGAGGGTTTACCAGGTGCAGGGTTTGCTCTGTCAGGTGCAGCTGAAGGGTTTACCAGGTGCAGGGTTTGCTCTGTCAGGTGCAGCTAAATTGTTTACCAGGGCTTCTACAATAAACTTTTCCCTTTTACTTCTGTAATGTTGCTGTGGCTGTCACGTCCTGACCAGTATAAGGGTTATTTGTTATTGTAGTTTGGTCAGGATGTGGCAGAGGGTATTTGTTTTATGTGGTTCGGGGTGGTGGTTTATTTAGTAGGGCGTTTGATTTATTATTTCCGGGTTTTGGTTTATGTTCTATGTTTTGTACTTCTATGTTCTTTCTGGGTTGGTGTATTTCTATGTGTAGGTTAATGGGGGGTTGGACTCTCAATTGGAGGCAGGTGCTTTCTCGTTGCCTCTGATTGAGAGTCCTATATATGGGTAATTGTTTGGTGTAGTGTGGTGGGAGTGTAACGATCGTCGTCGGGTGATGAGGAAGCGGACCAAAACGCAGCTGGGAGCGAACACATGTTTATTCTTTACACTGAAATAAACACGTACACAAAACCAAGAAAATGCCGATACGTTAACTACTCAAAAACAAAGAGACAACACCCCACAAACAGCGTGGGGAAAAAAGGAACTTAAATGTGATCCCAATCAGAGACAACTAGCGACAGCTGTCTCTGATTGGGAATCGACAGAACCCAACATAGAAATAAACCACATAGATCTAACACAAGGCTATAACGCTAACAAAGAAAACAAACCAAGGAAAAATACCCAACATGACACACCCTGACCCAAAATACCCGAGTTCACCTGGTCAGGGCGTGACAGGGAGGTTGTTTCTTGTTTTGCGTGCCTATGCCTGACAAGACTGTATTTTCGTCGTTCATCATTTTTGTTAGTTTGTATACGTGTTTATTTGGTTTTCCTTCTTTCGCCTATTAAAAGAAGATGAGTATACAACCCGCTGCGTTTTGGTCCTCCTTTCCAGATGACAACCGTTACAGAACCTCCCATCAAATCCGGACCAAGCAGCGGAGGAAGGAGCAACAGGTGGACTTTGAGGAGCAAAGGGAATTTGAGTTGGACTATGGTGAGAAATGGACCTGGGAGGAGATCTTGGAGGGAAAAGACTCCTACACTTGGAAGGAGATCCAGGCGGGAAAGGATCGCTTTCCATGGGGACAGGTGGAAAGAGAGAGGGAGGAACGGCGAAAGGCTGGTGAGGACCGGGAACGTTACAGGGGAACACGACTGGCGTTTAAGCCGGAGAGGCAGCCCCAATAATTTTTTTTTGGGGGGGCCCACGGGTAGTTTGGCAGGGCCAGGATTGAGCCGCAAGCCAAATCCCCGTGCTTATTGGGGGCAGCCTATTATTAGTCAGGTCCCGTGCGTTGGAGTGATGTGCACGGCGTCGAGGCCTAGTATTCACAGGCCGGTGTGCGCAGTACCTGCGCCCCGCATTTGTCAGGGGAAAGCGGGCATCCAGCCAGGAAGGGTGGAGCCAGAACTGCGCTCGAGACCACCAGTGCGCCTTCACGGTCCAATATATCCTGTTCCCGCTCCTCGCACTAGCCGTGAGGTGTGTGTTTCCAGTCTGGCATATCCAGTACCAGCACCACGCACCAGGCTTCCAGTGCGTCAGCGCAGTCCAACTCGTCCTGTTCCCGCTCCCCGCACTAGCCCTGAGGTGCGTGTTCCCAGGCTGATACCTCCAGTACCAGCACCACGAATCAGGATTCCAGTCCGTCAACCCAGTCCGACTCGGCCTGTTCCCGCTCCCCGCACTAGCCCTGAGGTGCATGT
This sequence comes from Salmo salar, assembly GCF_965601325.2. NCBI lineage: Eukaryota > Metazoa > Chordata > Actinopteri > Salmoniformes > Salmonidae > Salmo > Salmo salar. Next base: position 164,733,591 of record NC_138299.1, read on the forward strand.
TCCCAGGCTGATACCTCCAGTACCAGCACCACACATCAGGCTTCCAGTGCGTCAACCCAGTCCGACTCAGCCTGTTCCCGCTCCCCGCACTAGCCCTGAGGTGCGTGTTCCCAGGCTGATACCTCCAGTACCAGCACCACGCATCAGGCTTCCAGTGCGTCAACCCAGTCCGACTCGGCCTGTTCCCCTCCCCGCACTAGCCCTGAGGTGCGTGTTCCCAGGCTGATACCTCCAGTACCAGCACCACGCATCAGGCTTCCAGTGCGTCAACCCAGTCCGACTCGGCCTGTTCCCGCTCCCCGCACTAGCCCTGAGGTGCGTATTCCCAGGCTGATACCTCCAGTACCAGCACCACGAATCAGGATTCCAGTCCGTCAACCCAGTCCGACTCGGCCTGTTCCCGCTCCCCGCACTAGCCCTGAGGTGCGTGTTCCCAGGCTGATACCTCCAGTACCAGCACCACACATCAGGCTTCCAGTGCGTCAACCCAGTCCGACTCAGCCTGTTCCCGCTCCCCGCACTAGCCCTGAGGTGCGTGTTCCCAGGCTGATACCTCCAGTACCAGCACCACGCATCAGGCTTCCAGTGCGTCAACCCAGTCCGACTCGGCCTGTTCCCCTCCCCGCACTAGCCCTGAGGTGCGTGTTCCCAGGCTGATACCTCCAGTACCAGCACCACGCATCAGGCTTCCAGTGCGTCAGCCCAGCCTCGAGAGTTCGGCAATAGTGTGCACTCCAGAGTGTCCGGCAAGAGTGTGCAGTCCAGAGTATCCCGCAACAGTGTGCAGTCCAGAGTATCCGGCACCAGTGTGTAGTCCAGAGTATCCGGCACCAGTGTGCAGTCCAGAGTATCCGGCAACAGTGTCTAGTCCGGAAACGAGGGAGACTGCCTGTGATCCGGAACCGAGGGAGACTGCCTGCGACCCGGAACCGAGGGAGTCTGCCTGCGACCCGGAACCGAGGGAGTCTGCCTGCGACCCAGAACCGAGGGAGTCGGCCTGTGACCCGGAACCGAGGGAGTCGGCCTGTGACCCGGAACCGAGGGAGTCGGCCTGTGACCCAGAACCGAAGGGGTCTGCCTGCGACCCGGAACCGAAGGGGTCTGCCTGTGACCCGGAACCGAAGGGGTCTGTCAGCGACCCAGAACCGGGTGAGGCTGCCTATGACCCGGAACCAAAGGAGTCTATCAGCAACCCGGAACTAAGTAAGTCAGTTGACGATCCGGATTTTTTTTTTTATTAACTATGTATTTAAGGAGTCTGCCTACAGTGTGGAAAGGAAGAGGTCTGCCTACGATCCGGAACAAGGGGAGTCTGCCTACGGCCCGAAACTAATCAAGTCTGTCTGCATTCTGGAGGACAGTAGGCTGGATCCTGAACCACCACCTGTATAGGTGGGTTGGGGAGGGGGGGTGTAGCACAAGTGCCGTCGGTGACGGCAGCCACCCTCCCTTCCCTCCCTTTAGTTTAGGGGGATTTTTTTGTTGTTGTTTTTTTTTTTTTTTTATGTATGAGGTGCATCCGGGGTCTGCACCTTTAGGGGGGGTACTGTCACGTCCTGACCAGTATAAGGGTTATTTGTTATTGTAGTTTGGTCAGGACGTGGCAGAGGGTATTTATTTTATGTGGTTTGGGGTGTTGGTTTATGTTCTATGTTTTGTACTTCTATGTTCTTTCTGGGTTGGTGTATTTCTATGTGTAGGTTAATGGGGGGTTGGACTCTCAATTGGAGGCAGGTGCTTTCTCGTTGCCTCTGATTGAGAGTCCTATATATGGGTAATTGTTTGGTGTAGTGTGGTGGGAGGTTGTTTCTTGTTTTGCGTGTCTATGCCTGACAAGACTGTATTTTCGTCATTCATCATTTTTGTTATTTTGTATACGTGTTTGTTTGGTTTTCCTTCTTTCGCCTATTAAAAGAAGATGAGTATACAACCCGCTGCGTTTTGGTCCTCCTTTCCAGATGACAACCATTACAGTGGCGTTGCACAAACCAAAGGGAATTCTTTTGAACTCATATAACCCTAGCATAGCGACTTGCCTAGTTAAAGGTTACATTTAAACAAATTAATAAATAGTGGAGTTGTCAATTAGAAAATAGTGGGACATTTTCAAAATGGAAATGTAACAGATGAAACTATAAACAATCAGCTTTAGATATTGTATATTGTTACTGTCTAGACTCTAGATTCTACTCTAGGGCAACATACAATATCTAAATACGTATGTGTCAAACAAGCATTCTACCTCTACCTGGCATTATCCTTCACATGTATGTAGCTGGCATTATCCTTCACATGTATGTAGCTGGCATCCTCCTTCCCATGTAGTAATGATTAGTAATGGTGCCGGAGGGGATGGCTGCCGTTCTACGGGATCCTAACCAACTGTGCTATTTTGTTAGTTTCAAAAAAATGAATTGTAACTAATTTTGTACATAATGTTGCTTCTATCGTCTCTTATGACTGAAAAGAGCTTTTGGACATCAGAACAACGATTACTCACCTCGAACTGGACAAAGATTTTTTCTTTAATGATTCCAACGCGAATGATATACTGCTTCCCGTTGACCAGGCCCAAATCTCTGTCATTCGCATGAAGAAAAGAAGGAAATACAGTGGGCGGAGGTCTTGGCGCCTTGTGACAATTCATCTGCGAGTGAGTAAACCACCACTACCCTCGGTATTATTGGCCAGCGTGCAATCATTGGAAAACAAACTGGACGATCTACGATTAAGACTATCCTACCAATGGGACATTAAAAACTGTAATATCTTATGTTTCACCGAGACTTGGCTGAACGACGACACGGATAACATAGAGCTGCCTGAGTTCTCCATGTTTCAGTAAGACGAGGGGAGGGGGCGTGTGTCTATTTGTCAATAACTGCTGGTGCGTGATGTCTAATATTAAAGGTAGAATACCTCATGATAAGCTGTTGACCACACTATCTTCCAAGAGTTTTCACATCTATATTATTTGTAGCCATCTATTTACCACCACAAACCGATGCTGGCACTAAGACCACACTCAACGAGCTGTATAAGTCCATAAGCAAATAAGAAAATGCTCATCCAGAAGTGGCACTCCTAGTGGCGCGGGACTTTAACTTCTCTAGGGCCAGTGGGACGAAATCGTCCCACCTACGTAACAGCCAGTGGAATCCTGTGGCGCGTTATTCAAATACCTTAGAAATGCTATTACTTCAATTTCTCAAACATATGACTATTTTACACCATTTTAAAGACAAGACTCTCGTTAATCTAACCACACTGTCCGATTTCAAAAAGGCTTTACAACGAAAGCAAAACATTAGATTATGTCAGCAGAGTACCCAGCCAGAAATAATCAGACACCCATTTTTCAAGCTAGCATATAATGTCACATAAACCCAAACCACAGCTAAATGCAGCACTAACCTTTGATGATCTTCATCAGATGACAATCCTAGGACATTATGTTATACAATACATGCATGTTTTGTTCAATCAAGTTCATATTTATATCAAAAACCAGCTTTTTACATTAGCATGTGACGTTCAGAACTAGCATACCCCCCGCAAACTTCCGGTGAGTTTACTAAATTACTCACGATAAACGTTCACAAAAAACATAACAATTATTTAAAGAATTATAGATACAGACCTCCTTTATGCACTCGCTATGTCCGATTTTAAAATAGCTTTTCGGTGAAAGCACATTTTGCAATATTCTGAGTAGATAGCCCGGCATCACAGGGCTAGCTATTTAGACACCCACCAAGTTTAGCCCTCACCAAAGTCAGATTTACTATGAGAAAAATGTTATTACCTTTGCTGTTCTGCGTCAGAATGCACTCCCAGGACTTCTACTTCAATAACAAATGTTGGTTTGGTTCAAAATAATCCATAGTTATGTTCAAATATCCTCTGTTTTGTTCGTGCGTTCAAGACACTATCCGAAGTGTATAGAAGGGTGACGCGCACGATGCATTTTGTGACAAATTCTAAATATTCCATTACCGTACTTCGAAGCATGTCAACCGCTGTTTAAAATCAATTTTTATGCAATTTTTCTCATAAAAAAGCGATAATATTCCGACCGGGAAAGCGTGTTTACGCTCAAAGAGAGAGAAAATAAAAACATGGGATCCCCTCGTGCACGAGCCTCAGTCTGATGGTCCTCTGATAGACCACTTACCAAAGGCGCTAATGTGTTTCAGCCTGGGGCTGGAATTACATTATTCAGCTTTTTCCCGGGCTCTGAGCGCCTATGGACGACGTGGGAAGTGTCACGTTAGAGCAGAGATCCTTAGTAAATGATAGAGATGGAAAAGAAGTTCAACAAATGGTCAGACAGGCCACTTCCTGTAAAGGAATCTCTCAGGTTTTGACCTGCCATTTGAGTTCTGTTATACTCACAGACACCATTCAAACAGTTTTAGAAAATTTAGGGTGTTTTCTATCCATATGTAATAAGTATATGCATTTTCTAGTTACTGAGTAGGAGTGGTAACCAGATTAAATCGGGTATGTTTTTTATCCAGCCGTGTCAATGCTGCCCCCTAGCCCTAACAGGTTAAACGAATTGACAATAGTCGCACCAGTCTATCCAGAGTACGACAATTCCTCCGCTATATGTCAGAGGGCAAGGCCGATGAAGGACTGTGTTCTCTGGATAACTACAGACGTGTGTCTGAGTGGTATGGTGAATGTGAAGACCGTTGTTTGGCACCATCCACATTAAAAATGTACCGAGCTGATGTTCGAAGTTTCCTGAATTATCTTATTCAGTTCCGGCCAAAAGGTCTGCAGGCTAAAGCCAGTGGAATTCGAAAGGTGTTACTCTGCTTGGCAAAGATGGACAGGGATTCGCGGCAGAGCCAGGCAACTCACAGGGCTAAATTCCGCAAACGGTGCAGGGACGAGGTGCTCAGCGCTGCGGAGTTAAGCCGGTTTGTTGAGCTAAGTAATCAAGCTATTCCTTCGGTTCTCAGTAGGCTGGAGGTCCGAGCCACCTGCGCTGATAGACGTAGGTTTGCGGCTCTCATGTCCAGCCGGTTGGCCATCTTTTATGGCACTCGACGATCCCCAGTCACCACCTTCAGTGAGAGGGAATTTACTGAAGTAACCCCGGAAAGTGGGGGTTATCAGATGTGCATTTCAAGCCACAAAACGAACTATAGCTTCGGTGAGTGCAGAGTTGTTCTATCTGAGCAGGAATACACTTGGCTTAAACGATTCCATCAGATCAGGCCTAATCTGAGTGGAATCACCTCAGACAAAACACTCTTCTTTTTCACGTCCTGCGGTCAACCGTACGGCAATCTCTGTGAGTATGTGGGCCAGATATTTGCAGAGTTTGGCATTGGAAGTAAAGTCACCTTCGGTACAATTCGACGAAGCGTTGCTACATTGAACTTTAATCAAGGCTCGGTTACAGACCGGGGAACTGTGGCTGACCATATGTGTCATTCTCTGGAAACGCAGGCACGGTACTACCGGTACCATGATTTGCCTCGTAACGCCAGCCGAGCGCGGTCACTAATTGAGGGACAAATCAACCCATGATTCACTGATAAATAAAGAACATTTATTTGAAATTCACCCATGTCTTTGTGTGTCATTTGGTCACGGTTGAGAATGTATGGAGGCCTGAGGGTCTGAAATACCAGGGTGTTATGGGGTACCAGGTGCACTGAGCTGAAGAGACAGGCCGAGATAGAGGGCAGGCAGGTGGGCAGGCAGGGTAGAGAGAGTAAGCCCAGAGGAATGGAGCTATGGAGCTCCCTTGGTAACCAGTTCAATCACCAGGTACACATGCTGGACTTAGTGCAATGAGAGAGAAGTATGACTCTGTCATTGAATTGTATTGGGTTACCAGGTGACCTTGGTGGGGGGGGTGGGTCCCCCCTATGGGGTCTCCCTAACCCCCCTATGGTGGTCTCAGAGTGGGCATGTAGGTCTGTATACCCTTTAAAAATGTCACCCCTGGTAACCCAAAGTAATACCAGGTGCACATATGCTACGGACACGTCCCCAACAAAACCTTAAAACTTCCATAAAACACTCATTCATTATCCCACTGACATGGGACAGCAGTGGGGTGCTGAAACATGTGTCCTGGGGGTGGTGATGGCCTTTAAAAGTATTTAAAACCTTTTAAAAAAATTGGTCCTGGTAACCCAAACATAAAACATAGTGCAATTTCTGAGAGGTGAAACATAGCCGTTTTTGTGAGACTTTTGGACTTAGTCATTTTTCAGAGAATTATTTGAAAGCTCCATAAATTAATCTATGGCGCCCTCAAGTGACTTTTTAAATGTACTTATCCCACTGACATGGGACAGCAGTGGGGTGCTGAAACAGGTGTCCTGGGGGTGGTGATGGCCTTTAAAAGTAATTTAGACCCTTTTAAAAATGTCACCCCTGGTAACCCAAATGCTACGGACACGTCCCCACCAAAACATAGTGCAATTTCTGAGAAGAAAAACATAGCCGATTTTCTGAGAATTTTAGACTTAGTCATTTTTCTGACATTTTTTTAAAACTTCCATAAATCAGCCAGGCCGGCCCCCATTGACTTGGGCCCGTAGTAGGGTGCTCTAAGGGTGGGTATGGAGGTCCATATACCCTCTATAAGTATTTAAAACCGTTTTTTAAAAATGGTCCTGGTAACCCAGAATAAAACCAGGTGCCCGTTTGGACTTAGTGCAATTTCTGAGAAGAAAAACATAGTCATTTTTCTGAAGATTTTTTGAAAAGCTATATAATTCCCTCTTGCTGTATCTCATTGAGTTGGGCCCTTAGGATGGTGCTCTAAGGGTGGGTATGGAGGTCCATATACCCTCTATAAGTATTTAAAACCGTTTTTCAAAAATTGTCCTGGTAACCCAAAAAAAAAACAGGTGCACGTTTGGACTTAGTCTCTGAAGCGAACTGAAAAGTTGGCACTTTGTAACTTTTTTGACCAAAATCTGAAATTTTCAAATAATAATTAAAAATACTTCCTGAGGGGCTAGAGGTCCCAAATTTTGGCTCATACCCTCTCTCCTGATGGCCAACAATTAGCCCTGGGTTAGAAAATTTCGCTTCCATAGGAACCTATTTTTTCGGTAAACGGAACTTTTTTTTCGCAAACTTAAAACTCGATTTTCTATTATAAAAAAACCCCATCCTGATTGGAGTTGTACTTTTCGATTTATTCAAGTTTAAAGTGTCCTACCTTGACATGGGAAAAGCCTTGAAACTATAAGCTCGGGGATAGTGGCAAACTACTAGTCCGATATAATACATGCGAAACGGACACTTCTGAGGGTTGCTTGTCCCTCGGAACCATGGTAGTTCAGTCCTTATCCCTTCGGCGACCGATTGATGATTACTACTCATGCCGAATAGGGAGAGCTTTATGGACACTTTTGAGGGTTACAAGCCCCTCAGAACCGTGGGTACTTTGGACCATATCCCTCCGGCGCCCGATTGGTCCTAAGTATTGATCCGATTTTCCCAGCTTGGTGGTGGGAGGATATTGAGCTCTGTCCTGGACAGGTGCTCTATCCCAGCTATCACCTTGTGGGTTTGGGTCCTCCATGACCATGGTTCTTGTCCCATGAATGTGTCCGTCCCTAGCTTCCAACACGTTGCGTATCCATGGTTGTCCTCTGTTGTCGAGCCTGTTTTACTTCTTCTGACCGATTTGCAATCTGTTTCCACCTGGGAGGGCCCCTGTCGGCCGGCCATTGGTCGGTGTTCAGACGGACGGTTCCTCCCGCCCCACGTGGAATTGCCTCTATCGGGGGAGCCCCTGTCGGAGACGGTTATCCCCGTCTTAATGTCAAGCTTCAGCCGCGCTCCATTCGTGCGAGATCTAGCCGGCCCGTCTGTCTCAGTGGCCCTACATTGATGGGGAGTGGACTACCCAGGTAGCGATGCCTGCGGATGACGTTCACCCATACCGTACCGGCGCCAGAAACACATGTATTTCTCAAACCCTGTCTTTTATCCACGTTGATGGCGTTCCGAATAAACCCTCCAGCTAAGACAAGATACCTGATTAAGCGGTGCCCCGGCACCTGCGGCTCCGGCCACGGGCAGTTCAGGGCCTCCCGCTGGGCGCACGGTGGATTGACCTAGGGCCTCCTCCCCTCACGGGATAGGAGTGGTCCCTGGCTGTTCTCCGCTTAGTGTGCCCGGGTACAACCTCTATGTTGTGAGTGGCTACCTGGTTGATCCTGCCAGTAGCATATGCTTGTCTCAAAGATTAAGCCATGCAAGTCTAAGTACACACGGCCGGTACAGTGAAACTGCGAATGGCTCATTAAATCAGTTATGGGTTCAATTCCGGAGAGGGATCCTGAGAAATGGCTACCACATCCAAAGAAGGCAGCAGGGGTGCAAATTACCCACTCCCGACACAAACCAAACTCTGCTGTGGGTCGGGTAGGGTAGGGGGCTCACGCCTCCCGCCTCTCCCTTCCCTCGGCGCGGGTGAACTGGTCCTAGCCCGGTTCCCCGCAGTTCCTTTTTGCCTGGGATGCGCCCGACTGGCTCCATCCCCTTTCCCCGTTAGGCACGGCTAGATGACGCACCGATGGGTGGGTGTGTAGGCCGCTACCGAGGGGGACTGGGGGTGTCTGGTGAACCGGGACTTCCCGAAATGGTCTCACATTTTTAAGCGGCTTGAGTATCACCCAGTATCCTCGCGCGGCACTGGGAACCCAGTCAACCGCTCTGCGCCCCGGCGCAGGCGGGGGTTTAATGTCTCCCCGGCCCCACCGGCGCTTCGGCGACGGCGGCAGAGGAGCACCCGGAGGCCCCCATAAAGTTAAACCTACCTGTCTTTGAACTATGACCTCTCGCTCTGGCGAAGGGCGGAGGAAAGGAGGGCAACCTCCCCAACTCCCGACCCTTGAAACACGGACCAAGGAGACTAACGCACGCGCAAGTCAGAGTGTTTTCTCCGACACACCCCGTGGCGCAATGAAAGTGAGGGCCGGCGCGCGCTGGCTGAGGTGGGATCCCGGCCCAACGGGGTTGGGCGCACCACCGGCCCGTCTCGCCCGCTCTGTCGGGGAGGTGGAGCGTGAGCGTGTGCGATAGGACCCGAAAGATGATGAACTATGCCTGGGCGGTCCTGACGTGCAAATCGGTTGTCCGATCACCGCGGTGAGCACGGAAGCTGGGCGGGAAACCCGAGAGAGGGGCCCAAGCCCTGGAAAGAGTCGCAGTTCCGGCGGCGTCCGGTGAGCTCTTGCTGGCCCTTGAAAATCCGTAAGAGAGGGTGTAAATCTCACGTCGGGCCGTACCCATATCCGCAGCAGGTCTCCAAGGGCAACATCCTCTGGCATGTTAGAACAATGCATGTTAAGGAAAGTTGATGAGTCAGATCCGTAACTTCGGGGTAAAGATTGGTTCTAAGGGCAGGGCTGGGTAGGTCGGGCTAGGGTGTGAAATGGGGCTGGGCTCGATTCATGCCGATCTCCCCAGAAAGATGCTCGTCGGCCCCAGTAACAAGGGGTAAGGGATCTCCGGCGGTTATGTAGACTTCGAACCAAGCTTTTTTGGGACGGAAGGCGTCTTACTCCACCTCCCCCCTTATTTCTAACTGGTTACCAGCACACAGAGAAGGGCCAGGAGGCAGAGTCCGGAGGCCCAGAGAGAGAGTGGGCAAGCATATTAAAGAAATGGGTACCCGGGTGCAAAGTACCACCAGCACCTGGTAATCCTGGTGTGGACTTAGTCTCTGAGTGGTAAGCTGCAGGGTAACCAGGTGCACAGCGAAGGGCCAGGAGGCAGAGTCCGGAGGCCCAGAGAGAGAGTGGGCAAGCAGACTAAAGAAGGTGGGTACCCGGGTGCAAAGTACCACCAGCACCTGGTAATCCTGGTGTGGACTTAGTCTCTGAGTTGTAAGCTCATAGGCCGTTTTGGGGTACCAGGTGCACGAAGGCCGTTTTGGATCACCAGGTGCACGCGGTTCGTAACAGCGGGGCTATATGCTTTAGTGTCCGAGGAAGGGTGCTTAAGGGTGGGTGCCCTGGTTCGGATGGTGGTGGGTGCCCTGGTTCGGATGGTGGTGGGTGCCCTGGTTCGGATGGTGGTGGGTGCCCTGGTTCGGATGGTGGTGGGTGCCCTGGTTCGCATGGTGGTGGGTGCCCTGGTTCGCATGGTGGTGGGTGCCCTGGTTCGGATGGTGGTGGGTGCCCTGGTTCGGATGGTGGTGGGTGCCCTGGTTCGCATGGTGGTGGGTGCCCTGGTTCGGATGGTGGTGGGTGCCCTGGTTCGGATGGTGTAAGAGCTTGTGGTGGGGGGTATCCCCCACTGGAGGTCATGCCCATAGAGAGGGGTGTTCCCCGGAGAGTGGGTGAAGGCTATCACTACCTGGTAACCCAAAATAATACCAGGCCCACAGCTGGACATAGTGCAATTTCTGAGAATTTTTGGACTTAGTCATTTTTCAAGAAAGCTCTGTCACTAACTTACATTGATGTTTAAAATGTCCAGTGGCGCCCTCTTGTGGAACATCCCGGGTGGGGGGTGTGTGAGAGGGGGGTATGGGACCGCCTATAGGGTGCTCCCTATCCGGGCATAGTAGTTTGAGGGAGTAAGCTCTACTCTCATGCCCGGAGAGATGGGTGTTCCCCGGAGAGTGAGTGAAGGCCTAGAGGCCTGGAGGTCCGTAGTTCCACTGTCCTTAAGGGGGGCAGAGCAGTCAGCCTCTCTGGAGGTTGGCTGCTCTGTCCCCCTTTTTTTTGGCCTGGTAACCCAAAATTATACCAGGCCCACAGATCTGGCCAATGCCCAAACACACATAAAAACACTCATAAATAAGAAATGCTTTATCCCAGTGACATGGGGCTTCAGTATGTATCTCACATAGATAGATATGTTATGTGTGTACCATTTAAAAGTATTTAACCTGTTAGGGCTAGGGGGCAGTATTGACACGGCTGGATAAAAAAACATACCCGATTTAATCTGGTTACCACTCCTACCCAGTAACTAGAATATGCATATACTTATTACATATGGATAGAAAAAACCCTAAATTTTCTAAAACTGTTTGAATGGTGTCTGTGAGTATAACAGAACTCATTTGGCAGGCCAAACCCTGAGACATTTTCTGACAGGAAGTGGATACCTGATGTGTTGTATTACCTTTAAACCTATCCCATTGAAAAACACAGGGGCTGAGGAATATTTTGGCACTTCCTATTGCTTCCACTAGATGTCACCAGCCTTTATAAAGTGTTTTGAGTCTTCTGGAGGGTGATCTGACCGAACAAGAGCCATGGAACGATGATGGCCCATTAGACACCTGGCGCGCGAGTTCATGTTGGGTACCCTCGTTCCAATACGTTATAAAAGAGTATGCATCCGTCCACCTTGAATATTATTCATGTTCTGGTTAAAAAAGGCCCTAATGATTTATGCTATACAACGTTTGACATGTTTGAACGAACGTAAATATATTTTTTCCCCTCGTTCATGACGAGAAGTCCGGCTGGCTTAGATCATGTGCTAACAAGACGGAGATTTTTGGACATAAATTATGAGCTTTTTTGAACAAAACTACATTCGTTATGGACCTGTGATACCTGGAAGTGACATCTGATGAAGAGAATCAAAGGTAATGGATTATTTACATAGTATTTTCGATTTTAGATCTCCCCAACATGACGTCTAGTCTGTATCGCAACGCGTATTTTTCTGGGCGCAGTGCTCAGATTATTGCAAAGTGTGATTTCCCAGTAAGGTTATTTTTAAATCTGGCAAGTTGATTGCGTTCAAGAGATGTAAATCTATAATTCTTTAAATGACAATATAATATTTTACCAATGTTTTCTAATTTTAATTATTTAATTTGTGACGCTGACTTGACTGCCGGTTATTGGAGGGAAACGATTTCCTCAACATCAATGCCATAGTAAAACGCTGTTTTTGGATATAAATATGAACTTGATAGAACTAAAAATGCATGCATTGTCTAACATAATGTCCTAGGAGTGTCATCTGATGGAGATTGTAAAAGGTTAGTGCATCATTTTAGCTGGTTTTATGGTTTTGGTGACCCTGTCTTTGAATTGACAAAACATTACACACAACTCTTGTAAATGTACTGTCCTAACATACTCTAAATTTATGCTTTCGCCGTAAAACCTTTTTGAAATCATAAAACGTGGTTAGATTAAGGAGATGTTTATCTTTCAAAGGGTGTAAAATAGTTGTATGTTTGAAAAATTTGAATTTTGACATTTATTTGGATTCAAATTTGCCGCTCTTGAAATGCACCTGCTGTTGATGGAGTGCACCACGGGTGGCACGCTAGCGTCCCACCTAGCCCATAGAGGTTAAAACCATTCTGAAGACTTTTGACCCCAAAATAACACAAGGCCCACAGCTGTGGCCAATGCCCAAACACACATAAAAACACTCATAAATCAGAAATGCTTTATCCCAGTGACATGGGGCTTCAGTATGTATCTCACATAGATAGATATGTTATGTGTGTACCATTTAAAAGTATTTAAAATCATTCTGAATGATTTTGACCTCCAAATAATACCTTCACATGATTTGGCCTGGTAACCTAAAAACACATGAAAACCCTCATAAATCAGAAATGATCTATCCCAGTGACAAAAAAAAGCTATATAATTCCCTTTTGCTGTAACCCATTGAGTTGAGCCCTCAGGATGGTGCTCTAAGGGTTAGGGTTAGGGTTAGGGTTAGGGTTAGGGTTAGGATTAGGGGTTAGGATTAGGGGTTAGGGTTAGGGTTAGGGTTAGGGTTAGGGGTTAGGGTTAGGGGTTAGGGTTAGGGTTAGGGTTAGGGTTAGGGGTTAGGGTTAGGGTTAGGGTTAGGTCGTTGTTTGGTGGAGCAAACAAAGAGACATACACGCACGCAGGAGAGAGAAGCTATGAACAGTAGACTAAAACGTGATTGTGGGCTTTGTTCCAAGCGGAATATCGTGCGGATAGACCGACATTTCAAGTCTGTCCATGCACTTAAGCCTGCTACTACAGAATGGAAGCGTGCTATGCAATCTAGCCGGCGTTCAACTGAGAGACAGCAGCCCGAATCATGGCAGTGTATGCAGCCTAACAACGGTGTTGCACCGCAGCTGGAGCCCTGGGAGAACCCTGGGTATTTCCAGTGTGTTGAAAGTGAGTTGTCCGTGGAGCAGCAGCTGGTAGACAAGGGTGAGCAGTCCGCGGTGGTGGATCAGCAGCTGTGGGACGAGAGTGAGCAGGCGGCGGCGACTGCGCCGGTGCAGTCAACCAGTCAGATCGGTGGTGAACCATGCTCGGAACCGAGGGAGCAAGGCTGCGTCATGGTGACTTCCACGGAGAGCGAGAGTGATGAAGGCGGCGGTGTGTCCTCCAGAATTGAAGGTTGGAGGAATGGAATTTTGACTGAATATGAACACTTTGCTATTGGTAAAAACCCTTCAGTTAAACGAATTGACAATAGTCGCACCAGTCTATCCAGAGTACGACAATTCCTCCGCTATATGTCAGAGGGCAAGGCCGATGAAGGACTGTGTTCTCTGGATAACTACAGACGTGTGTATGAGTGGTATGGTGAATGTGAAGACCGTTGTTTGGCACCATCCACGTTAAAAATGTACCGAGCTGATGTTCGAAGTTTCCTGAATTATCTTATTCAGTTCCGGCCAAAAGGTCTGCAGGCTAAAGCCAGTGGAATTCGAAAGGTGTTACTCTGCTTGGCAAAGATGGACAGGGATTCGCGGCAGAGCCAGGCAACACACAGGGCAAAATTCCGCAAACGGTGCAGGGACGAGGTGCTCAGCGCTGCGGAGTTAAGCCGCTTTGTTGAGCTAAGTAATCAAGCTATTCTTTCGGTTCTCAGTAGGCTGGAGGTCCGAGCCACCTGCGCTGATAGACGTAGGTTTGCGGCTCTCATGTCCAGCCGGTTGGCCATCTTTAATGGCACTCGACGATCCCCAGTCACCACCTTCAGTGAGAGGGAATTTACTGAAGTAACCCCGGAAAGTGGGGGTTATCAGATGTGCATTTCAAGCCACAAAACGAACTATAGCTTCGGTGAGTGCAGAGTTGTTCTATCTGAGCAGGAATACACTTGGCTTAAACGATTCCATCAGATCAGGCCTAATCTGAGTGGAATCACCTCAGACACAACACTCTTCTTTTTCACGTCCTGCGGTCAACCGTACGGCAATCTCTGTGAGTATGTGGGCCAGATATTTGCAGAGTTTGGCATTGGAAGTAAAGTCACCTTCGGTACAATTCGACGAAGCGTTGCTACATTGAACTTTAATCAAGGCTCGGTTACAGACCGGGGAACTGTGGCTGACCATATGTGTCATTCTCTGGAAACGCAGGCACGGTACTACCGGTACCATGATTTGCCTCGTAACGCCAGCCGAGCGCAGTCACTAATTGAGGGACAAATCAACCCATGATTCACTGATAAATAAAGAACATTTATTTGAAATTCACCCATGTCTTTGTGTGTCATTTGGTCACGGTTGAGAATGTATGGAGGCCTGAGGGTCTGAAATACCAGGGTGTTATGGGGTACCAGGTGCACTGAGCTGAAGAGACAGGCCGAGATAGAGGGCAGGCAGGTGGGCAGGCAGGGTAGAGAGAGTAAGCCTTGGTAACCAGTTCAATCACCAGGTACACATGCTGGACTTAGTGCAATGAGAGAGAAGTATGACTCTGTCATTGAATTGTATTGGGTTACCAGGTGACCTTGGTGGGGGGTGTGGGTCCCCCCTATGGGGTCTCCCTAACCCCCCTATGGTGGTCTCAGAGTGGGCATGTAGGTCTGTATACCCTTTAAAAATGTCACCCCTCCATAAATTGATCTATGGCGCCATCAAGCGACTTTTTAAATGTACTTATCCCACTGACATGGGTCAGCAGTGGGGTGCTGAAACATGTGTCCTGGGGGTGGTGATGGCCTTTAAAAGTATTTAAAACCTTTTTAAAAAATTGGTCCTGGTAACCCAAACATAAAACATAGTGCAATTTCTGAGAGGTGAAACATAGCCGTTTTTGTGAGACTTTTGGACTTAGTCATTTTTCAGAGAATTATTTGAAAGCTCCATAAATTGATCTATGGCGCCATCAAGCGACTTTTTAAATGTACTTATCCCACTGACATGGGACAGCAGTGGGGTGCTGAAACAGGTGTCCTGGGGGTGGTGATGGCCTTTAAAAGTATTTAAAACCTTTTTAAAAAATTGGTCCTGGTAACCCAGAATAAAACCAGGTGCCCGTTTGGACTTAGTGCAATTTCTGAGAAGAAAAACATTGTCATTTTTCTGAAGATTTTTTGAAAAGCTATATAATTCCCTCTTGCTGTATCTCATTGAGTTGGGCCCTTAGGATGGTGCTCTAAGGGTGGGTATGGAGGTCCATATACCCTCTATAAGTATTTAAAACCGTTTTTCAAAAATTGTCCTGGTAACCCAGAATAAAACCAGGTGCACGTTTGGACTTAGTCTCTGAAGCGAACTGAAAAGTTGGCACTTTGTAACTTTTTTGACCAAAATCGGAAATTTTCAAATAATGATTAAAAATACTTCCTGAGGGGCTAGAGGTCCCAAATTTTGGCTCATACCCTCTCTCGTGATGGGCAACAATTAGCCCCGGGTTAGAAAATTTCGCTTCCATAGGAACCTATTTTTTCGGTAAACGGAACTTTTTTTCGCAAACTTAAAACTCGATTTTCTATTATAAATTGTTATGGAAAAACGGTTTAAATTAGATGGAAATGTTCGTCTACGTGTGCCCTTTCGTGCAAAAAAAACCCCATCCTGATTGGAGTTGTACTTTTCGATTTATTCAAGTTTAAAGTGTCCTACCGTGACATCGGGAATAGCCTTGAAACTGTGTGAGTGACAGTTATTTTTACACACTCGTGACCGTGTGGGGCAGACAGGTACCGGCGCGATTTGAGAAACCTGGTTTTTGACAACTGGAGAACCACATTCCGTCGGCGACCCATAGGTGGTTGCTACTCTGGCCGAATAGGGAGTGCTTTATGGACATTTTTGAGGGTTGCTTGTCCCTCATAACCATGGTTCCTTTGGTTCATATCCCTTCTGCGCCTGATTGGTCGTTACTACTCAGGCCGAATAGGGAGTGCTTTATGGACACTTTTGAGGGTTACAAGCCCCTCAGAACCGTGGGTACTTTGGACCATATCCCTCCGGCGTCCGATTGGTCCTAAGTATTGATCCGATTTTCCCAGCTTGGTGGTGGGAGGATATTGAGCTCTGTCCTGGACAGGTGCTCTATCCCAGCTATCACCTTGTGGGTTTGGGTCCTCCATGACCATGGTTCTTGTCCCATGAATGTGTCCGTCCCTAGCTTCCAACACGTTGCGTATCCATGGTTGTCCTCTGTTGTCGAGCCTGTTTTACATCTTCTGACCGATTTGCAATCTGTTTCCACCTGGGAGGGCCCCTGTCGGCCGGCCATTGGTCGGTGTTCAGACGGACGGTTCCTCCCGCCCCACGTGGAATTGCCTCTATCGGGGGAGCCCCTGTCGGAGACGGTTATCCCCGTCTTAATGTCAAGCTTCAGCCGCGCTCCGTTCGTGCGAGATCTAGCCGGCCCGTCTGTCTCAGTGGCCCTACATTGGTGGGGAGTGGACTACCCAGGTAGCGATGCCTGCGGATGACGTTCACCCATACCGTACCGGCGCCAGAAACACATGTATTTCTCAAACCCTGTCTTTTATCCACGTTGATGGCGTTCCGAATTAACCCTCCAGCTAAGACAAGATACCTGATTAAGCGGTGCCCCGGCACCTGTGGCTCCGGCCACGGGCAGTTCAGGGCCTCCCGCTGGGCGCACGGTGGATTGACCTAGGGCCTCCTCCCCTCACGGGATAGGAGTGGTCCCTGGCTGTTCTCCGCTTAGTGTGCCCGGGTACAACCTCTATGTTGTGAGTGGCTACCTGGTTGATCCTGCCAGTAGCATATGCTTGTCTCAAAGATTAAGCCATGCAAGTCTAAGTACACACGGCCGGTACAGTGAAACTGCGAATTGGCTCATTAAATCAGTTATGGGTTCGATTCCGGAGAGGGATCCTGAGAAATGGCTACCACATCCAAGGAAGGCAGCAGGGGTGCAAATTACCCACTCCCGACACAAACCAAACTCTGCTGTGGGTCGGGTAGGGTAGGGGGCTCACGCCTCCCGCCTCTCCCTTCCCTCGGCGCGGGTGAACTGGTCCTAGCCCGGTTCCCCGCAGTTCCTTTTTGCCTGGGATGCGCCCGACTGGCTCCATCCCCTTTCCCCGTTAGGCACGGCTAGATGACGCACCGATGGGTGGGTGTGTAGGCCGCTACCGAGGGGGACTGGGGGTGTCCGGTGAACCGGGACTTCCCGAAATGGTCTCACATTTTTAAGCGGCTTGAGTATCACCCAGTATCCTCGCGCGGCACTGGGAACCCAGTCAACCGCTCTGCGCCCCGGCGCAGGCGGGGGTTTAATGTCTCCCCGGCCCCACCGGCGCTTCGGCGACGGCGGCAGAGGAGCACCCGGAGGCCCCCATAAAGTTAAACCTACCTGTCTTTGAACTATGACCTCTCGCTCTGGCGAAGGGCGGAGGAAAGGAGGGCAACCTCCCCAACTCCCAACCCTTGAAACACGGACCAAGGAGACTAACGCACGCGCAAGTCAGAGTGTTTTCTCCGACACACCCCGTGGCGCAATGAAAGTGAGGGCCGGCGCGCGCTGGCTGAGGTGGGATCCCGGCCCTACGGGGTTGGGCGCACCACCGGCCCGTCTCGCCCGCTCTGTCGGGGAGGTGGAGCGTGAGCGTGTGCGATAGGACCCGAAAGATGATGAACTATGCCTGGGCGGTCCTGACGTGCAAATCGGTTGTCCGATCACCGCGGTGAGCACGGAAGCTGGGCGGGAAACCCGAGAGAGGGGCCCAAGCCCTGGAAAGAGTTGCAGTTCCGGCGGCGTCCGGTGAGCTCTTGCTGGCCCTTGAAAATCCGTAAGAGAGGGTGTAAATCTCACGTCGGGCCGTACCCATATCCGCAGCAGGTCTCCAAGGGCAACATCCTCTGGCATGTTAGAACAATGCATGTTAAGGAAAGTTGATGAGTCAGATCCGTAACTTCGGGGTAAAGATTGGTTCTAAGGGCAGGGCTGGGTAGGTCGGGCTAGGGTGTGAAATGAGGCTGGGCTCGATTCATGCCGATCTCCCCAGGAAGATGCTCGTCGGCCCCAGTAACAAGGGGTAAGGGATCTCCGGCGGGTATGTAGCCTTCGAACCAAGCTTTTTTGGGACGGAAGGCGTCTTCCTCCACCTCCCCCGTTATTTCTAACTGGTTACCAGGTGCACAGAGAAGGGTTAGGGTTAGGGTTAGGGTTAGGGGTTAGGGGTTAGGGGTTAGGGGTTAGGGTTAGGGTTAGGGGTTAGGGGTTAGGGTTAGGGTTAGGGTTAGGGTTAGGGTTAGAGGGTTAGGTTTAAGAGGGTTTATGTTTGTGTTGGTGTCAAACCTTAGGTTGCACGGGCCTATTGCACCCCCTACCGGTCCGGAGAAAGTGGGAGGGCATGAGAGACTGAGCGCTCCGAGGGGCCATCCACAACAATTCAAAAGTAGGAGGAGGACAATCATCCAAAAACCACCTGGGAGTAAAATGTTTAACCTTAAACCAAATTTCATATAAAATCACATTAAAACATGCATACCAGATCAATAGGCAACTAAAAAAGAAAAATTGGATTTCCTTTAAAAGTTGAATAAATAATCAAGTAAATAAGATGAAGGAATCACCTGTCATGTTAAAATGTATAATATAATAAAACTCAGCACCAAATACAAAAAAAGACACCACCAGGTTCAGCAATCAAATGCTTCTTTCTTATTATTTTAACCTCCTCCTCGTTCCAGTGGTCCCTCCAGCCCTCTTAATTAGCTCCCCACCCCCTCCCACTATTAGTGTTTTCTATCATTCCTTAATGTTCATGCCCAGTGGAGCCAAAGTATTAAGTTTTGAAATCCACCTGGATTCGGCCGCTTTCCTCTGGCCTGTGGTCCAGGTGGATTTCATCTCCAGACCGGTAATACGGAGGGAGGTGGTTGGATGGGTTTGAAAGTGTTGGACCAGGTGTGTTTGTAAAATGTTTTTTACAATTGTGTAGAGGTGCTGTTTGAGGCGTGTCAAGACTGTGTGACCGGTTTCTCCTATATAAATGTTATGGCATAGTGTGCATGTTATGGCATAGACAATATTAGTGCTTTGAATGGTCATCAGTTGTGAGATAGGACTGGAGGTTTGTGCATGTGGATTTTGAATGTGCGAAAGTTGTCTATAATACTGTTGTTCAATGGGTAGTTTAGGAGTGGGTTTATTGGAAAATTTTGCAAAAATTAAGAGATCCCTTAAGTTGGGGTTTCTGCGGAAAGCTGATATGGGTCTGAATTCCTGAAGTGGGGGAAATGTGCGTTGTGTTTGGGTGAAAGCGGCTTTCAGTCTGGAGTGAAGGAGTCTGTTTACGTCAGAGAAGGTGCTGATAATGGGTATAATGTGGGGTTCTGTGTCTGTTGGGGGAGTGGGAGCAGGGGGTCTGGGAAAGGTCTGAGGGTGGAGGACAGGGATAGGATGGGGGGGATAGGGATACGGACCCAGAATCGGGAAAGGGATAAGGATGGGTGTGGGCTGTTCGCCCAGGTCAGGAGTCAGTACCAGGTCCAGAGTTCTAGCGGGAGCGTTATGAAGGTTAAGGTTATGGTTAGGGTTAGGGTTAAGGTTAAGGTTAGGGTTAAGGTTAGGGTTAAGGTTAGGGTTAAGGTTAGGGTTAAGGTTAAGGTTAAAGTTAGGGTTAAGGTTAAGGTTAAGGTCAGGGTTAAGGTTAAGGTTAGGGTTAGGGTTAAGGTTAAGGTTAAGGTTAGGGTTAAGGTTAAGGTTA
Source organism: Salmo salar (assembly GCF_965601325.2). Taxonomy (NCBI): domain Eukaryota; kingdom Metazoa; phylum Chordata; class Actinopteri; order Salmoniformes; family Salmonidae; genus Salmo; species Salmo salar. The sequence goes on from NC_138299.1 coordinate 164,753,490, forward strand.
GTGTTAGAGGTAGGGTTAGGGGGATCAGGCAGTCTGTTTTGGGGGAAGCCCGCCAGTGTGTTAGCCTTTATGTACCTCAGTGATCTCTTTGAATATCCCCTCTTCCTCAGTGCACTAAAAAGAGTCTGTGTGGCTAGATGAAAGTCTTTCTGTTGTGTACATAGTCTATGGAATCGAATGAGTTGTGATTTTACAATACCAGTGAATGTATGTTTTGGGTGATAACTGGACTTGTGAAGTAAGGCATGTGTGTCTGTGTCTTTAAAGTATACTTTTGTTTGTAAAGAGACTATGTGTGTGTCAGTATCTGGAAAGAATATTGTTGTATCCAGGAAGTTGATTGTATGTTGGTGAATGACATATTTAACAGTTATGGTCGGATGATGATTATTGAGTATTTCAATGAACGTTTTGAAATGTACCAGATCGTGTTCCCACACTCCGAAGATATCATCCAGGTATCGTCTATAAAACATGGGACGCAATGGGCATTTATCTAAGGCTGTCAACTCCCAGTCAGCCATATAAATATTAGCATAGGCTGGGGCAAACTTTTTACCCATTGCCGTCCCATGAATCTGTAAGTAGTGTTTATTATTGAATGTGAAGTCATTGTTTCTTAATCCAAGTTCTAGAAGCTGTAGGAGGTGTGAGTCTGGTCTGTCTGGATCTGGGTATCTCCGGAGTGCAGATTTCACTGCTGCTAAACCTGACAAGATATCTATGTTAGTGTAAAGAGAATCTATATCTATGGTGAAAAGGTATGCATTTGCTGGGACTGGAATGTTGTGAAGAGTGTCTATGAAGTGGTATGTGTCCTTCAGGTAGCTGGGGTGCCTTTGTGAAATGGGGTTGAGGAAGTAGTCAATAAACTCCGCTGCTGGCGAGGACTCACTCCCACAGTCCGACACAATAGGTCTTCCCTTCGGGACCTCAAAAGGGACTGTCCAGGTATCTGGTGTTTGATGTATCTTAGGGAGGAGATAGAAGAGTCTCTGTCTGGGTAAGTCTGGTCCATCTAGATATTCCTTTTGTCTATATGTAATGTATTTATTTTTATAAAGATCTGATATTATCTGTCTAATTTTTATTTGTGTCTGGATCTGTGTAGAAGCAGGGATAGAAGTATAGTGTTGTGTGTTAGAGAGTTGGCGGTGGGCTTCAAAGAGGTACTGTTGGTTGTCCATAATAATTATCTTTGAGCCTTTGTCTGCTGGTTTTATGGTTATATGTTTGTGTTTCCTTAATTTAGCTATGGCTTGTCTTTCTTCTACTGTGATATTCTGCTGTGAAGTTATGGTGGCGGTATGGAATTCTCTGATGATGTGTGTGTTGGTTTTAATAAGTTTCCTAATGGGTGCTGATATTGTCTGTGATTTTGGTTCCCATCTGGATGGAGCTGTGAATGGTAGGGTTTGGTAATCCGATGTATAATCAAAGTGGTCCAAGAGCTTCAGAGCTCTATGATACCTGTAGATGTCCCTCTGGAGGTCCCCATAGTCCGAATGCAGTGGTGTGGGGATAAAAGTGAGTCCCCTCTCCAGCAGCCGAGTCTCAGAAGGTGATAAGTGGAATGTGGATGAAAGATTAAGGATGTTTGTGTCTTGGTGGAGGGGCTGTGATGTAGGCATACCCTCCCCCACTATTTTAGCTGTTCCATCCAATGTTGGAGTATTTTTGCCCCTGTGTCTGGTGTCCAGTGTATGTTATCTTTCTCTGTGTGGAAATCTAAATGGTGGATTTCTAATAGGGGGTTGTAGTGTGTGGCGATGTGTGAATTAATATATTTCAACATGGTTTGTTGTTTCTCTGACAGGTGAGGAGAGTAGTTAATGATGGGGAAGTAAATGGTTGCATTGGGATACATCACTGTTGCTTTACTGTGGAGTGATTGCAGTTGTCCTATGGGTGTTTGTTTCTGTGTTTGATCTTTGTTGTTCAGGCCCAGAGACAGCACAACCACCTTGGTGTTAGGATTTGGGGTAGATTTTGCCAATACCCCAGTAATGTGGTGGAACTGTGCTCCAGGATAACTGTCAATTTGGATGTGTTTGTACGGATGGTAGGGTATTCTTTTCAAGTTTGAATCTCCAATGATGGCAATCGGTTTGAGAGATTTTATTTTCCAGTCATAAATTTTTCTATTGGTCATATCATGTCTAGTTGGCTGGTACAAGAATGGGGGGGTGGCTGGGGATGTTGGGGTAGAGTGTCTAGGTGAAGGCAGAGGGGAGAGTCTCACAGTTGGCTCTGAAAGAACCCTATTTTTTGGAGACAGACTAAGTGGGGTGGGTAAGAGGTATCTGGTGTGTGGAGAGGTAAGTATTGGGGAAGGTTCAGACAGGAAACTGTTGGGATTGATTTTCCCTTTGTTTTCTCCCATCATCACAACTTTTTCCACCTTTACTCCTCTTTCCATAATCACCGCCTCAGCAGGGTTAGGGTGTATATTTGGTTGAGCCTCTGTGGGAGCAAGAGTGGAAATGTTAGTTTCTGACCCAGAGAGGTCAGAAATGTTTAGATCGGATTGAATCGCTACATTGCTGATAATTGGTGTTTGGGGTGGTTGTGCGGTCTCCATTGCTCTAGTCAATGTGGGGGCACTCCAGGAGTCAAGTTGGCTGCAGGGTCTGTGTATCACCTGCGCCTGGACTGTGATGGTCTTGGTCTGGGCTATGGTGTGCTTTGTCTGTACCATAATTGACTGGAGAGTGGGAAATTCTTCCTCTCTAAGTTCAAAGTCTACTATGAATTCATCAAGGTCAGGTGGTGGGGAAGTGAACTGGGGGTAGGCAAGAGTGACCCTATTGGGAGTTGGGGAGGGTATGGGCGGTATGTTATCTGGAGCCTTAATCAATGTCGAAGCTACGGGTATGGAAACAGTTCCCCTTGAGGGCAAAACCAAACCTGGAGAAGATATTGGTTTGTTACTGACAGACCTAGGGGACAAAGTTGGTGCTTTAATAGCTCCAAGTCTCGGTGCTGGTCGTTGTACCCTTACTAAGGGGGATTGAGTCAGCCTGGATGCCAGAGTGGATGGTAGTGTCTCGGCTAGGACGTGTGGGGAAGACCCTAAAGTTGGTAAGCTTGTCTTGGCTCTGGCTGTGGGACGTGAGGCTGAGGCTGGAGTAGATCGTCTGGCCTGTACTAAAACTGGGTTATTTTCAGTCTCGGGGGTTGTGATAGGAGAAAGGGAATGAACCCTGGTTACTGGTTCTGAAGCACTAGTGGATGGTGGGTCCTCTAACAGTGATTGCACTATGGGGACTGTACTGTCACGTAATTTGTGCTTGTACCTGTGTTGGGCCCAACGAACTGCTGTCTGGAAGGCACTATTGTTAAACGGAAAGCCTGTAGGGGATAAAGTGTTTAGTATTGCCTGGTAATGTTCATGCAAGATATGCATATTTGCTGACATCCAATTTTTTGTATTATCAGCTACTTTCTGCTTTGTCTCTATGTTGGGGGATGATGGTTTAATAAAGTCTGTGAGTTTAGTGACCTGTTTCATCATCCCCGCTGGAAATGTCTGAGTGTTGAGTGCATGTTCAATGATTTGTTTGTGGTGTATAGCTTGTATCAGTTTGAAGTAGGTTTTAGTTGTGTGTTGAGTGGAAGGTGTGTTAGGCCTTATGTGTTGTACTGTAATGTGGGTGTTTGTCTCTCCCTCCTGCGGAAGGGTGTTCAAAACAGTGAATCCATTGCTAAGCATATTTAACCCAGCTAATGTTCAGTCACATACAAGATGGTGGTTGTTGAATTATGCTTACCGCCTTCTGTGGGTGATAGAGCCTGAAAAGAGGGGTATTAGCCCAGGTGGATGTTACAACCAATTTGACTGTTATACCGTTGAAGTGGTGGATTCCTTTAAAGTTTTATGGATTCATTATCCTTTTTGTGTCGGCTGGGAGCGACCCAGGTAGCTTATGTTGTTCGTTGTCTTCTTATCTTCTTAATTTCTGGATTGTCTTTTTAGGTTTTCAGTTGTTGGTTCTTCAGTTGTCTTCGGTTGTTAGTTCTTAAGTTGTATCTTGTTTCCTCCCAATAGCTGGATTAAAATGTACCTTTATTATTAAAAGAATATAATACAAATTTTCAAAAAGCAAATTTCAATGAATTCACTGTGTCAAACGAAAAGGGAAAAAAAACCTGACGTTTCGCATGTATAATGCTTCTTCAGAGGCTAAGGAGAGCTGTCTTTGAGGAAGGGATATAAATCCCATTTGAAAGGGAAGGGGGGGGGGGGGGTTTTGGGGGTGGGGGGGGTTCTCAACCAATTACACGAAGGCTATTGGTTCATATTGGCCTCTGTTATTCTTTTTGGAAGAATGATATGTCCTAATTCTAATGTGTCCTAGTCTGATTGGATCTTAAGTAAGTGTTTGCTAATATGCTAGGTTGAGAGGGCATAGGTCAAGAATGTTTAGGCTGATGTGTCAATGTCTGATTGGTCCTAGGCTGATATTAGCTAGTATGATAGGTTGAGAGTCCAAGGGAACCCAGTAATATCAAAAAATAGAGGGGAAAATAGAGTAAAACTCTACATAAAGGAAAAATAAGAGAGAGAAAAAAAAGGAGGGGGAGGGGGAGACATTAAAGTCAATATATATTGTAAGAACAATGATTCTCTCCCATCCAATCTGGGTATTGTGAGAAAGCACACCATTGTTCTTTTTTAAGGATCTATTTAAGATAATCAAAAAGTTCTAAAATTGAAAAATAAGAGTTATCCTGCGATAGGATAGAATGTACCTGCATAGAAGGGAAATCTGTCTAGAAAGGAATCATAAAATGCACTAAAATGCCTGCCGAATCTACCTGGGTTCTAGTGGGTGCGGTTATGTAAATCTGTGTAGGTGTTGCATCATGGGTCTGTCTATACGGAGGGAAAAACCATGAATGGAATCCCTGTCTTTGTCCGTGACTACCATCAGGAGGGGTACTTGCTAGGTTGTAAAAAACAGCAGCAATCAACCAGAAAGCCAGAAAACTGTTAAAAAAAGTTAATAAAATAAATAAGATTTGTATCATTCCAGTCAAAATGTATCCCTACAGAAGCTTGTTAATAAGTCAGCTTTCTGGAGTGCAATGTTTCCTTTATCATGAGCCAATGGTAAATGTATGTTTGATCTTGCCAATAGGTGGAGCTTTGTGTATTGAATATATATAAGAAAAATCTACAGGATAAAAAAGCTTAAAACTTTGATTTCTGTAGAGTCTGAAGCAAAGAATTCACCAAGAGTTTGTCCTTAAAGTAACCGTAGAGGGGGTGGACAGAAAATGTATGAAGTAAAACTGTGACAATAAAACATGCAATAAGAGTTGTACTGATTATTCTGCGGGGTCCCGGGCCGATAAGTGGGAGCGATGGCACTGGCTAGGTTAGGTTTAAGAGGGTTTATGTTTGTGTTGGTGTCAAACCTTAGGTTGCACGGGCCTATTGCACCCCCTACCGGTCCGGAGAAAGTGGGAGGGCATGAGAGACTGAGCGCTCCGAGGGGCCATCCACAACAATTCAAAAGTAGGAGGAGGACAATCATCCAAAAACCACCTGGGAGTAAAATGTTTAACCTTAAACCAAATTTCATATAAAATCACATTAAAACATGCATACCAGATCAATAGGCAACTAAAAAAGAAAAATTGGATTTCCTTTAAAAGTTGAATAAATAATCAAGTAAATAAGATGAAGGAATCACCTGTCATGTTAAAATGTATAATATAATAAAACTCAGCACCAAATACAAAAAAAGACACCACCAGGTTCAGCAATCAAATGCTTCTTTCTTATTATTTTAACCTCCTCCTCGTTCCAGTGGTCCCTCCAGCCCTCTTAATTAGCTCCCCACCCCCTCCCACTATTAGTGTTTTCTATCATTCCTTAATGTTCATGCCCAGTGGAGCCAAAGTATTAAGTTTTGAAATCCACCTGGATTCGGCCGCTTTCCTCTGGCCTGTGGTCCAGGTGGATTTCATCTCCAGACCGGTAATACGGAGGGAGGTGGTTGGATGGGTTTGAAAGTGTTGGACCAGGTGTGTTTGTAAAATGTTTTTTACAATTGTGTAGAGGTGCTGTTTGAGGCGTGTCAAGACTGTGTGACCGGTTTCTCCTATATAAATGTTATGGCATAGTGTGCATGTTATGGCATAGACAATATTAGTGCTTTGAATGGTCATCAGTTGTGAGATAGGACTGGAGGTTTGTGCATGTGGATTTTGAATGTGCGAAAGTTGTCTATAATACTGTTGTTCAATGGGTAGTTTAGGAGTGGGTTTATTGGAAAATTTTGCAAAAATTAAGAGATCCCTTAAGTTGGGGTTTCTGCGGAAAGCTGATATGGGTCTGAATTCCTGAAGTGGGGGAAATGTGCGTTGTGTTTGGGTGAAAGCGGCTTTCAGTCTGGAGTGAAGGAGTCTGTTTACGTCAGAGAAGGTGCTGATAATGGGTATAATGTGGGGTTCTGTGTCTGTTGGGGGAGTGGGAGCAGGGGGTCTGGGAAAGGTCTGAGGGTGGAGGACAGGGATAGGATGGGGGGGATAGGGATACGGACCCAGAATCGGGAAAGGGATAAGGATGGGTGTGGGCTGTTCGCCCAGGTCAGGAGTCAGTACCAGGTCCAGAGTTCTAGCGGGAGCGTTATGAAGGTTAAGGTTATGGTTAGGGTTAGGGTTAAGGTTAAGGTTAGGGTTAAGGTTAGGGTTAAGGTTAGGGTTAAGGTTAGGGTTAAGGTTAGGGTTAAGGTTAAGGTTAAAGTTAGGGTTAAGGTTAAGGTTAAGGTCAGGGTTAAGGTTAAGGTTAGGGTTAGGGTTAAGGTTAAGGTTAAGGTTAGGGTTAAGGTTAAGGTTAGTGTTAGAGGTAGGGTTAGGGGGATCAGGCAGTCTGTTTTGGGGGAAGCCCGCCAGTGTGTTAGCCTTTATGTACCTCAGTGATCTCTTTGAATATCCCCTCTTCCTCAGTGCACTAAAAAGAGTCTGTGTGGCTAGATGAAAGTCTTTCTGTTGTGTACATAGTCTATGGAATCGAATGAGTTGTGATTTTACAATACCAGTGAATGTATGTTTTGGGTGATAACTGGACTTGTGAAGTAAGGCATGTGTGTCTGTGTCTTTAAAGTATACTTTTGTTTGTAAAGAGACTATGTGTGTGTCAGTATCTGGAAAGAATATTGTTGTATCCAGGAAGTTGATTGTATGTTGGTGAATGACATATTTAACAGTTATGGTCGGATGATGATTATTGAGTATTTCAATGAACGTTTTGAAATGTACCAGATCGTGTTCCCACACTCCGAAGATATCATCCAGGTATCGTCTATAAAACATGGGACGCAATGGGCATTTATCTAAGGCTGTCAACTCCCAGTCAGCCATATAAATATTAGCATAGGCTGGGGCAAACTTTTTACCCATTGCCGTCCCATGAATCTGTAAGTAGTGTTTATTATTGAATGTGAAGTCATTGTTTCTTAATCCAAGTTCTAGAAGCTGTAGGAGGTGTGAGTCTGGTCTGTCTGGATCTGGGTATCTCCGGAGTGCAGATTTCACTGCTGCTAAACCTGACAAGATATCTATGTTAGTGTAAAGAGAATCTATATCTATGGTGAAAAGGTATGCATTTGCTGGGACTGGAATGTTGTGAAGAGTGTCTATGAAGTGGTATGTGTCCTTCAGGTAGCTGGGGTGCCTTTGTGAAATGGGGTTGAGGAAGTAGTCAATAAACTCCGCTGCTGGCGAGGACTCACTCCCACAGTCCGACACAATAGGTCTTCCCTTCGGGACCTCAAAAGGGACTGTCCAGGTATCTGGTGTTTGATGTATCTTAGGGAGGAGATAGAAGAGTCTCTGTCTGGGTAAGTCTGGTCCATCTAGATATTCCTTTTGTCTATATGTAATGTATTTATTTTTATAAAGATCTGATATTATCTGTCTAATTTTTATTTGTGTCTGGATCTGTGTAGAAGCAGGGATAGAAGTATAGTGTTGTGTGTTAGAGAGTTGGCGGTGGGCTTCAAAGAGGTACTGTTGGTTGTCCATAATAATTATCTTTGAGCCTTTGTCTGCTGGTTTTATGGTTATATGTTTGTGTTTCCTTAATTTAGCTATGGCTTGTCTTTCTTCTACTGTGATATTCTGCTGTGAAGTTATGGTGGCGGTATGGAATTCTCTGATGATGTGTGTGTTGGTTTTAATAAGTTTCCTAATGGGTGCTGATATTGTCTGTGATTTTGGTTCCCATCTGGATGGAGCTGTGAATGGTAGGGTTTGGTAATCCGATGTATAATCAAAGTGGTCCAAGAGCTTCAGAGCTCTATGATACCTGTAGATGTCCCTCTGGAGGTCCCCATAGTCCGAATGCAGTGGTGTGGGGATAAAAGTGAGTCCCCTCTCCAGCAGCCGAGTCTCAGAAGGTGATAAGTGGAATGTGGATGAAAGATTAAGGATGTTTGTGTCTTGGTGGAGGGGCTGTGATGTAGGCATACCCTCCCCCACTATTTTAGCTGTTCCATCCAATGTTGGAGTATTTTTGCCCCTGTGTCTGGTGTCCAGTGTATGTTATCTTTCTCTGTGTGGAAATCTAAATGGTGGATTTCTAATAGGGGGTTGTAGTGTGTGGCGATGTGTGAATTAATATATTTCAACATGGTTTGTTGTTTCTCTGACAGGTGAGGAGAGTAGTTAATGATGGGGAAGTAAATGGTTGCATTGGGATACATCACTGTTGCTTTACTGTGGAGTGATTGCAGTTGTCCTATGGGTGTTTGTTTCTGTGTTTGATCTTTGTTGTTCAGGCCCAGAGACAGCACAACCACCTTGGTGTTAGGATTTGGGGTAGATTTTGCCAATACCCCAGTAATGTGGTGGAACTGTGCTCCAGGATAACTGTCAATTTGGATGTGTTTGTACGGATGGTAGGGTATTCTTTTCAAGTTTGAATCTCCAATGATGGCAATCGGTTTGAGAGATTTTATTTTCCAGTCATAAATTTTTCTATTGGTCATATCATGTCTAGTTGGCTGGTACAAGAATGGGGGGGTGGCTGGGGATGTTGGGGTAGAGTGTCTAGGTGAAGGCAGAGGGGAGAGTCTCACAGTTGGCTCTGAAAGAACCCTATTTTTTGGAGACAGACTAAGTGGGGTGGGTAAGAGGTATCTGGTGTGTGGAGAGGTAAGTATTGGGGAAGGTTCAGACAGGAAACTGTTGGGATTGATTTTCCCTTTGTTTTCTCCCATCATCACAACTTTTTCCACCTTTACTCCTCTTTCCATAATCACCGCCTCAGCAGGGTTAGGGTGTATATTTGGTTGAGCCTCTGTGGGAGCAAGAGTGGAAATGTTAGTTTCTGACCCAGAGAGGTCAGAAATGTTTAGATCGGATTGAATCGCTACATTGCTGATAATTGGTGTTTGGGGTGGTTGTGCGGTCTCCATTGCTCTAGTCAATGTGGGGGCACTCCAGGAGTCAAGTTGGCTGCAGGGTCTGTGTATCACCTGCGCCTGGACTGTGATGGTCTTGGTCTGGGCTATGGTGTGCTTTGTCTGTACCATAATTGACTGGAGAGTGGGAAATTCTTCCTCTCTAAGTTCAAAGTCTACTATGAATTCATCAAGGTCAGGTGGTGGGGAAGTGAACTGGGGGTAGGCAAGAGTGACCCTATTGGGAGTTGGGGAGGGTATGGGCGGTATGTTATCTGGAGCCTTAATCAATGTCGAAGCTACGGGTATGGAAACAGTTCCCCTTGAGGGCAAAACCAAACCTGGAGAAGATATTGGTTTGTTACTGACAGACCTAGGGGACAAAGTTGGTGCTTTAATAGCTCCAAGTCTCGGTGCTGGTCGTTGTACCCTTACTAAGGGGGATTGAGTCAGCCTGGATGCCAGAGTGGATGGTAGTGTCTCGGCTAGGACGTGTGGGGAAGACCCTAAAGTTGGTAAGCTTGTCTTGGCTCTGGCTGTGGGACGTGAGGCTGAGGCTGGAGTAGATCGTCTGGCCTGTACTAAAACTGGGTTATTTTCAGTCTCGGGGGTTGTGATAGGAGAAAGGGAATGAACCCTGGTTACTGGTTCTGAAGCACTAGTGGATGGTGGGTCCTCTAACAGTGATTGCACTATGGGGACTGTACTGTCACGTAATTTGTGCTTGTACCTGTGTTGGGCCCAACGAACTGCTGTCTGGAAGGCACTATTGTTAAACGGAAAGCCTGTAGGGGATAAAGTGTTTAGTATTGCCTGGTAATGTTCATGCAAGATATGCATATTTGCTGACATCCAATTTTTTGTATTATCAGCTACTTTCTGCTTTGTCTCTATGTTGGGGGATGATGGTTTAATAAAGTCTGTGAGTTTAGTGACCTGTTTCATCATCCCCGCTGGAAATGTCTGAGTGTTGAGTGCATGTTCAATGATTTGTTTGTGGTGTATAGCTTGTATCAGTTTGAAGTAGGTTTTAGTTGTGTGTTGAGTGGAAGGTGTGTTAGGCCTTATGTGTTGTACTGTAATGTGGGTGTTTGTCTCTCCCTCCTGCGGAAGGGTGTTCAAAACAGTGAATCCATTGCTAAGCATATTTAACCCAGCTAATGTTCAGTCACATACAAGATGGTGGTTGTTGAATTATGCTTACCGCCTTCTGTGGGTGATAGAGCCTGAAAAGAGGGGTATTAGCCCAGGTGGATGTTACAACCAATTTGACTGTTATACCGTTGAAGTGGTGGATTCCTTTAAAGTTTTATGGATTCATTATCCTTTTTGTGTCGGCTGGGAGCGACCCAGGTAGCTTATGTTGTTCGTTGTCTTCTTATCTTCTTAATTTCTGGATTGTCTTTTTAGGTTTTCAGTTGTTGGTTCTTCAGTTGTCTTCGGTTGTTAGTTCTTAAGTTGTATCTTGTTTCCTCCCAATAGCTGGATTAAAATGTACCTTTATTATTAAAAGAATATAATACAAATTTTCAAAAAGCAAATTTCAATGAATTCACTGTGTCAAACGAAAAGGGAAAAAAAACCTGACGTTTCGCATGTATAATGCTTCTTCAGAGGCTAAGGAGAGCTGTCTTTGAGGAAGGGATATAAATCCCATTTGAAAGGGAAGGGGGGGGGGGGGGTTTTGGGGGTGGGGGGGGTTCTCAACCAATTACACGAAGGCTATTGGTTCATATTGGCCTCTGTTATTCTTTTTGGAAGAATGATATGTCCTAATTCTAATGTGTCCTAGTCTGATTGGATCTTAAGTAAGTGTTTGCTAATATGCTAGGTTGAGAGGGCATAGGTCAAGAATGTTTAGGCTGATGTGTCAATGTCTGATTGGTCCTAGGCTGATATTAGCTAGTATGATAGGTTGAGAGTCCAAGGGAACCCAGTAATATCAAAAAATAGAGGGGAAAATAGAGTAAAACTCTACATAAAGGAAAAATAAGAGAGAGAAAAAAAAGGAGGGGGAGGGGGAGACATTAAAGTCAATATATATTGTAAGAACAATGATTCTCTCCCATCCAATCTGGGTATTGTGAGAAAGCACACCATTGTTCTTTTTTAAGGATCTATTTAAGATAATCAAAAAGTTCTAAAATTGAAAAATAAGAGTTATCCTGCGATAGGATAGAATGTACCTGCATAGAAGGGAAATCTGTCTAGAAAGGAATCATAAAATGCACTAAAATGCCTGCCGAATCTACCTGGGTTCTAGTGGGTGCGGTTATGTAAATCTGTGTAGGTGTTGCATCATGGGTCTGTCTATACGGAGGGAAAAACCATGAATGGAATCCCTGTCTTTGTCCGTGACTACCATCAGGAGGGGTACTTGCTAGGTTGTAAAAAACAGCAGCAATCAACCAGAAAGCCAGAAAACTGTTAAAAAAAGTTAATAAAATAAATAAGATTTGTATCATTCCAGTCAAAATGTATCCCTACAGAAGCTTGTTAATAAGTCAGCTTTCTGGAGTGCAATGTTTCCTTTATCATGAGCCAATGGTAAATGTATGTTTGATCTTGCCAATAGGTGGAGCTTTGTGTATTGAATATATATAAGAAAAATCTACAGGATAAAAAAGCTTAAAACTTTGATTTCTGTAGAGTCTGAAGCAAAGAATTCACCAAGAGTTTGTCCTTAAAGTAACCGTAGAGGGGGTGGACAGAAAATGTATGAAGTAAAACTGTGACAATAAAACATGCAATAAGAGTTGTACTGATTATTCTGCGGGGTCCCGGGCCGATAAGTGGGAGCGATGGCACTGGCTAGGTTAGGTTTAAGAGGGTTTATGTTTGTGTTGGTGTCAAACCTTAGGTTGCACGGGCCTATTGCACCCCCTACCGGTCCGGAGAAAGTGGGAGGGCATGAGAGACTGAGCGCTCCGAGGGGCCATCCACAACAATTCAAAAGTAGGAGGAGGACAATCATCCAAAAACCACCTGGGAGTAAAATGTTTAACCTTAAACCAAATTTCATATAAAATCACATTAAAACATGCATACCAGATCAATAGGCAACTAAAAAAGAAAAATTGGATTTCCTTTAAAAGTTGAATAAATAATCAAGTAAATAAGATGAAGGAATCACCTGTCATGTTAAAATGTATAATATAATAAAACTCAGCACCAAATACAAAAAAAGACACCACCAGGTTCAGCAATCAAATGCTTCTTTCTTATTATTTTAACCTCCTCCTCGTTCCAGTGGTCCCTCCAGCCCTCTTAATTAGCTCCCCACCCCCTCCCACTATTAGTGTTTTCTATCATTCCTTAATGTTCATGCCCAGTGGAGCCAAAGTATTAAGTTTTGAAATCCACCTGGATTCGGCCGCTTTCCTCTGGCCTGTGGTCCAGGTGGATTTCATCTCCAGACCGGTAATACGGAGGGAGGTGGTTGGATGGGTTTGAAAGTGTTGGACCAGGTGTGTTTGTAAAATGTTTTTTACAATTGTGTAGAGGTGCTGTTTGAGGCGTGTCAAGACTGTGTGACCGGTTTCTCCTATATAAATGTTATGGCATAGTGTGCATGTTATGGCATAGACAATATTAGTGCTTTGAATGGTCATCAGTTGTGAGATAGGACTGGAGGTTTGTGCATGTGGATTTTGAATGTGCGAAAGTTGTCTATAATACTGTTGTTCAATGGGTAGTTTAGGAGTGGGTTTATTGGAAAATTTTGCAAAAATTAAGAGATCCCTTAAGTTGGGGTTTCTGCGGAAAGCTGATATGGGTCTGAATTCCTGAAGTGGGGGAAATGTGCGTTGTGTTTGGGTGAAAGCGGCTTTCAGTCTGGAGTGAAGGAGTCTGTTTACGTCAGAGAAGGTGCTGATAATGGGTATAATGTGGGGTTCTGTGTCTGTTGGGGGAGTGGGAGCAGGGGGTCTGGGAAAGGTCTGAGGGTGGAGGACAGGGATAGGATGGGGGGGATAGGGATACGGACCCAGAATCGGGAAAGGGATAAGGATGGGTGTGGGCTGTTCGCCCAGGTCAGGAGTCAGTACCAGGTCCAGAGTTCTAGCGGGAGCGTTATGAAGGTTAAGGTTATGGTTAGGGTTAGGGTTAAGGTTAAGGTTAGGGTTAAGGTTAGGGTTAAGGTTAGGGTTAAGGTTAGGGTTAAGGTTAGGGTTAAGGTTAAGGTTAAAGTTAGGGTTAAGGTTAAGGTTAAGGTCAGGGTTAAGGTTAAGGTTAGGGTTAGGGTTAAGGTTAAGGTTAAGGTTAGGGTTAAGGTTAAGGTTAGTGTTAGAGGTAGGGTTAGGGGGATCAGGCAGTCTGTTTTGGGGGAAGCCCGCCAGTGTGTTAGCCTTTATGTACCTCAGTGATCTCTTTGAATATCCCCTCTTCCTCAGTGCACTAAAAAGAGTCTGTGTGGCTAGATGAAAGTCTTTCTGTTGTGTACATAGTCTATGGAATCGAATGAGTTGTGATTTTACAATACCAGTGAATGTATGTTTTGGGTGATAACTGGACTTGTGAAGTAAGGCATGTGTGTCTGTGTCTTTAAAGTATACTTTTGTTTGTAAAGAGACTATGTGTGTGTCAGTATCTGGAAAGAATATTGTTGTATCCAGGAAGTTGATTGTATGTTGGTGAATGACATATTTAACAGTTATGGTCGGATGATGATTATTGAGTATTTCAATGAACGTTTTGAAATGTACCAGATCGTGTTCCCACACTCCGAAGATATCATCCAGGTATCGTCTATAAAACATGGGACGCAATGGGCATTTATCTAAGGCTGTCAACTCCCAGTCAGCCATATAAATATTAGCATAGGCTGGGGCAAACTTTTTACCCATTGCCGTCCCATGAATCTGTAAGTAGTGTTTATTATTGAATGTGAAGTCATTGTTTCTTAATCCAAGTTCTAGAAGCTGTAGGAGGTGTGAGTCTGGTCTGTCTGGATCTGGGTATCTCCGGAGTGCAGATTTCACTGCTGCTAAACCTGACAAGATATCTATGTTAGTGTAAAGAGAATCTATATCTATGGTGAAAAGGTATGCATTTGCTGGGACTGGAATGTTGTGAAGAGTGTCTATGAAGTGGTATGTGTCCTTCAGGTAGCTGGGGTGCCTTTGTGAAATGGGGTTGAGGAAGTAGTCAATAAACTCCGCTGCTGGCGAGGACTCACTCCCACAGTCCGACACAATAGGTCTTCCCTTCGGGACCTCAAAAGGGACTGTCCAGGTATCTGGTGTTTGATGTATCTTAGGGAGGAGATAGAAGAGTCTCTGTCTGGGTAAGTCTGGTCCATCTAGATATTCCTTTTGTCTATATGTAATGTATTTATTTTTATAAAGATCTGATATTATCTGTCTAATTTTTATTTGTGTCTGGATCTGTGTAGAAGCAGGGATAGAAGTATAGTGTTGTGTGTTAGAGAGTTGGCGGTGGGCTTCAAAGAGGTACTGTTGGTTGTCCATAATAATTATCTTTGAGCCTTTGTCTGCTGGTTTTATGGTTATATGTTTGTGTTTCCTTAATTTAGCTATGGCTTGTCTTTCTTCTACTGTGATATTCTGCTGTGAAGTTATGGTGGCGGTATGGAATTCTCTGATGATGTGTGTGTTGGTTTTAATAAGTTTCCTAATGGGTGCTGATATTGTCTGTGATTTTGGTTCCCATCTGGATGGAGCTGTGAATGGTAGGGTTTGGTAATCCGATGTATAATCAAAGTGGTCCAAGAGCTTCAGAGCTCTATGATACCTGTAGATGTCCCTCTGGAGGTCCCCATAGTCCGAATGCAGTGGTGTGGGGATAAAAGTGAGTCCCCTCTCCAGCAGCCGAGTCTCAGAAGGTGATAAGTGGAATGTGGATGAAAGATTAAGGATGTTTGTGTCTTGGTGGAGGGGCTGTGATGTAGGCATACCCTCCCCCACTATTTTAGCTGTTCCATCCAATGTTGGAGTATTTTTGCCCCTGTGTCTGGTGTCCAGTGTATGTTATCTTTCTCTGTGTGGAAATCTAAATGGTGGATTTCTAATAGGGGGTTGTAGTGTGTGGCGATGTGTGAATTAATATATTTCAACATGGTTTGTTGTTTCTCTGACAGGTGAGGAGAGTAGTTAATGATGGGGAAGTAAATGGTTGCATTGGGATACATCACTGTTGCTTTACTGTGGAGTGATTGCAGTTGTCCTATGGGTGTTTGTTTCTGTGTTTGATCTTTGTTGTTCAGGCCCAGAGACAGCACAACCACCTTGGTGTTAGGATTTGGGGTAGATTTTGCCAATACCCCAGTAATGTGGTGGAACTGTGCTCCAGGATAACTGTCAATTTGGATGTGTTTGTACGGATGGTAGGGTATTCTTTTCAAGTTTGAATCTCCAATGATGGCAATCGGTTTGAGAGATTTTATTTTCCAGTCATAAATTTTTCTATTGGTCATATCATGTCTAGTTGGCTGGTACAAGAATGGGGGGGTGGCTGGGGATGTTGGGGTAGAGTGTCTAGGTGAAGGCAGAGGGGAGAGTCTCACAGTTGGCTCTGAAAGAACCCTATTTTTTGGAGACAGACTAAGTGGGGTGGGTAAGAGGTATCTGGTGTGTGGAGAGGTAAGTATTGGGGAAGGTTCAGACAGGAAACTGTTGGGATTGATTTTCCCTTTGTTTTCTCCCATCATCACAACTTTTTCCACCTTTACTCCTCTTTCCATAATCACCGCCTCAGCAGGGTTAGGGTGTATATTTGGTTGAGCCTCTGTGGGAGCAAGAGTGGAAATGTTAGTTTCTGACCCAGAGAGGTCAGAAATGTTTAGATCGGATTGAATCGCTACATTGCTGATAATTGGTGTTTGGGGTGGTTGTGCGGTCTCCATTGCTCTAGTCAATGTGGGGGCACTCCAGGAGTCAAGTTGGCTGCAGGGTCTGTGTATCACCTGCGCCTGGACTGTGATGGTCTTGGTCTGGGCTATGGTGTGCTTTGTCTGTACCATAATTGACTGGAGAGTGGGAAATTCTTCCTCTCTAAGTTCAAAGTCTACTATGAATTCATCAAGGTCAGGTGGTGGGGAAGTGAACTGGGGGTAGGCAAGAGTGACCCTATTGGGAGTTGGGGAGGGTATGGGCGGTATGTTATCTGGAGCCTTAATCAATGTCGAAGCTACGGGTATGGAAACAGTTCCCCTTGAGGGCAAAACCAAACCTGGAGAAGATATTGGTTTGTTACTGACAGACCTAGGGGACAAAGTTGGTGCTTTAATAGCTCCAAGTCTCGGTGCTGGTCGTTGTACCCTTACTAAGGGGGATTGAGTCAGCCTGGATGCCAGAGTGGATGGTAGTGTCTCGGCTAGGACGTGTGGGGAAGACCCTAAAGTTGGTAAGCTTGTCTTGGCTCTGGCTGTGGGACGTGAGGCTGAGGCTGGAGTAGATCGTCTGGCCTGTACTAAAACTGGGTTATTTTCAGTCTCGGGGGTTGTGATAGGAGAAAGGGAATGAACCCTGGTTACTGGTTCTGAAGCACTAGTGGATGGTGGGTCCTCTAACAGTGATTGCACTATGGGGACTGTACTGTCACGTAATTTGTGCTTGTACCTGTGTTGGGCCCAACGAACTGCTGTCTGGAAGGCACTATTGTTAAACGGAAAGCCTGTAGGGGATAAAGTGTTTAGTATTGCCTGGTAATGTTCATGCAAGATATGCATATTTGCTGACATCCAATTTTTTGTATTATCAGCTACTTTCTGCTTTGTCTCTATGTTGGGGGATGATGGTTTAATAAAGTCTGTGAGTTTAGTGACCTGTTTCATCATCCCCGCTGGAAATGTCTGAGTGTTGAGTGCATGTTCAATGATTTGTTTGTGGTGTATAGCTTGTATCAGTTTGAAGTAGGTTTTAGTTGTGTGTTGAGTGGAAGGTGTGTTAGGCCTTATGTGTTGTACTGTAATGTGGGTGTTTGTCTCTCCCTCCTGCGGAAGGGTGTTCAAAACAGTGAATCCATTGCTAAGCATATTTAACCCAGCTAATGTTCAGTCACATACAAGATGGTGGTTGTTGAATTATGCTTACCGCCTTCTGTGGGTGATAGAGCCTGAAAAGAGGGGTATTAGCCCAGGTGGATGTTACAACCAATTTGACTGTTATACCGTTGAAGTGGTGGATTCCTTTAAAGTTTTATGGATTCATTATCCTTTTTGTGTCGGCTGGGAGCGACCCAGGTAGCTTATGTTGTTCGTTGTCTTCTTATCTTCTTAATTTCTGGATTGTCTTTTTAGGTTTTCAGTTGTTGGTTCTTCAGTTGTCTTCGGTTGTTAGTTCTTAAGTTGTATCTTGTTTCCTCCCAATAGCTGGATTAAAATGTACCTTTATTATTAAAAGAATATAATACACATTTTCAAAAAGCAAATTTCAATGAATTCACTGTGTCAAACGAAAAGGGAAAAAAAGCCTGACGTTTCGCATGTATAATGCTTCTTCAGAGGCTAAGGAGAGCTGTCTTTGAGGAAGGGATATAAATCCCATTTGAAAGGGAAGGGGGGGGGGGGTTTTGGGGGTGGGGGGGGTTCTCAACCAATTACACGAAGGCTATTGGTTCATATTGGCCTCTGTTATTCTTTTTGGAAGAATGATATGTCCTAATTCTAATGTGTCCTAGTCTGATTGGATCTTAAGTAAGTGTTTGCTAATATGCTAGGTTGAGAGGGCATAGGTCAAGAATGTTTAGGCTGATGTGTCAATGTCTGATTGGTCCTAGGCTGATATTAGCTAGTATGATAGGTTGAGAGTCCAAGGGAACCCAGTAATATCAAAAAATAGAGGGGAAAATAGAGTAAAACTCTACATAAAGGAAAAATAAGAGAGAGAAAAAAAAGGAGGGGGAGGGGGAGACATTAATAACCTCTTGGGGCTAGGTGGGACGCTAGCGTGCCACCCGTGGTGCACTCCATCAACAGCAGGTGCATTTCAAGAGCGGCAAATTTGAATCCAAATAAATGTCAAAATTCAAATTTTTCAAAAATACAACTATGTTACACCATTTGAAAGATAAACATCTCCTTAATCTAACCACGTTTTACGATTTCAAAAAGGTTTTACGGCGAAAGCATAAATTTAGAGTATGTTAGGACAGTACATTTACAAGAGTTGTGTGTAATGTTTTGTCAAGTCAAAGACAGGGTCACCAAAACCATAAAACCAGCTAAAATGATACACTAACCTTTTACAATCTCCATCAGATGACACTCCTAGGACATTATGTTAGACAATGCATGCATTTTTAGTTCTATCAAGTTCATATTTATATACAAAAACAGCGTTTTACTATGGCATTGATGTTGAGGAAATCGTTTCCCTCCAATAACCGGCAGTCAAGTCAGCGTCAGAAATTAAATAATTAAAATTAGAAAACATTGTTAAAATATTATATTGTCATTTAAAGAATTATAGATTTACATCTTTTGAACGCAATCAACTTGCCAGATTTAAAAATAACCTTACTGGGAAATCACACTTTGCAATAATCTGAGCACTGTGCCCAGAAAAATACGCGTTGCGATACAGACTAGACGTCATGTTGGGGAGATCTAAAATCGAAAATACTATGTAAATAATCCATTACCTTTGATTCTCTTCATCAGATGTCACTTCCAGGTATCACAGGTCCATAACGAATGTAGTTTTGTTCAAAAAAGCTCATCATTTATGTCCAAAAATCTCCGTCTCGTTAGCACATGATGTAAGCCAGCCGGACTTCTCGTCATGAACGAGGGGAAAAAATATATTTCCGTTCGTTCAAACATGTCAAACGTTGTATAGCATAAATCATTAGGGCCTTTTTTAACCAGAACATGAATAATATTCAAGGTGGACGAATGCATAGCCTTTTATAACGTATTGGAACGAGGGTACCCAACATGAAGTAGCGCGCCAGGTGTCTAATGGGACATCACCGTTCCATGGCTCTTGTTCGGTCAGATCTCCCTCCAGAAGACTCAAAACACTTTGTAAAGGCTGGTGACATCTAGTGGAAGCAATAGGAAGTGCCAAAATATTCCTAAACCCCTGTGTCTTTCAATGGGATAGCTTTAAAGTCAATACAACACATCAGGTATCCACTTCCTGTCAGAAAATGTCTCAGGGTTTTGCCTGCCAAATGAGTTCTGTTATACTCACAGACACCATTCAAACAGTTTTGGAAACTTTAGAGTGTTTTCTATCCATATATAATAAGTATATGCATATTCTAGTTACTGGGTAGGATTAGTAACCAGATTAAATCGGGTACATTTTTTTTATCCAGACGTGCAAATGCTGCCCCCTAGACCCAACAGGTTAAAGTCAATATATATTGTAAGAACAATGATTCTCTCCCATCCAATCTGGGTATTGTGAGAAAGCACACCATTGTTCTTTTTTAAGGATCTATTTAAGATAATCAAAAAGTTCTAAAATTGAAAAATAAGAGTTATCCTGCGATAGGATAGAATGTACCTGCATAGAAGGGAAATCTGTCTAGAAAGGAATCATAAAATGCACTAAAATGCCTGCCGAATCTACCTGGGTTCTAGTGGGTGCGGTTATGTAAATCTGTGTAGGTGTTGCATCATGGGTCTGTCTATACGGAGGGAAAAACCATGAATGGAATCCCTGTCTTTGTCCGTGACTACCATCAGGAGGGGTACTTGCTAGGTTGTAAAAAACAGCAGCAATCAACCAGAAAGCCAGAAAACTGTTAAAAAAAGTTAATAAAATAAATAAGATTTGTATCATTCCAGTCAAAATGTATCCCTACAGAAGCTTGTTAATAAGTCAGCTTTCTGGAGTGCAATGTTTCCTTTATCATGAGCGAATGGTAAATGTATGTTTGATCTTGCCAATAGGTGGAGCTTTGTGTATTGAATATATATAAGAAAAATCTACAGGATAAAAAAGCTTAAAACTTTGATTTCTGTAGAGTCTGAAGCAAAGAATTCACCAAGAGTTTGTCCTTAAAGTAACCGTAGAGGGGGTGGACAGAAAATGTATGAAGTAAAACTGTGACAATAAAACATGCAATAAGAGTTGTACTGATTATTCTGCGGGGTCCCGGGCCGATAAGTGGGAGCGATGGCACTGGCTAGGTTAGGTTTAAGAGGGTTTATGTTTGTGTTGGTGTCAAACCTTAGGTTGCACGGGCCTATTGCACCCCCTACCGGTCCGGAGAAAGTGGGAGGGCATGAGAGACTGAGCGCTCCGAGGGGCCATCCACAACAATTCAAAAGTAGGAGGAGGACAATCATCCAAAAACCACCTGGGAGTAAAATGTTTAACCTTAAACCAAATTTCATATAAAATCACATTAAAACATGCATACCAGATCAATAGGCAACTAAAAAAGAAAAATTGGATTTCCTTTAAAAGTTGAATAAATAATCAAGTAAATAAGATGAAGGAATCACCTGTCATGTTAAAATGTATAATATAATAAAACTCAGCACCAAATACAAAAAAAGACACCACCAGGTTCAGCAATCAAATGCTTCTTTCTTATTATTTTAACCTCCTCCTCGTTCCAGTGGTCCCTCCAGCCCTCTTAATTAGCTCCCCACCCCCTCCCACTATTAGTGTTTTCTATCATTCCTTAATGTTCATGCCCAGTGGAGCCAAAGTATTAAGTTTTGAAATCCACCTGGATTCGGCCGCTTTCCTCTGGCCTGTGGTCCAGGTGGATTTCATCTCCAGACCGGTAATACGGAGGGAGGTGGTTGGATGGGTTTGAAAGTGTTGGACCAGGTGTGTTTGTAAAATGTTTTTTACAATTGTGTAGAGGTGCTGTTTGAGGCGTGTCAAGACTGTGTGACCGGTTTCTCCTATATAAATGTTATGGCATAGTGTGCATGTTATGGCATAGACAATATTAGTGCTTTGAATGGTCATCAGTTGTGAGATAGGACTGGAGGTTTGTGCATGTGGATTTTGAATGTGCGAAAGTTGTCTATAATACTGTTGTTCAATGGGTAGTTTAGGAGTGGGTTTATTGGAAAATTTTGCAAAAATTAAGAGATCCCTTAAGTTGGGGTTTCTGCGGAAAGCTGATATGGGTCTGAATTCCTGAAGTGGGGGAAATGTGCGTTGTGTTTGGGTGAAAGCGGCTTTCAGTCTGGAGTGAAGGAGTCTGTTTACGTCAGAGAAGGTGCTGATAATGGGTATAATGTGGGGTTCTGTGTCTGTTGGGGGAGTGGGAGCAGGGGGTCTGGGAAAGGTCTGAGGGTGGAGGACAGGGATAGGATGGGGGGGATAGGGATACGGACCCAGAATCGGGAAAGGGATAAGGATGGGTGTGGGCTGTTCGCCCAGGTCAGGAGTCAGTACCAGGTCCAGAGTTCTAGCGGGAGCGTTATGAAGGTTAAGGTTATGGTTAGGGTTAGGGTTAAGGTTAAGGTTAGGGTTAAGGTTAGGGTTAAGGTTAGGGTTAAGGTTAGGGTTAAGGTTAGGGTTAAGGTTAGGGTTAAGGTTAAGGTTAAAGTTAGGGTTAAGGTTAAGGTTAAGGTCAGGGTTAAGGTTAAGGTTAGGGTTAGGGTTAAGGTTAAGGTTAAGGTTAGGGTTAAGGTTAAGGTTAGTGTTAGAGGTAGGGTTAGGGGGATCAGGCAGTCTGTTTTGGGGGAAGCCCGCCAGTGTGTTAGCCTTTATGTACCTCAGTGATCTCTTTGAATATCCCCTCTTCCTCAGTGCACTAAAAAGAGTCTGTGTGGCTAGATGAAAGTCTTTCTGTTGTGTACATAGTCTATGGAATCGAATGAGTTGTGATTTTACAATACCAGTGAATGTATGTTTTGGGTGATAACTGGACTTGTGAAGTAAGGCATGTGTGTCTGTGTCTTTAAAGTATACTTTTGTTTGTAAAGAGACTATGTGTGTGTCAGTATCTGGAAAGAATATTGTTGTATCCAGGAAGTTGATTGTATGTTGGTGAATGACATATTTAACAGTTATGGTCGGATGATGATTATTGAGTATTTCAATGAACGTTTTGAAATGTACCAGATCGTGTTCCCACACTCCGAAGATATCATCCAGGTATCGTCTATAAAACATGGGACGCAATGGGCATTTATCTAAGGCTGTCAACTCCCAGTCAGCCATATAAATATTAGCATAGGCTGGGGCAAACTTTTTACCCATTGCCGTCCCATGAATCTGTAAGTAGTGTTTATTATTGAATGTGAAGTCATTGTTTCTTAATCCAAGTTCTAGAAGCTGTAGGAGGTGTGAGTCTGGTCTGTCTGGATCTGGGTATCTCCGGAGTGCAGATTTCACTGCTGCTAAACCTGACAAGATATCTATGTTAGTGTAAAGAGAATCTATATCTATGGTGAAAAGGTATGCATTTGCTGGGACTGGAATGTTGTGAAGAGTGTCTATGAAGTGGTATGTGTCCTTCAGGTAGCTGGGGTGCCTTTGTGAAATGGGGTTGAGGAAGTAGTCAATAAACTCCGCTGCTGGCGAGGACTCACTCCCACAGTCCGACACAATAGGTCTTCCCTTCGGGACCTCAAAAGGGACTGTCCAGGTATCTGGTGTTTGATGTATCTTAGGGAGGAGATAGAAGAGTCTCTGTCTGGGTAAGTCTGGTCCATCTAGATATTCCTTTTGTCTATATGTAATGTATTTATTTTTATAAAGATCTGATATTATCTGTCTAATTTTTATTTGTGTCTGGATCTGTGTAGAAGCAGGGATAGAAGTATAGTGTTGTGTGTTAGAGAGTTGGCGGTGGGCTTCAAAGAGGTACTGTTGGTTGTCCATAATAATTATCTTTGAGCCTTTGTCTGCTGGTTTTATGGTTATATGTTTGTGTTTCCTTAATTTAGCTATGGCTTGTCTTTCTTCTACTGTGATATTCTGCTGTGAAGTTATGGTGGCGGTATGGAATTCTCTGATGATGTGTGTGTTGGTTTTAATAAGTTTCCTAATGGGTGCTGATATTGTCTGTGATTTTGGTTCCCATCTGGATGGAGCTGTGAATGGTAGGGTTTGGTAATCCGATGTATAATCAAAGTGGTCCAAGAGCTTCAGAGCTCTATGATACCTGTAGATGTCCCTCTGGAGGTCCCCATAGTCCGAATGCAGTGGTGTGGGGATAAAAGTGAGTCCCCTCTCCAGCAGCCGAGTCTCAGAAGGTGATAAGTGGAATGTGGATGAAAGATTAAGGATGTTTGTGTCTTGGTGGAGGGGCTGTGATGTAGGCATACCCTCCCCCACTATTTTAGCTGTTCCATCCAATGTTGGAGTATTTTTGCCCCTGTGTCTGGTGTCCAGTGTATGTTATCTTTCTCTGTGTGGAAATCTAAATGGTGGATTTCTAATAGGGGGTTGTAGTGTGTGGCGATGTGTGAATTAATATATTTCAACATGGTTTGTTGTTTCTCTGACAGGTGAGGAGAGTAGTTAATGATGGGGAAGTAAATGGTTGCATTGGGATACATCACTGTTGCTTTACTGTGGAGTGATTGCAGTTGTCCTATGGGTGTTTGTTTCTGTGTTTGATCTTTGTTGTTCAGGCCCAGAGACAGCACAACCACCTTGGTGTTAGGATTTGGGGTAGATTTTGCCAATACCCCAGTAATGTGGTGGAACTGTGCTCCAGGATAACTGTCAATTTGGATGTGTTTGTACGGATGGTAGGGTATTCTTTTCAAGTTTGAATCTCCAATGATGGCAATCGGTTTGAGAGATTTTATTTTCCAGTCATAAATTTTTCTATTGGTCATATCATGTCTAGTTGGCTGGTACAAGAATGGGGGGGTGGCTGGGGATGTTGGGGTAGAGTGTCTAGGTGAAGGCAGAGGGGAGAGTCTCACAGTTGGCTCTGAAAGAACCCTATTTTTTGGAGACAGACTAAGTGGGGTGGGTAAGAGGTATCTGGTGTGTGGAGAGGTAAGTATTGGGGAAGGTTCAGACAGGAAACTGTTGGGATTGATTTTCCCTTTGTTTTCTCCCATCATCACAACTTTTTCCACCTTTACTCCTCTTTCCATAATCACCGCCTCAGCAGGGTTAGGGTGTATATTTGGTTGAGCCTCTGTGGGAGCAAGAGTGGAAATGTTAGTTTCTGACCCAGAGAGGTCAGAAATGTTTAGATCGGATTGAATCGCTACATTGCTGATAATTGGTGTTTGGGGTGGTTGTGCGGTCTCCATTGCTCTAGTCAATGTGGGGGCACTCCAGGAGTCAAGTTGGCTGCAGGGTCTGTGTATCACCTGCGCCTGGACTGTGATGGTCTTGGTCTGGGCTATGGTGTGCTTTGTCTGTACCATAATTGACTGGAGAGTGGGAAATTCTTCCTCTCTAAGTTCAAAGTCTACTATGAATTCATCAAGGTCAGGTGGTGGGGAAGTGAACTGGGGGTAGGCAAGAGTGACCCTATTGGGAGTTGGGGAGGGTATGGGCGGTATGTTATCTGGAGCCTTAATCAATGTCGAAGCTACGGGTATGGAAACAGTTCCCCTTGAGGGCAAAACCAAACCTGGAGAAGATATTGGTTTGTTACTGACAGACCTAGGGGACAAAGTTGGTGCTTTAATAGCTCCAAGTCTCGGTGCTGGTCGTTGTACCCTTACTAAGGGGGATTGAGTCAGCCTGGATGCCAGAGTGGATGGTAGTGTCTCGGCTAGGACGTGTGGGGAAGACCCTAAAGTTGGTAAGCTTGTCTTGGCTCTGGCTGTGGGACGTGAGGCTGAGGCTGGAGTAGATCGTCTGGCCTGTACTAAAACTGGGTTATTTTCAGTCTCGGGGGTTGTGATAGGAGAAAGGGAATGAACCCTGGTTACTGGTTCTGAAGCACTAGTGGATGGTGGGTCCTCTAACAGTGATTGCACTATGGGGACTGTACTGTCACGTAATTTGTGCTTGTACCTGTGTTGGGCCCAACGAACTGCTGTCTGGAACGCACTATTGTTAAACGGAAAGCCTGTAGGGGATAAAGTGTTTAGTATTGCCTGGTAATGTTCATGCAAGATATGCATATTTGCTGACATCCAATTTTTTGTATTATCAGCTACTTTCTGCTTTGTCTCTATGTTGGGGGATGATGGTTTAATAAAGTCTGTGAGTTTAGTGACCTGTTTCATCATCCCCGCTGGAAATGTCTGAGTGTTGAGTGCATGTTCAATGATTTGTTTGTGGTGTATAGCTTGTATCAGTTTGAAGTAGGTTTTAGTTGTGTGTTGAGTGGAAGGTGTGTTAGGCCTTATGTGTTGTACTGTAATGTGGGTGTTTGTCTCTCCCTCCTGCGGAAGGGTGTTCAAAACAGTGAATCCATTGCTAAGCATATTTAACCCAGCTAATGTTCAGTCACATACAAGATGGTGGTTGTTGAATTATGCTTACCGCCTTCTGTGGGTGATAGAGCCTGAAAAGAGGGGTATTAGCCCAGGTGGATGTTACAACCAATTTGACTGTTATACCGTTGAAGTGGTGGATTCCTTTAAAGTTTTATGGATTCATTATCCTTTTTGTGTCGGCTGGGAGCGACCCAGGTAGCTTATGTTGTTCGTTGTCTTCTTATCTTCTTAATTTCTGGATTGTCTTTTTAGGTTTTCAGTTGTTGGTTCTTCAGTTGTCTTCGGTTGTTAGTTCTTAAGTTGTATCTTGTTTCCTCCCAATAGCTGGATTAAAATGTACCTTTATTATTAAAAGAATATAATACACATTTTCAAAAAGCAAATTTCAATGAATTCACTGTGTCAAACGAAAAGGGAAAAAAAGCCTGACGTTTCGCATGTATAATGCTTCTTCAGAGGCTAAGGAGAGCTGTCTTTGAGGAAGGGATATAAATCCCATTTGAAAGGGAAGGGGGGGGGGGGTTTTGGGGGTGGGGGGGGTTCTCAACCAATTACACGAAGGCTATTGGTTCATATTGGCCTCTGTTATTCTTTTTGGAAGAATGATATGTCCTAATTCTAATGTGTCCTAGTCTGATTGGATCTTAAGTAAGTGTTTGCTAATATGCTAGGTTGAGAGGGCATAGGTCAAGAATGTTTAGGCTGATGTGTCAATGTCTGATTGGTCCTAGGCTGATATTAGCTAGTATGATAGGTTGAGAGTCCAAGGGAACCCAGTAATATCAAAAAATAGAGGGGAAAATAGAGTAAAACTCTACATAAAGGAAAAATAAGAGAGAGAAAAAAAAGGAGGGGGAGGGGGAGACATTAATAAAGTCAATATATATTGTAAGAACAATGATTCTCTCCCATCCAATCTGGGTATTGTGAGAAAGCACACCATTGTTCTTTTTTAAGGATCTATTTAAGATAATCAAAAAGTTCTAAAATTGAAAAATAAGAGTTATCCTGCGATAGGATAGAATGTACCTGCATAGAAGGGAAATCTGTCTAGAAAGGAATCATAAAATGCACTAAAATGCCTGCCGAATCTACCTGGGTTCTAGTGGGTGCGGTTATGTAAATCTGTGTAGGTGTTGCATCATGGGTCTGTCTATACGGAGGGAAAAACCATGAATGGAATCCCTGTCTTTGTCCGTGACTACCATCAGGAGGGGTACTTGCTAGGTTGTAAAAAACAGCAGCAATCAACCAGAAAGCCAGAAAACTGTTAAAAAAAGTTAATAAAATAAATAAGATTTGTATCATTCCAGTCAAAATGTATCCCTACAGAAGCTTGTTAATAAGTCAGCTTTCTGGAGTGCAATGTTTCCTTTATCATGAGCGAATGGTAAATGTATGTTTGATCTTGCCAATAGGTGGAGCTTTGTGTATTGAATATATATAAGAAAAATCTACAGGATAAAAAAGCTTAAAACTTTGATTTCTGTAGAGTCTGAAGCAAAGAATTCACCAAGAGTTTGTCCTTAAAGTAACCGTAGAGGGGGTGGACAGAAAATGTATGAAGTAAAACTGTGACAATAAAACATGCAATAAGAGTTGTACTGATTATTCTGCGGGGTCCCGGGCCGATAAGTGGGAGCGATGGCACTGGCTAGGTTAGGTTTAAGAGGGTTTATGTTTGTGTTGGTGTCAAACCTTAGGTTGCACGGGCCTATTGCACCCCCTACCGGTCCGGAGAAAGTGGGAGGGCATGAGAGACTGAGCGCTCCGAGGGGCCATCCACAACAATTCAAAAGTAGGAGGAGGACAATCATCCAAAAACCACCTGGGAGTAAAATGTTTAACCTTAAACCAAATTTCATATAAAATCACATTAAAACATGCATACCAGATCAATAGGCAACTAAAAAAGAAAAATTGGATTTCCTTTAAAAGTTGAATAAATAATCAAGTAAATAAGATGAAGGAATCACCTGTCATGTTAAAATGTATAATATAATAAAACTCAGCACCAAATACAAAAAAAGACACCACCAGGTTCAGCAATCAAATGCTTCTTTCTTATTATTTTAACCTCCTCCTCGTTCCAGTGGTCCCTCCAGCCCTCTTAATTAGCTCCCCACCCCCTCCCACTATTAGTGTTTTCTATCATTCCTTAATGTTCATGCCCAGTGGAGCCAAAGTATTAAGTTTTGAAATCCACCTGGATTCGGCCGCTTTCCTCTGGCCTGTGGTCCAGGTGGATTTCATCTCCAGACCGGTAATACGGAGGGAGGTGGTTGGATGGGTTTGAAAGTGTTGGACCAGGTGTGTTTGTAAAATGTTTTTTACAATTGTGTAGAGGTGCTGTTTGAGGCGTGTCAAGACTGTGTGACCGGTTTCTCCTATATAAATGTTATGGCATAGTGTGCATGTTATGGCATAGACAATATTAGTGCTTTGAATGGTCATCAGTTGTGAGATAGGACTGGAGGTTTGTGCATGTGGATTTTGAATGTGCGAAAGTTGTCTATAATACTGTTGTTCAATGGGTAGTTTAGGAGTGGGTTTATTGGAAAATTTTGCAAAAATTAAGAGATCCCTTAAGTTGGGGTTTCTGCGGAAAGCTGATATGGGTCTGAATTCCTGAAGTGGGGGAAATGTGCGTTGTGTTTGGGTGAAAGCGGCTTTCAGTCTGGAGTGAAGGAGTCTGTTTACGTCAGAGAAGGTGCTGATAATGGGTATAATGTGGGGTTCTGTGTCTGTTGGGGGAGTGGGAGCAGGGGGTCTGGGAAAGGTCTGAGGGTGGAGGACAGGGATAGGATGGGGGGGATAGGGATACGGACCCAGAATCGGGAAAGGGATAAGGATGGGTGTGGGCTGTTCGCCCAGGTCAGGAGTCAGTACCAGGTCCAGAGTTCTAGCGGGAGCGTTATGAAGGTTAAGGTTATGGTTAGGGTTAGGGTTAAGGTTAAGGTTAGGGTTAAGGTTAGGGTTAAGGTTAGGGTTAAGGTTAGGGTTAAGGTTAGGGTTAAGGTTAAGGTTAAAGTTAGGGTTAAGGTTAAGGTTAAGGTCAGGGTTAAGGTTAAGGTTAGGGTTAGGGTTAAGGTTAAGGTTAAGGTTAGGGTTAAGGTTAAGGTTAGTGTTAGAGGTAGGGTTAGGGGGATCAGGCAGTCTGTTTTGGGGGAAGCCCGCCAGTGTGTTAGCCTTTATGTACCTCAGTGATCTCTTTGAATATCCCCTCTTCCTCAGTGCACTAAAAAGAGTCTGTGTGGCTAGATGAAAGTCTTTCTGTTGTGTACATAGTCTATGGAATCGAATGAGTTGTGATTTTACAATACCAGTGAATGTATGTTTTGGGTGATAACTGGACTTGTGAAGTAAGGCATGTGTGTCTGTGTCTTTAAAGTATACTTTTGTTTGTAAAGAGACTATGTGTGTGTCAGTATCTGGAAAGAATATTGTTGTATCCAGGAAGTTGATTGTATGTTGGTGAATGACATATTTAACAGTTATGGTCGGATGATGATTATTGAGTATTTCAATGAACGTTTTGAAATGTACCAGATCGTGTTCCCACACTCCGAAGATATCATCCAGGTATCGTCTATAAAACATGGGACGCAATGGGCATTTATCTAAGGCTGTCAACTCCCAGTCAGCCATATAAATATTAGCATAGGCTGGGGCAAACTTTTTACCCATTGCCGTCCCATGAATCTGTAAGTAGTGTTTATTATTGAATGTGAAGTCATTGTTTCTTAATCCAAGTTCTAGAAGCTGTAGGAGGTGTGAGTCTGGTCTGTCTGGATCTGGGTATCTCCGGAGTGCAGATTTCACTGCTGCTAAACCTGACAAGATATCTATGTTAGTGTAAAGAGAATCTATATCTATGGTGAAAAGGTATGCATTTGCTGGGACTGGAATGTTGTGAAGAGTGTCTATGAAGTGGTATGTGTCCTTCAGGTAGCTGGGGTGCCTTTGTGAAATGGGGTTGAGGAAGTAGTCAATAAACTCCGCTGCTGGCGAGGACTCACTCCCACAGTCCGACACAATAGGTCTTCCCTTCGGGACCTCAAAAGGGACTGTCCAGGTATCTGGTGTTTGATGTATCTTAGGGAGGAGATAGAAGAGTCTCTGTCTGGGTAAGTCTGGTCCATCTAGATATTCCTTTTGTCTATATGTAATGTATTTATTTTTATAAAGATCTGATATTATCTGTCTAATTTTTATTTGTGTCTGGATCTGTGTAGAAGCAGGGATAGAAGTATAGTGTTGTGTGTTAGAGAGTTGGCGGTGGGCTTCAAAGAGGTACTGTTGGTTGTCCATAATAATTATCTTTGAGCCTTTGTCTGCTGGTTTTATGGTTATATGTTTGTGTTTCCTTAATTTAGCTATGGCTTGTCTTTCTTCTACTGTGATATTCTGCTGTGAAGTTATGGTGGCGGTATGGAATTCTCTGATGATGTGTGTGTTGGTTTTAATAAGTTTCCTAATGGGTGCTGATATTGTCTGTGATTTTGGTTCCCATCTGGATGGAGCTGTGAATGGTAGGGTTTGGTAATCCGATGTATAATCAAAGTGGTCCAAGAGCTTCAGAGCTCTATGATACCTGTAGATGTCCCTCTGGAGGTCCCCATAGTCCGAATGCAGTGGTGTGGGGATAAAAGTGAGTCCCCTCTCCAGCAGCCGAGTCTCAGAAGGTGATAAGTGGAATGTGGATGAAAGATTAAGGATGTTTGTGTCTTGGTGGAGGGGCTGTGATGTAGGCATACCCTCCCCCACTATTTTAGCTGTTCCATCCAATGTTGGAGTATTTTTGCCCCTGTGTCTGGTGTCCAGTGTATGTTATCTTTCTCTGTGTGGAAATCTAAATGGTGGATTTCTAATAGGGGGTTGTAGTGTGTGGCGATGTGTGAATTAATATATTTCAACATGGTTTGTTGTTTCTCTGACAGGTGAGGAGAGTAGTTAATGATGGGGAAGTAAATGGTTGCATTGGGATACATCACTGTTGCTTTACTGTGGAGTGATTGCAGTTGTCCTATGGGTGTTTGTTTCTGTGTTTGATCTTTGTTGTTCAGGCCCAGAGACAGCACAACCACCTTGGTGTTAGGATTTGGGGTAGATTTTGCCAATACCCCAGTAATGTGGTGGAACTGTGCTCCAGGATAACTGTCAATTTGGATGTGTTTGTACGGATGGTAGGGTATTCTTTTCAAGTTTGAATCTCCAATGATGGCAATCGGTTTGAGAGATTTTATTTTCCAGTCATAAATTTTTCTATTGGTCATATCATGTCTAGTTGGCTGGTACAAGAATGGGGGGGTGGCTGGGGATGTTGGGGTAGAGTGTCTAGGTGAAGGCAGAGGGGAGAGTCTCACAGTTGGCTCTGAAAGAACCCTATTTTTTGGAGACAGACTAAGTGGGGTGGGTAAGAGGTATCTGGTGTGTGGAGAGGTAAGTATTGGGGAAGGTTCAGACAGGAAACTGTTGGGATTGATTTTCCCTTTGTTTTCTCCCATCATCACAACTTTTTCCACCTTTACTCCTCTTTCCATAATCACCGCCTCAGCAGGGTTAGGGTGTATATTTGGTTGAGCCTCTGTGGGAGCAAGAGTGGAAATGTTAGTTTCTGACCCAGAGAGGTCAGAAATGTTTAGATCGGATTGAATCGCTACATTGCTGATAATTGGTGTTTGGGGTGGTTGTGCGGTCTCCATTGCTCTAGTCAATGTGGGGGCACTCCAGGAGTCAAGTTGGCTGCAGGGTCTGTGTATCACCTGCGCCTGGACTGTGATGGTCTTGGTCTGGGCTATGGTGTGCTTTGTCTGTACCATAATTGACTGGAGAGTGGGAAATTCTTCCTCTCTAAGTTCAAAGTCTACTATGAATTCATCAAGGTCAGGTGGTGGGGAAGTGAACTGGGGGTAGGCAAGAGTGACCCTATTGGGAGTTGGGGAGGGTATGGGCGGTATGTTATCTGGAGCCTTAAT
Source organism: Salmo salar (assembly GCF_965601325.2). Taxonomy (NCBI): domain Eukaryota; kingdom Metazoa; phylum Chordata; class Actinopteri; order Salmoniformes; family Salmonidae; genus Salmo; species Salmo salar. Next base: position 164,785,184 of record NC_138299.1, read on the forward strand.
CAATGTCGAAGCTACGGGTATGGAAACAGTTCCCCTTGAGGGCAAAACCAAACCTGGAGAAGATATTGGTTTGTTACTGACAGACCTAGGGGACAAAGTTGGTGCTTTAATAGCTCCAAGTCTCGGTGCTGGTCGTTGTACCCTTACTAAGGGGGATTGAGTCAGCCTGGATGCCAGAGTGGATGGTAGTGTCTCGGCTAGGACGTGTGGGGAAGACCCTAAAGTTGGTAAGCTTGTCTTGGCTCTGGCTGTGGGACGTGAGGCTGAGGCTGGAGTAGATCGTCTGGCCTGTACTAAAACTGGGTTATTTTCAGTCTCGGGGGTTGTGATAGGAGAAAGGGAATGAACCCTGGTTACTGGTTCTGAAGCACTAGTGGATGGTGGGTCCTCTAACAGTGATTGCACTATGGGGACTGTACTGTCACGTAATTTGTGCTTGTACCTGTGTTGGGCCCAACGAACTGCTGTCTGGAAGGCACTATTGTTAAACGGAAAGCCTGTAGGGGATAAAGTGTTTAGTATTGCCTGGTAATGTTCATGCAAGATATGCATATTTGCTGACATCCAATTTTTTGTATTATCAGCTACTTTCTGCTTTGTCTCTATGTTGGGGGATGATGGTTTAATAAAGTCTGTGAGTTTAGTGACCTGTTTCATCATCCCCGCTGGAAATGTCTGAGTGTTGAGTGCATGTTCAATGATTTGTTTGTGGTGTATAGCTTGTATCAGTTTGAAGTAGGTTTTAGTTGTGTGTTGAGTGGAAGGTGTGTTAGGCCTTATGTGTTGTACTGTAATGTGGGTGTTTGTCTCTCCCTCCTGCGGAAGGGTGTTCAAAACAGTGAATCCATTGCTAAGCATATTTAACCCAGCTAATGTTCAGTCACATACAAGATGGTGGTTGTTGAATTATGCTTACCGCCTTCTGTGGGTGATAGAGCCTGAAAAGAGGGGTATTAGCCCAGGTGGATGTTACAACCAATTTGACTGTTATACCGTTGAAGTGGTGGATTCCTTTAAAGTTTTATGGATTCATTATCCTTTTTGTGTCGGCTGGGAGCGACCCAGGTAGCTTATGTTGTTCGTTGTCTTCTTATCTTCTTAATTTCTGGATTGTCTTTTTAGGTTTTCAGTTGTTGGTTCTTCAGTTGTCTTCGGTTGTTAGTTCTTAAGTTGTATCTTGTTTCCTCCCAATAGCTGGATTAAAATGTACCTTTATTATTAAAAGAATATAATACAAATTTTCAAAAAGCAAATTTCAATGAATTCACTGTGTCAAACGAAAAGGGAAAAAAAGCCTGACGTTTCGCATGTATAATGCTTCTTCAGAGGCTAAGGAGAGCTGTCTTTGAGGAAGGGATATAAATCCCATTTGAAAGGGAAGGGGGGGGGGGGTTTTGGGGGTGGGGGGGGTTCTCAACCAATTACACGAAGGCTATTGGTTCATATTGGCCTCTGTTATTCTTTTTGGAAGAATGATATGTCCTAATTCTAATGTGTCCTAGTCTGATTGGATCTTAAGTAAGTGTTTGCTAATATGCTAGGTTGAGAGGGCATAGGTCAAGAATGTTTAGGCTGATGTGTCAATGTCTGATTGGTCCTAGGCTGATATTAGCTAGTATGATAGGTTGAGAGTCCAAGGGAACCCAGTAATATCAAAAAATAGAGGGGAAAATAGAGTAAAACTCTACATAAAGGAAAAATAAGAGAGAGAAAAAAAAGGAGGGGGAGGGGGAGACATTAAAGTCAATATATATTGTAAGAACAATGATTCTCTCCCATCCAATCTGGGTATTGTGAGAAAGCACACCATTGTTCTTTTTTAAGGATCTATTTAAGATAATCAAAAAGTTCTAAAATTGAAAAATAAGAGTTATCCTGCGATAGGATAGAATGTACCTGCATAGAAGGGAAATCTGTCTAGAAAGGAATCATAAAATGCACTAAAATGCCTGCCGAATCTACCTGGGTTCTAGTGGGTGCGGTTATGTAAATCTGTGTAGGTGTTGCATCATGGGTCTGTCTATACGGAGGGAAAAACCATGAATGGAATCCCTGTCTTTGTCCGTGACTACCATCAGGAGGGGTACTTGCTAGGTTGTAAAAAACAGCAGCAATCAACCAGAAAGCCAGAAAACTGTTAAAAAAAGTTAATAAAATAAATAAGATTTGTATCATTCCAGTCAAAATGTATCCCTACAGAAGCTTGTTAATAAGTCAGCTTTCTGGAGTGCAATGTTTCCTTTATCATGAGCGAATGGTAAATGTATGTTTGATCTTGCCAATAGGTGGAGCTTTGTGTATTGAATATATATAAGAAAAATCTACAGGATAAAAAAGCTTAAAACTTTGATTTCTGTAGAGTCTGAAGCAAAGAATTCACCAAGAGTTTGTCCTTAAAGTAACCGTAGAGGGGGTGGACAGAAAATGTATGAAGTAAAACTGTGACAATAAAACATGCAATAAGAGTTGTACTGATTATTCTGCGGGGTCCCGGGCCGATAAGTGGGAGCGATGGCACTGGCTAGGTTAGGTTTAAGAGGGTTTATGTTTGTGTTGGTGTCAAACCTTAGGTTGCACGGGCCTATTGCACCCCCTACCGGTCCGGAGAAAGTGGGAGGGCATGAGAGACTGAGCGCTCCGAGGGGCCATCCACAACAATTCAAAAGTAGGAGGAGGACAATCATCCAAAAACCACCTGGGAGTAAAATGTTTAACCTTAAACCAAATTTCATATAAAATCACATTAAAACATGCATACCAGATCAATAGGCAACTAAAAAAGAAAAATTGGATTTCCTTTAAAAGTTGAATAAATAATCAAGTAAATAAGATGAAGGAATCACCTGTCATGTTAAAATGTATAATATAATAAAACTCAGCACCAAATACAAAAAAAGACACCACCAGGTTCAGCAATCAAATGCTTCTTTCTTATTATTTTAACCTCCTCCTCGTTCCAGTGGTCCCTCCAGCCCTCTTAATTAGCTCCCCACCCCCTCCCACTATTAGTGTTTTCTATCATTCCTTAATGTTCATGCCCAGTGGAGCCAAAGTATTAAGTTTTGAAATCCACCTGGATTCGGCCGCTTTCCTCTGGCCTGTGGTCCAGGTGGATTTCATCTCCAGACCGGTAATACGGAGGGAGGTGGTTGGATGGGTTTGAAAGTGTTGGACCAGGTGTGTTTGTAAAATGTTTTTTACAATTGTGTAGAGGTGCTGTTTGAGGCGTGTCAAGACTGTGTGACCGGTTTCTCCTATATAAATGTTATGGCATAGTGTGCATGTTATGGCATAGACAATATTAGTGCTTTGAATGGTCATCAGTTGTGAGATAGGACTGGAGGTTTGTGCATGTGGATTTTGAATGTGCGAAAGTTGTCTATAATACTGTTGTTCAATGGGTAGTTTAGGAGTGGGTTTATTGGAAAATTTTGCAAAAATTAAGAGATCCCTTAAGTTGGGGTTTCTGCGGAAAGCTGATATGGGTCTGAATTCCTGAAGTGGGGGAAATGTGCGTTGTGTTTGGGTGAAAGCGGCTTTCAGTCTGGAGTGAAGGAGTCTGTTTACGTCAGAGAAGGTGCTGATAATGGGTATAATGTGGGGTTCTGTGTCTGTTGGGGGAGTGGGAGCAGGGGGTCTGGGAAAGGTCTGAGGGTGGAGGACAGGGATAGGATGGGGGGGATAGGGATACGGACCCAGAATCGGGAAAGGGATAAGGATGGGTGTGGGCTGTTCGCCCAGGTCAGGAGTCAGTACCAGGTCCAGAGTTCTAGCGGGAGCGTTATGAAGGTTAAGGTTATGGTTAGGGTTAGGGTTAAGGTTAAGGTTAGGGTTAAGGTTAGGGTTAAGGTTAGGGTTAAGGTTAGGGTTAAGGTTAGGGTTAAGGTTAAGGTTAAAGTTAGGGTTAAGGTTAAGGTTAAGGTCAGGGTTAAGGTTAAGGTTAGGGTTAGGGTTAAGGTTAAGGTTAAGGTTAGGGTTAAGGTTAAGGTTAGTGTTAGAGGTAGGGTTAGGGGGATCAGGCAGTCTGTTTTGGGGGAAGCCCGCCAGTGTGTTAGCCTTTATGTACCTCAGTGATCTCTTTGAATATCCCCTCTTCCTCAGTGCACTAAAAAGAGTCTGTGTGGCTAGATGAAAGTCTTTCTGTTGTGTACATAGTCTATGGAATCGAATGAGTTGTGATTTTACAATACCAGTGAATGTATGTTTTGGGTGATAACTGGACTTGTGAAGTAAGGCATGTGTGTCTGTGTCTTTAAAGTATACTTTTGTTTGTAAAGAGACTATGTGTGTGTCAGTATCTGGAAAGAATATTGTTGTATCCAGGAAGTTGATTGTATGTTGGTGAATGACATATTTAACAGTTATGGTCGGATGATGATTATTGAGTATTTCAATGAACGTTTTGAAATGTACCAGATCGTGTTCCCACACTCCGAAGATATCATCCAGGTATCGTCTATAAAACATGGGACGCAATGGGCATTTATCTAAGGCTGTCAACTCCCAGTCAGCCATATAAATATTAGCATAGGCTGGGGCAAACTTTTTACCCATTGCCGTCCCATGAATCTGTAAGTAGTGTTTATTATTGAATGTGAAGTCATTGTTTCTTAATCCAAGTTCTAGAAGCTGTAGGAGGTGTGAGTCTGGTCTGTCTGGATCTGGGTATCTCCGGAGTGCAGATTTCACTGCTGCTAAACCTGACAAGATATCTATGTTAGTGTAAAGAGAATCTATATCTATGGTGAAAAGGTATGCATTTGCTGGGACTGGAATGTTGTGAAGAGTGTCTATGAAGTGGTATGTGTCCTTCAGGTAGCTGGGGTGCCTTTGTGAAATGGGGTTGAGGAAGTAGTCAATAAACTCCGCTGCTGGCGAGGACTCACTCCCACAGTCCGACACAATAGGTCTTCCCTTCGGGACCTCAAAAGGGACTGTCCAGGTATCTGGTGTTTGATGTATCTTAGGGAGGAGATAGAAGAGTCTCTGTCTGGGTAAGTCTGGTCCATCTAGATATTCCTTTTGTCTATATGTAATGTATTTATTTTTATAAAGATCTGATATTATCTGTCTAATTTTTATTTGTGTCTGGATCTGTGTAGAAGCAGGGATAGAAGTATAGTGTTGTGTGTTAGAGAGTTGGCGGTGGGCTTCAAAGAGGTACTGTTGGTTGTCCATAATAATTATCTTTGAGCCTTTGTCTGCTGGTTTTATGGTTATATGTTTGTGTTTCCTTAATTTAGCTATGGCTTGTCTTTCTTCTACTGTGATATTCTGCTGTGAAGTTATGGTGGCGGTATGGAATTCTCTGATGATGTGTGTGTTGGTTTTAATAAGTTTCCTAATGGGTGCTGATATTGTCTGTGATTTTGGTTCCCATCTGGATGGAGCTGTGAATGGTAGGGTTTGGTAATCCGATGTATAATCAAAGTGGTCCAAGAGCTTCAGAGCTCTATGATACCTGTAGATGTCCCTCTGGAGGTCCCCATAGTCCGAATGCAGTGGTGTGGGGATAAAAGTGAGTCCCCTCTCCAGCAGCCGAGTCTCAGAAGGTGATAAGTGGAATGTGGATGAAAGATTAAGGATGTTTGTGTCTTGGTGGAGGGGCTGTGATGTAGGCATACCCTCCCCCACTATTTTAGCTGTTCCATCCAATGTTGGAGTATTTTTGCCCCTGTGTCTGGTGTCCAGTGTATGTTATCTTTCTCTGTGTGGAAATCTAAATGGTGGATTTCTAATAGGGGGTTGTAGTGTGTGGCGATGTGTGAATTAATATATTTCAACATGGTTTGTTGTTTCTCTGACAGGTGAGGAGAGTAGTTAATGATGGGGAAGTAAATGGTTGCATTGGGATACATCACTGTTGCTTTACTGTGGAGTGATTGCAGTTGTCCTATGGGTGTTTGTTTCTGTGTTTGATCTTTGTTGTTCAGGCCCAGAGACAGCACAACCACCTTGGTGTTAGGATTTGGGGTAGATTTTGCCAATACCCCAGTAATGTGGTGGAACTGTGCTCCAGGATAACTGTCAATTTGGATGTGTTTGTACGGATGGTAGGGTATTCTTTTCAAGTTTGAATCTCCAATGATGGCAATCGGTTTGAGAGATTTTATTTTCCAGTCATAAATTTTTCTATTGGTCATATCATGTCTAGTTGGCTGGTACAAGAATGGGGGGGTGGCTGGGGATGTTGGGGTAGAGTGTCTAGGTGAAGGCAGAGGGGAGAGTCTCACAGTTGGCTCTGAAAGAACCCTATTTTTTGGAGACAGACTAAGTGGGGTGGGTAAGAGGTATCTGGTGTGTGGAGAGGTAAGTATTGGGGAAGGTTCAGACAGGAAACTGTTGGGATTGATTTTCCCTTTGTTTTCTCCCATCATCACAACTTTTTCCACCTTTACTCCTCTTTCCATAATCACCGCCTCAGCAGGGTTAGGGTGTATATTTGGTTGAGCCTCTGTGGGAGCAAGAGTGGAAATGTTAGTTTCTGACCCAGAGAGGTCAGAAATGTTTAGATCGGATTGAATCGCTACATTGCTGATAATTGGTGTTTGGGGTGGTTGTGCGGTCTCCATTGCTCTAGTCAATGTGGGGGCACTCCAGGAGTCAAGTTGGCTGCAGGGTCTGTGTATCACCTGCGCCTGGACTGTGATGGTCTTGGTCTGGGCTATGGTGTGCTTTGTCTGTACCATAATTGACTGGAGAGTGGGAAATTCTTCCTCTCTAAGTTCAAAGTCTACTATGAATTCATCAAGGTCAGGTGGTGGGGAAGTGAACTGGGGGTAGGCAAGAGTGACCCTATTGGGAGTTGGGGAGGGTATGGGCGGTATGTTATCTGGAGCCTTAATCAATGTCGAAGCTACGGGTATGGAAACAGTTCCCCTTGAGGGCAAAACCAAACCTGGAGAAGATATTGGTTTGTTACTGACAGACCTAGGGGACAAAGTTGGTGCTTTAATAGCTCCAAGTCTCGGTGCTGGTCGTTGTACCCTTACTAAGGGGGATTGAGTCAGCCTGGATGCCAGAGTGGATGGTAGTGTCTCGGCTAGGACGTGTGGGGAAGACCCTAAAGTTGGTAAGCTTGTCTTGGCTCTGGCTGTGGGACGTGAGGCTGAGGCTGGAGTAGATCGTCTGGCCTGTACTAAAACTGGGTTATTTTCAGTCTCGGGGGTTGTGATAGGAGAAAGGGAATGAACCCTGGTTACTGGTTCTGAAGCACTAGTGGATGGTGGGTCCTCTAACAGTGATTGCACTATGGGGACTGTACTGTCACGTAATTTGTGCTTGTACCTGTGTTGGGCCCAACGAACTGCTGTCTGGAAGGCACTATTGTTAAACGGAAAGCCTGTAGGGGATAAAGTGTTTAGTATTGCCTGGTAATGTTCATGCAAGATATGCATATTTGCTGACATCCAATTTTTTGTATTATCAGCTACTTTCTGCTTTGTCTCTATGTTGGGGGATGATGGTTTAATAAAGTCTGTGAGTTTAGTGACCTGTTTCATCATCCCCGCTGGAAATGTCTGAGTGTTGAGTGCATGTTCAATGATTTGTTTGTGGTGTATAGCTTGTATCAGTTTGAAGTAGGTTTTAGTTGTGTGTTGAGTGGAAGGTGTGTTAGGCCTTATGTGTTGTACTGTAATGTGGGTGTTTGTCTCTCCCTCCTGCGGAAGGGTGTTCAAAACAGTGAATCCATTGCTAAGCATATTTAACCCAGCTAATGTTCAGTCACATACAAGATGGTGGTTGTTGAATTATGCTTACCGCCTTCTGTGGGTGATAGAGCCTGAAAAGAGGGGTATTAGCCCAGGTGGATGTTACAACCAATTTGACTGTTATACCGTTGAAGTGGTGGATTCCTTTAAAGTTTTATGGATTCATTATCCTTTTTGTGTCGGCTGGGAGCGACCCAGGTAGCTTATGTTGTTCGTTGTCTTCTTATCTTCTTAATTTCTGGATTGTCTTTTTAGGTTTTCAGTTGTTGGTTCTTCAGTTGTCTTCGGTTGTTAGTTCTTAAGTTGTATCTTGTTTCCTCCCAATAGCTGGATTAAAATGTACCTTTATTATTAAAAGAATATAATACAAATTTTCAAAAAGCAAATTTCAATGAATTCACTGTGTCAAACGAAAAGGGAAAAAAAGCCTGACGTTTCGCATGTATAATGCTTCTTCAGAGGCTAAGGAGAGCTGTCTTTGAGGAAGGGATATAAATCCCATTTGAAAGGGAAGGGGGGGGGGGGTTTTGGGGGTGGGGGGGGGTTCTCAACCAATTACACGAAGGCTATTGGTTCATATTGGCCTCTGTTATTCTTTTTGGAAGAATGATATGTCCTAATTCTAATGTGTCCTAGTCTGATTGGATCTTAAGTAAGTGTTTGCTAATATGCTAGGTTGAGAGGGCATAGGTCAAGAATGTTTAGGCTGATGTGTCAATGTCTGATTGGTCCTAGGCTGATATTAACTAGTATGATAGGTTGAGAGTCCAAGGGAACCCAGTAATATCAAAAAATAGAGGGGAAAATAGAGTAAAACTCTACATAAAGGAAAAATAAGAGAGAGAAAAAAAAGGAGGGGGAGGGGGAGACATTAAAGTCAATATATATTGTAAGAACAATGATTCTCTCCCATCCAATCTGGGTATTGTGAGAAAGCACACCATTGTTCTTTTTTAAGGATCTATTTAAGATAATCAAAAAGTTCTAAAATTGAAAAATAAGAGTTATCCTGCGATAGGATAGAATGTACCTGCATAGAAGGGAAATCTGTCTAGAAAGGAATCATAAAATGCACTAAAATGCCTGCCGAATCTACCTGGGTTCTAGTGGGTGCGGTTATGTAAATCTGTGTAGGTGTTGCATCATGGGTCTGTCTATACGGAGGGAAAAACCATGAATGGAATCCCTGTCTTTGTCCGTGACTACCATCAGGAGGGGTACTTGCTAGGTTGTAAAAAACAGCAGCAATCAACCAGAAAGCCAGAAAACTGTTAAAAAAAGTTAATAAAATAAATAAGATTTGTATCATTCCAGTCAAAATGTATCCCTACAGAAGCTTGTTAATAAGTCAGCTTTCTGGAGTGCAATGTTTCCTTTATCATGAGCGAATGGTAAATGTATGTTTGATCTTGCCAATAGGTGGAGCTTTGTGTATTGAATATATATAAGAAAAATCTACAGGATAAAAAAGCTTAAAACTTTGATTTCTGTAGAGTCTGAAGCAAAGAATTCACCAAGAGTTTGTCCTTAAAGTAACCGTAGAGGGGGTGGACAGAAAATGTATGAAGTAAAACTGTGACAATAAAACATGCAATAAGAGTTGTACTGATTATTCTGCGGGGTCCCGGGCCGATAAGTGGGAGCGATGGCACTGGCTAGGTTAGGTTTAAGAGGGTTTATGTTTGTGTTGGTGTCAAACCTTAGGTTGCACGGGCCTATTGCACCCCCTACCGGTCCGGAGAAAGTGGGAGGGCATGAGAGACTGAGCGCTCCGAGGGGCCATCCACAACAATTCAAAAGTAGGAGGAGGACAATCATCCAAAAACCACCTGGGAGTAAAATGTTTAACCTTAAACCAAATTTCATATAAAATCACATTAAAACATGCATACCAGATCAATAGGCAACTAAAAAAGAAAAATTGGATTTCCTTTAAAAGTTGAATAAATAATCAAGTAAATAAGATGAAGGAATCACCTGTCATGTTAAAATGTATAATATAATAAAACTCAGCACCAAATACAAAAAAAGACACCACCAGGTTCAGCAATCAAATGCTTCTTTCTTATTATTTTAACCTCCTCCTCGTTCCAGTGGTCCCTCCAGCCCTCTTAATTAGCTCCCCACCCCCTCCCACTATTAGTGTTTTCTATCATTCCTTAATGTTCATGCCCAGTGGAGCCAAAGTATTAAGTTTTGAAATCCACCTTGATTCGGCCGCTTTCCTCTGGCCTGTGGTCCAGGTGGATTTCATCTCCAGACCGGTAATACGGAGGGAGGTGGTTGGATGGGTTTGAAAGTGTTTGACCAGGTGTGTTTGTAAAATGTTTTTTACAATTGTGTAGAGGTGCTGTTTGAGGCGTGTCAAGACTGTGTGACCGGTTTCTCCTATATAAATGTTATGGCATAGTGTGCATGTTATGGCATAGACAATATTAGTGCTTTGAATGGTCATCAGTTGTGAGATAGGACTGGAGGTTTGTGCATGTGGATTTTGAATGTGCGAAAGTTGTCTATAATACTGTTGTTCAATGGGTAGTTTAGGAGTGGGTTTATTGGAAAATTTTGCAAAAATTAAGAGATCCCTTAAGTTGGGGTTTCTGCGGAAAGCTGATATGGGTCTGAATTCCTGAAGTGGGGGAAATGTGCGTTGTGTTTGGGTGAAAGCGGCTTTCAGTCTGGAGTGAAGGAGTCTGTTTACGTCAGAGAAGGTGCTGATAATGGGTATAATGTGGGGTTCTGTGTCTGTTGGGGGAGTGGGAGCAGGTGGTCTGGGAAAGGTCTGAGGGTGGAGGACAGGGATAGGATGGGGGGGATAGGGATACGGACCCAGAATCGGGAAAGGGATAAGGATGGGTGTGGGCTGTTCGCCCAGGTCAGGAGTCAGTACCAGGTCCAGAGTTCTAGCGGGAGCGTTATGAAGGTTAAGGTTATGGTTAGGGTTAGGGTTAAGGTTAAGGTTAGGGTTAAGGTTAGGGTTAAGGTTAGGGTTAAGGTTAGGGTTAAGGTTAGGGTTAAGGTTAAGGTTAAAGTTAGGGTTAAGGTTAAGGTTAAGGTCAGGGTTAAGGTTAGGGTTAGGGTTAGGGTTAGGGGTTAGGGTTAGGGTTAGGGTTAGGGTTGGGTTGGGGTTGGGGTTGGGGTTGGGGTTAGGGTTAGGGTTAGGGTTAGGGGTTAGGGGTTAGGGGTTAGGGTTAGGGTTAGGGTTAGGGTTAGGGTTTAGGGTTAGGGTTAGGGTTAGGGTTAGGGTTAGGGTTTAGGGTTAGGGTTAGGGTTAGGGTTAGGGTTAGGGTTAGGGGTTAGGGGTTAGGGTTAGGGTTAGGGTTAGGGGTTAGGGTTAGGGTTAGGGTTAGGTTTAAGAGGGTTTATGTTTGTGTTGGTGTCAAACCTTAGGTTGCACGGGCCTATTGCACCCCCTACCGGTCCGGAGAAAGTGGGAGGGCATGAGAGACTGAGCGCTCCGAGGGGCCATCCACAACAATTCAAAAGTAGGAGGAGGACAATCATCCAAAAACCACCTGGGAGTAAAATGTTTAACCTTAAACCAAATTTCATATAAAATCACATTAAAACATGCATACCAGATCAATAGGCAACTAAAAAAGAAAAATTGGATTTCCTTTAAAAGTTGAATAAATAATCAAGTAAATAAGATGAAGGAATCACCTGTCATGTTAAAATGTATAATATAATAAAACTCAGCACCAAATACAAAAAAAGACACCACCAGGTTCAGCAATCAAATGCTTCTTTCTTATTATTTTAACCTCCTCCTCGTTCCAGTGGTCCCTCCAGCCCTCTTAATTAGCTCCCCACCCCCTCCCACTATTAGTGTTTTCTATCATTCCTTAATGTTCATGCCCAGTGGAGCCAAAGTATTAAGTTTTGAAATCCACCTGGATTCGGCCGCTTTCCTCTGGCCTGTGGTCCAGGTGGATTTCATCTCCAGACCGGTAATACGGAGGGAGGTGGTTGGATGGGTTTGAAAGTGTTGGACCAGGTGTGTTTGTAAAATGTTTTTTACAATTGTGTAGAGGTGCTGTTTGAGGCGTGTCAAGACTGTGTGACCGGTTTCTCCTATATAAATGTTATGGCATAGTGTGCATGTTATGGCATAGACAATATTAGTGCTTTGAATGGTCATCAGTTGTGAGATAGGACTGGAGGTTTGTGCATGTGGATTTTGAATGTGCGAAAGTTGTCTGTAATACTGTTGTTCAATGGGTAGTTTAGGAGTGGGTTTATTGGAAAATTTTGCAAAAATTAAGAGATCCCTAAAGTTGGGGTTTCTGCGGAAAGCTGATATGGGTCTGAATTCCTGAAGTGGGGGAAATGTGCGTTGTGTTTGGGTGAAAGCGGCTTTCAGTCTGGAGTGAAGGAGTCTGTTTACGTCAGAGAAGGTGCTGATAATGGGTATAATGTGGGGTTCTGTGTCTGTTGGGGGAGTGGGAGCAGGGGGTCTGGGAAAGGTCTGAGGGTGGAGGACAGGGATAGGATGGGGGGGATAGGGATACGGACCCAGAATCGGGAAAGGGATAAGGATGGGTGTGGGCTGTTCGCCCAGGTCAGGAGTCAGTACCAGGTCCAGAGTTCTAGCGGGAGCGTTATGAAGGTTAAGGTTAAGGTCAGGGTTAAGGTTAAGGTTAGGGTTAGGGTTAAGGTTAAGGTTAAGGTTAGGGTTAAGGTTAAGGTTAGTGTTAGAGGTAGGGTTAGGGGGATCAGGCAATCTGTTTTGGGGGAAGCCCGCCAGTGTGTTAGCCTTTATGTACCTCAGTGATCTCTTTGAATATCCCCTCTTCCTCAGTGCACTAAAAAGAGTCTGTGTGGCTAGATGAAAGTCTTTCTGTTGTGTACATAGTCTATGGAATCGAATGAGTTGTGATTTTACAATACCAGTGAATGTATGTTTTGGGTGATAACTGGACTTGTGAAGTAAGGCATGTGTGTCTGTGTCTTTAAAGTATACTTTTGTTTGTAAAGAGACTATGTGTGTGTCAGTATCTGGAAAGAATATTGTTGTATCCAGGAAGTTGATTGTATGTTGGTGAATGACATATTTAACAGTTATGGTCGGATGATGATTATTGAGTATTTCAATGAACGTTTTGAAATGTACCAGATCGTGTTCCCACACTCCGAAGATATCATCCAGGTATCGTCTATAAAACATGGGACGCAATGGGCATTTATCTAAGGCTGTCAACTCCCAGTCAGCCATATAAATATTAGCATAGGCTGGGGCAAACTTTTTACCCATTGCCGTCCCATGAATCTGTAAGTAGTGTTTATTATTGAATGTGAAGTCATTGTTTCTTAATCCAAGTTCTAGAAGCTGTAGGAGGTGTGAGTCTGGTCTGTCTGGATCTGGGTATCTCCGGAGTGCAGATTTCACTGCTGCTAAACCTGACAAGATATCTATGTTAGTGTAAAGAGAATCTATATCTATGGTGAAAAGGTATGCATTTGCTGGGACTGGAATGTTGTGAAGAGTGTCTATGAAGTGGTATGTGTCCTTCAGGTAGCTGGGGTGCCTTTGTGAAATGGGGTTGAGGAAGTAGTCAATAAACTCCGCTGCTGGCGAGGACTCACTCCCACAGTCCGACACAATAGGTCTTCCCTTCGGGACCTCAAAAGGGACTGTCCAGGTATCTGGTGTTTGATGTATCTTAGGGAGGAGATAGAAGAGTCTCTGTCTGGGTAAGTCTGGTCCATCTAGATATTCCTTTTGTCTATATGTAATGTATTTATTTTTATAAAGATCTGATATTATCTGTCTAATTTTTATTTGTGTCTGGATCTGTGTAGAAGCAGGGATAGAAGTATAGTGTTGTGTGTTAGAGAGTTGGCGGTGGGCTTCAAAGAGGTACTGTTGGTTGTCCATAATAATTATCTTTGAGCCTTTGTCTGCTGGTTTTATGGTTATATGTTTGTGTTTCCTTAATTTAGCTATGGCTTGTCTTTCTTCTACTGTGATATTCTGCTGTGAAGTTATGGTGGCGGTATGGAATTCTCTGATGATGTGTGTGTTGGTTTTAATAAGTTTCCTAATGGGTGCTGATATTGTCTGTGATTTTGGTTCCCATCTGGATGGAGCTGTGAATGGTAGGGTTTGGTAATCCGATGTATAATCAAAGTGGTCCAAGAGCTTCAGAGCTCTATGATACCTGTAGATGTCCCTCTGGAGGTCCCCATAGTCCGAATGCAGTGGTGTGGGGATAAAAGTGAGTCCCCTCTCCAGCAGCCGAGTCTCAGAAGGTGATAAGTGGAATGTGGATGAAAGATTAAGGATGTTTGTGTCTTGGTGGAGGGGCTGTGATGTAGGCATACCCTCCCCCACTATTTTAGCTGTTCCATCCAATGTTGGAGTATTTTTGCCCCTGTGTCTGGTGTCCAGTGTATGTTATCTTTCTCTGTGTGGAAATCTAAATGGTGGATTTCTAATAGGGGGTTGTAGTGTGTGGCGATGTGTGAATTAATATATTTCAACATGGTTTGTTGTTTCTCTGACAGGTGAGGAGAGTAGTTAATGATGGGGAAGTAAATGGTTGCATTGGGATACATCACTGTTGCTTTACTGTGGAGTGATTGCAGTTGTCCTATGGGTGTTTGTTTCTGTGTTTGATCTTTGTTGTTCAGGCCCAGAGACAGCACAACCACCTTGGTGTTAGGATTTGGGGTAGATTTTGCCAATACCCCAGTAATGTGGTGGAACTGTGCTCCAGGATAACTGTCAATTTGGATGTGTTTGTACGGATGGTAGGGTATTCTTTTCAAGTTTGAATCTCCAATGATGGCAATCGGTTTGAGAGATTTTATTTTCCAGTCATAAATTTTTCTATTGGTCATATCATGTCTAGTTGGCTGGTACAAGAATGGGGGGGTGGCTGGGGATGTTGGGGTAGAGTGTCTAGGTGAAGGCAGAGGGGAGAGTCTCACAGTTGGCTCTGAAAGAACCCTATTTTTTGGAGACAGACTAAGTGGGGTGGGTAAGAGGTATCTGGTGTGTGGAGAGGTAAGTATTGGGGAAGGTTCAGACAGGAAACTGTTGGGATTGATTTTCCCTTTGTTTTCTCCCATCATCACAACTTTTTCCACCTTTACTCCTCTTTCCATAATCACCGCCTCAGCAGGGTTAGGGTGTATATTTGGTTGAGCCTCTGTGGGAGCAAGAGTGGAAATGTTAGTTTCTGACCCAGAGAGGTCAGAAATGTTTAGATCGGATTGAATCGCTACATTGCTGATAATTGGTGTTTGGGGTGGTTGTGCGGTCTCCATTGCTCTAGTCAATGTGGGGGCACTCCAGGAGTCAAGTTGGCTGCAGGGTCTGTGTATCACCTGCGCCTGGACTGTGATGGTCTTGGTCTGGGCTATGGTGTGCTTTGTCTGTACCATAATTGACTGGAGAGTGGGAAATTCTTCCTCTCTAAGTTCAAAGTCTACTATGAATTCATCAAGGTCAGGTGGTGGGGAAGTGAACTGGGGGTAGGCAAGAGTGACCCTATTGGGAGTTGGGGAGGGTATGGGCGGTATGTTATCTGGAGCCTTAATCAATGTCGAAGCTACGGGTATGGAAACAGTTCCCCTTGAGGGCAAAACCAAACCTGGAGAAGATATTGGTTTGTTACTGACAGACCTAGGGGACAAAGTTGGTGCTTTAATAGCTCCAAGTCTCGGTGCTGGTCGTTGTACCCTTACTAAGGGGGATTGAGTCAGCCTGGATGCCAGAGTGGATGGTAGTGTCTCGGCTAGGACGTGTGGGGAAGACCCTAAAGTTGGTAAGCTTGTCTTGGCTCTGGCTGTGGGACGTGAGGCTGAGGCTGGAGTAGATCGTCTGGCCTGTACTAAAACTGGGTTATTTTCAGTCTCGGGGGTTGTGATAGGAGAAAGGGAATGAACCCTGGTTACTGGTTCTGAAGCACTAGTGGATGGTGGGTCCTCTAACAGTGATTGCACTATGGGGACTGTACTGTCACGTAATTTGTGCTTGTACCTGTGTTGGGCCCAACGAACTGCTGTCTGGAAGGCACTATTGTTAAACGGAAAGCCTGTAGGGGATAAAGTGTTTAGTATTGCCTGGTAATGTTCATGCAAGATATGCATATTTGCTGACATCCAATTTTTTGTATTATCAGCTACTTTCTGCTTTGTCTCTATGTTGGGGGATGATGGTTTAATAAAGTCTGTGAGTTTAGTGACCTGTTTCATCATCCCCGCTGGAAATGTCTGAGTGTTGAGTGCATGTTCAATGATTTGTTTGTGGTGTATAGCTTGTATCAGTTTGAAGTAGGTTTTAGTTGTGTGTTGAGTGGAAGGTGTGTTAGGCCTTATGTGTTGTACTGTAATGTGGGTGTTTGTCTCTCCCTCCTGCGGAAGGGTGTTCAAAACAGTGAATCCATTGCTAAGCATATTTAACCCAGCTAATGTTCAGTCACATACAAGATGGTGGTTGTTGAATTATGCTTACCGCCTTCTGTGGGTGATAGAGCCTGAAAAGAGGGGTATTAGCCCAGGTGGATGTTACAACCAATTTGACTGTTATACCGTTGAAGTGGTGGATTCCTTTAAAGTTTTATGGATTCATTATCCTTTTTGTGTCGGCTGGGAGCGACCCAGGTAGCTTATGTTGTTCGTTGTCTTCTTATCTTCTTAATTTCTGGATTGTCTTTTTAGGTTTTCAGTTGTTGGTTCTTCAGTTGTCTTCGGTTGTTAGTTCTTAAGTTGTATCTTGTTTCCTCCCAATAGCTGGATTAAAATGTACCTTTATTATTAAAAGAATATAATACAAATTTTCAAAAAGCAAATTTCAATGAATTCACTGTGTCAAACGAAAAGGGAAAAAAAGCCTGACGTTTCGCATGTATAATGCTTCTTCAGAGGCTAAGGAGAGCTGTCTTTGAGGAAGGGATATAAATCCCATTTGAAAGGGAAGGGGGGGGGGGTTTTGGGGGTGGGGGGGGTTCTCAACCAATTACACGAAGGCTATTGGTTCATATTGGCCTCTGTTATTCTTTTTGGAAGAATGATATGTCCTAATTCTAATGTGTCCTAGTCTGATTGGATCTTAAGTAAGTGTTTGCTAATATGCTAGGTTGAGAGGGCATAGGTCAAGAATGTTTAGGCTGATGTGTCAATGTCTGATTGGTCCTAGGCTGATATTAGCTAGTATGATAGGTTGAGAGTCCAAGGGAACCCAGTAATATCAAAAAATAGAGGGGAAAATAGAGTAAAACTCTACATAAAGGAAAAATAAGAGAGAGAAAAAAAAGGAGGGGGAGGGGGAGACATTAAAGTCAATATATATTGTAAGAACAATGATTCTCTCCCATCCAATCTGGGTATTGTGAGAAAGCACACCATTGTTCTTTTTTAAGGATCTATTTAAGATAATCAAAAAGTTCTAAAATTGAAAAATAAGAGTTATCCTGCGATAGGATAGAATGTACCTGCATAGAAGGGAAATCTGTCTAGAAAGGAATCATAAAATGCACTAAAATGCCTGCCGAATCTACCTGGGTTCTAGTGGGTGCGGTTATGTAAATCTGTGTAGGTGTTGCATCATGGGTCTGTCTATACGGAGGGAAAAACCATGAATGGAATCCATGTCTTTGTCCGTGACTACCATCAGGAGGGGTACTTGCTAGGTTGTAAAAAACAGCAGCAATCAACCAGAAAGCCAGAAAACTGTTAAAAAAAGTTAATAAAATAAATAAGATTTGTATCATTCCAGTCAAAATGTATCCCTACAGAAGCTTGTTAATAAGTCAGCTTTCTGGAGTGCAATGTTTCCTTTATCATGAGCGAATGGTAAATGTATGTTTGATCTTGCCAATAGGTGGAGCTTTGTGTATTGAATATATATAAGAAAAATCTACAGGATAAAAAAGCTTAAAACTTTGATTTCTGTAGAGTCTGAAGCAAAGAATTCACCAAGAGTTTGTCCTTAAAGTAACCGTAGAGGGGGTGGACAGAAAATGTATGAAGTAAAACTGTGACAATAAAACATGCAATAAGAGTTGTACTGATTATTCTGCGGGGTCCCGGGCCGATAAGTGGGAGCGATGGCACTGGCTAGGTTAGGTTTAAGAGGGTTTATGTTTGTGTTGGTGTCAAACCTTAGGTTGCACGGGCCTATTGCACCCCCTACCGGTCCGGAGAAAGTGGGAGGGCATGAGAGACTGAGCGCTCCGAGGGGCCATCCACAACAATTCAAAAGTAGGAGGAGGACAATCATCCAAAAACCACCTGGGAGTAAAATGTTTAACCTTAAACCAAATTTCATATAAAATCACATTAAAACATGCATACCAGATCAATAGGCAACTAAAAAAGAAAAATTGGATTTCCTTTAAAAGTTGAATAAATAATCAAGTAAATAAGATGAAGGAATCACCTGTCATGTTAAAATGTATAATATAATAAAACTCAGCACCAAATACAAAAAAAGACACCACCAGGTTCAGCAATCAAATGCTTCTTTCTTATTATTTTAACCTCCTCCTCGTTCCAGTGGTCCCTCCAGCCCTCTTAATTAGCTCCCCACCCCCTCCCACTATTAGTGTTTTCTATCATTCCTTAATGTTCATGCCCAGTGGAGCCAAAGTATTAAGTTTTGAAATCCACCTGGATTCGGCCGCTTTCCTCTGGCCTGTGGTCCAGGTGGATTTCATCTCCAGACCGGTAATACGGAGGGAGGTGGTTGGATGGGTTTGAAAGTGTTGGACCAGGTGTGTTTGTAAAATGTTTTTTACAATTGTGTAGAGGTGCTGTTTGAGGCGTGTCAAGACTGTGTGACCGGTTTCTCCTATATAAATGTTATGGCATAGTGTGCATGTTATGGCATAGACAATATTAGTGCTTTGAATGGTCATCAGTTGTGAGATAGGACTGGAGGTTTGTGCATGTGGATTTTGAATGTGCGAAAGTTGTCTATAATACTGTTGTTCAATGGGTAGTTTAGGAGTGGGTTTATTGGAAAATTTTGCAAAAATTAAGAGATCCCTTAAGTTGGGGTTTCTGCGGAAAGCTGATATGGGTCTGAATTCCTGAAGTGGGGGAAATGTGCGTTGTGTTTGGGTGAAAGCGGCTTTCAGTCTGGAGTGAAGGAGTCTGTTTACGTCAGAGAAGGTGCTGATAATGGGTATAATGTGGGGTTCTGTGTCTGTTGGGGGAGTGGGAGCAGGGGGTCTGGGAAAGGTCTGAGGGTGGAGGACAGGGATAGGATGGGGGGGATAGGGATACGGACCCAGAATCGGGAAAGGGATAAGGATGGGTGTGGGCTGTTCGCCCAGGTCAGGAGTCAGTACCAGGTCCAGAGTTCTAGCGGGAGCGTTATGAAGGTTAAGGTTATGGTTAGGGTTAGGGTTAAGGTTAAGGTTAGGGTTAAGGTTAGGGTTAAGGTTAGGGTTAAGGTTAGGGTTAAGGTTAGGGTTAAGGTTAAGGTTAAAGTTAGGGTTAAGGTTAAGGTTAAGGTCAGGGTTAAGGTTAAGGTTAGGGTTAGGGTTAAGGTTAAGGTTAAGGTTAGGGTTAAGGTTAAGGTTAGTGTTAGAGGTAGGGTTAGGGGGATCAGGCAGTCTGTTTTGGGGGAAGCCCGCCAGTGTGTTAGCCTTTATGTACCTCAGTGATCTCTTTGAATATCCCCTCTTCCTCAGTGCACTAAAAAGAGTCTGTGTGGCTAGATGAAAGTCTTTCTGTTGTGTACATAGTCTATGGAATCGAATGAGTTGTGATTTTACAATACCAGTGAATGTATGTTTTGGGTGATAACTGGACTTGTGAAGTAAGGCATGTGTGTCTGTGTCTTTAAAGTATACTTTTGTTTGTAAAGAGACTATGTGTGTGTCAGTATCTGGAAAGAATATTGTTGTATCCAGGAAGTTGATTGTATGTTGGTGAATGACATATTTAACAGTTATGGTCGGATGATGATTATTGAGTATTTCAATGAACGTTTTGAAATGTACCAGATCGTGTTCCCACACTCCGAAGATATCATCCAGGTATCGTCTATAAAACATGGGACGCAATGGGCATTTATCTAAGGCTGTCAACTCCCAGTCAGCCATATAAATATTAGCATAGGCTGGGGCAAACTTTTTACCCATTGCCGTCCCATGAATCTGTAAGTAGTGTTTATTATTGAATGTGAAGTCATTGTTTCTTAATCCAAGTTCTAGAAGCTGTAGGAGGTGTGAGTCTGGTCTGTCTGGATCTGGGTATCTCCGGAGTGCAGATTTCACTGCTGCTAAACCTGACAAGATATCTATGTTAGTGTAAAGAGAATCTATATCTATGGTGAAAAGGTATGCATTTGCTGGGACTGGAATGTTGTGAAGAGTGTCTATGAAGTGGTATGTGTCCTTCAGGTAGCTGGGGTGCCTTTGTGAAATGGGGTTGAGGAAGTAGTCAATAAACTCCGCTGCTGGCGAGGACTCACTCCCACAGTCCGACACAATAGGTCTTCCCTTCGGGACCTCAAAAGGGACTGTCCAGGTATCTGGTGTTTGATGTATCTTAGGGAGGAGATAGAAGAGTCTCTGTCTGGGTAAGTCTGGTCCATCTAGATATTCCTTTTGTCTATATGTAATGTATTTATTTTTATAAAGATCTGATATTATCTGTCTAATTTTTATTTGTGTCTGGATCTGTGTAGAAGCAGGGATAGAAGTATAGTGTTGTGTGTTAGAGAGTTGGCGGTGGGCTTCAAAGAGGTACTGTTGGTTGTCCATAATAATTATCTTTGAGCCTTTGTCTGCTGGTTTTATGGTTATATGTTTGTGTTTCCTTAATTTAGCTATGGCTTGTCTTTCTTCTACTGTGATATTCTGCTGTGAAGTTATGGTGGCGGTATGGAATTCTCTGATGATGTGTGTGTTGGTTTTAATAAGTTTCCTAATGGGTGCTGATATTGTCTGTGATTTTGGTTCCCATCTGGATGGAGCTGTGAATGGTAGGGTTTGGTAATCCGATGTATAATCAAAGTGGTCCAAGAGCTTCAGAGCTCTATGATACCTGTAGATGTCCCTCTGGAGGTCCCCATAGTCCGAATGCAGTGGTGTGGGGATAAAAGTGAGTCCCCTCTCCAGCAGCCGAGTCTCAGAAGGTGATAAGTGGAATGTGGATGAAAGATTAAGGATGTTTGTGTCTTGGTGGAGGGGCTGTGATGTAGGCATACCCTCCCCCACTATTTTAGCTGTTCCATCCAATGTTGGAGTATTTTTGCCCCTGTGTCTGGTGTCCAGTGTATGTTATCTTTCTCTGTGTGGAAATCTAAATGGTGGATTTCTAATAGGGGGTTGTAGTGTGTGGCGATGTGTGAATTAATATATTTCAACATGGTTTGTTGTTTCTCTGACAGGTGAGGAGAGTAGTTAATGATGGGGAAGTAAATGGTTGCATTGGGATACATCACTGTTGCTTTACTGTGGAGTGATTGCAGTTGTCCTATGGGTGTTTGTTTCTGTGTTTGATCTTTGTTGTTCAGGCCCAGAGACAGCACAACCACCTTGGTGTTAGGATTTGGGGTAGATTTTGCCAATACCCCAGTAATGTGGTGGAACTGTGCTCCAGGATAACTGTCAATTTGGATGTGTTTGTACGGATGGTAGGGTATTCTTTTCAAGTTTGAATCTCCAATGATGGCAATCGGTTTGAGAGATTTTATTTTCCAGTCATAAATTTTTCTATTGGTCATATCATGTCTAGTTGGCTGGTACAAGAATGGGGGGGTGGCTGGGGATGTTGGGGTAGAGTGTCTAGGTGAAGGCAGAGGGGAGAGTCTCACAGTTGGCTCTGAAAGAACCCTATTTTTTGGAGACAGACTAAGTGGGGTGGGTAAGAGGTATCTGGTGTGTGGAGAGGTAAGTATTGGGGAAGGTTCAGACAGGAAACTGTTGGGATTGATTTTCCCTTTGTTTTCTCCCATCATCACAACTTTTTCCACCTTTACTCCTCTTTCCATAATCACCGCCTCAGCAGGGTTAGGGTGTATATTTGGTTGAGCCTCTGTGGGAGCAAGAGTGGAAATGTTAGTTTCTGACCCAGAGAGGTCAGAAATGTTTAGATCGGATTGAATCGCTACATTGCTGATAATTGGTGTTTGGGGTGGTTGTGCGGTCTCCATTGCTCTAGTCAATGTGGGGGCACTCCAGGAGTCAAGTTGGCTGCAGGGTCTGTGTATCACCTGCGCCTGGACTGTGATGGTCTTGGTCTGGGCTATGGTGTGCTTTGTCTGTACCATAATTGACTGGAGAGTGGGAAATTCTTCCTCTCTAAGTTCAAAGTCTACTATGAATTCATCAAGGTCAGGTGGTGGGGAAGTGAACTGGGGGTAGGCAAGAGTGACCCTATTGGGAGTTGGGGAGGGTATGGGCGGTATGTTATCTGGAGCCTTAATCAATGTCGAAGCTACGGGTATGGAAACAGTTCCCCTTGAGGGCAAAACCAAACCTGGAGAAGATATTGGTTTGTTACTGACAGACCTAGGGGACAAAGTTGGTGCTTTAATAGCTCCAAGTCTCGGTGCTGGTCGTTGTACCCTTACTAAGGGGGATTGAGTCAGCCTGGATGCCAGAGTGGATGGTAGTGTCTCGGCTAGGACGTGTGGGGAAGACCCTAAAGTTGGTAAGCTTGTCTTGGCTCTGGCTGTGGGACGTGAGGCTGAGGCTGGAGTAGATCGTCTGGCCTGTACTAAAACTGGGTTATTTTCAGTCTCGGGGGTTGTGATAGGAGAAAGGGAATGAACCCTGGTTACTGGTTCTGAAGCACTAGTGGATGGTGGGTCCTCTAACAGTGATTGCACTATGGGGACTGTACTGTCACGTAATTTGTGCTTGTACCTGTGTTGGGCCCAACGAACTGCTGTCTGGAAGGCACTATTGTTAAACGGAAAGCCTGTAGGGGATAAAGTGTTTAGTATTGCCTGGTAATGTTCATGCAAGATATGCATATTTGCTGACATCCAATTTTTTGTATTATCAGCTACTTTCTGCTTTGTCTCTATGTTGGGGGATGATGGTTTAATAAAGTCTGTGAGTTTAGTGACCTGTTTCATCATCCCCGCTGGAAATGTCTGAGTGTTGAGTGCATGTTCAATGATTTGTTTGTGGTGTATAGCTTGTATCAGTTTGAAGTAGGTTTTAGTTGTGTGTTGAGTGGAAGGTGTGTTAGGCCTTATGTGTTGTACTGTAATGTGGGTGTTTGTCTCTCCCTCCTGCGGAAGGGTGTTCAAAACAGTGAATCCATTGCTAAGCATATTTAACCCAGCTAATGTTCAGTCACATACAAGATGGTGGTTGTTGAATTATGCTTACCGCCTTCTGTGGGTGATAGAGCCTGAAAAGAGGGGTATTAGCCCAGGTGGATGTTACAACCAATTTGACTGTTATACCGTTGAAGTGGTGGATTCCTTTAAAGTTTTATGGATTCATTATCCTTTTTGTGTCGGCTGGGAGCGACCCAGGTAGCTTATGTTGTTCGTTGTCTTCTTATCTTCTTAATTTCTGGATTGTCTTTTTAGGTTTTCAGTTGTTGGTTCTTCAGTTGTCTTCGGTTGTTAGTTCTTAAGTTGTATCTTGTTTCCTCCCAATAGCTGGATTAAAATGTACCTTTATTATTAAAAGAATATAATACAAATTTTCAAAAAGCAAATTTCAATGAATTCACTGTGTCAAACGAAAAGGGAAAAAAAGCCTGACGTTTCGCATGTATAATGCTTCTTCAGAGGCTAAGGAGAGCTGTCTTTGAGGAAGGGATATAAATCCCATTTGAAAGGGAAGGGGGGGGGGGGTTTTGGGGGTGGGGGGGGGTTCTCAACCAATTACACGAAGGCTATTGGTTCATATTGGCCTCTGTTATTCTTTTTGGAAGAATGATATGTCCTAATTCTAATGTGTCCTAGTCTGATTGGATCTTAAGTAAGTGTTTGCTAATATGCTAGGTTGAGAGGGCATAGGTCAAGAATGTTTAGGCTGATGTGTCAATGTCTGATTGGTCCTAGGCTGATATTAACTAGTATGATAGGTTGAGAGTCCAAGGGAACCCAGTAATATCAAAAAATAGAGGGGAAAATAGAGTAAAACTCTACATAAAGGAAAAATAAGAGAGAGAAAAAAAAGGAGGGGGAGGGGGAGACATTAAAGTCAATATATATTGTAAGAACAATGATTCTCTCCCATCCAATCTGGGTATTGTGAGAAAGCACACCATTGTTCTTTTTTAAGGATCTATTTAAGATAATCAAAAAGTTCTAAAATTGAAAAATAAGAGTTATCCTGCGATAGGATAGAATGTACCTGCATAGAAGGGAAATCTGTCTAGAAAGGAATCATAAAATGCACTAAAATGCCTGCCGAATCTACCTGGGTTCTAGTGGGTGCGGTTATGTAAATCTGTGTAGGTGTTGCATCATGGGTCTGTCTATACGGAGGGAAAAACCATGAATGGAATCCCTGTCTTTGTCCGTGACTACCATCAGGAGGGGTACTTGCTAGGTTGTAAAAAACAGCAGCAATCAACCAGAAAGCCAGAAAACTGTTAAAAAAAGTTAATAAAATAAATAAGATTTGTATCATTCTAGTCAAAATGTATCCCTACAGAAGCTTGTTAATAAGTCAGCTTTCTGGAGTGCAATGTTTCCTTTATCATGAGCGAATGGTAAATGTATGTTTGATCTTGCCAATAGGTGGAGCTTTGTGTATTGAATATATATAAGAAAAATCTACAGGATAAAAAAGCTTAAAACTTTGATTTCTGTAGAGTCTGAAGCAAAGAATTCACCAAGAGTTTGTCCTTAAAGTAACCGTAGAGGGGGTGGACAGAAAATGTATGAAGTAAAACTGTGACAATAAAACATGCAATAAGAGTTGTACTGATTATTCTGCGGGGTCCCGGGCCGATAAGTGGGAGCGATGGCACTGGCTAGGTTAGGTTTAAGAGGGTTTATGTTTGTGTTGGTGTCAAACCTTAGGTTGCACGGGCCTATTGCACCCCCTACCGGTCCGGAGAAAGTGGGAGGGCATGAGAGACTGAGCGCTCCGAGGGGCCATCCACAACAATTCAAAAGTAGGAGGAGGACAATCATCCAAAAACCACCTGGGAGTAAAATGTTTAACCTTAAACCAAATTTCATATAAAATCACATTAAAACATGCATACCAGATCAATAGGCAACTAAAAAAGAAAAATTGGATTTCCTTTAAAAGTTGAATAAATAATCAAGTAAATAAGATGAAGGAATCACCTGTCATGTTAAAATGTATAATATAATAAAACTCAGCACCAAATACAAAAAAAGACACCACCAGGTTCAGCAATCAAATGCTTCTTTCTTATTATTTTAACCTCCTCCTCGTTCCAGTGGTCCCTCCAGCCCTCTTAATTAGCTCCCCACCCCCTCCCACTATTAGTGTTTTCTATCATTCCTTAATGTTCATGCCCAGTGGAGCCAAAGTATTAAGTTTTGAAATCCACCTTGATTCGGCCGCTTTCCTCTGGCCTGTGGTCCAGGTGGATTTCATCTCCAGACCGGTAATACGGAGGGAGGTGGTTGGATGGGTTTGAAAGTGTTTGACCAGGTGTGTTTGTAAAATGTTTTTTACAATTGTGTAGAGGTGCTGTTTGAGGCGTGTCAAGACTGTGTGACCGGTTTCTCCTATATAAATGTTATGGCATAGTGTGCATGTTATGGCATAGACAATATTAGTGCTTTGAATGGTCATCAGTTGTGAGATAGGACTGGAGGTTTGTGCATGTGGATTTTGAATGTGCGAAAGTTGTCTATAATACTGTTGTTCAATGGGTAGTTTAGGAGTGGGTTTATTGGAAAATTTTGCAAAAATTAAGAGATCCCTTAAGTTGGGGTTTCTGCGGAAAGCTGATATGGGTCTGAATTCCTGAAGTGGGGGAAATGTGCGTTGTGTTTGGGTGAAAGCGGCTTTCAGTCTGGAGTGAAGGAGTCTGTTTACGTCAGAGAAGGTGCTGATAATGGGTATAATGTGGGGTTCTGTGTCTGTTGGGGGAGTGGGAGCAGGTGGTCTGGGAAAGGTCTGAGGGTGGAGGACAGGGATAGGATGGGGGGGATAGGGATACGGACCCAGAATCGGGAAAGGGATAAGGATGGGTGTGGGCTGTTCGCCCAGGTCAGGAGTCAGTACCAGGTCCAGAGTTCTAGCGGGAGCGTTATGAAGGTTAAGGTTATGGTTAGGGTTAGGGTTAAGGTTAAGGTTAGGGTTAAGGTTAGGGTTAAGGTTAGGGTTAAGGTTAGGGTTAAGGTTAGGGTTAAGGTTAAGGTTAAAGTTAGGGTTAAGGTTAAGGTTAAGGTCAGGGTTAAGGTTAGGGTTAGGGTTAGGGTTAGGGGTAGGGTTAGGGTTAGGGTTGGGTTGGGGTTGGGGTTGGGGTTGGGGTTAGGGTTAGGGTTAGGGTTAGGGGTTAGGGGTTAGGGGTTAGGGTTAGGGTTAGGGTTAGGGTTAGGGTTTAGGGTTAGGGTTAGGGTTAGGGTTAGGGTTAGGGTTAGGGTTTAGGGTTAGGGTTAGGGTTAGGGTTAGGGTTAGGGGTTAGGGGTTAGGGTTAGGGTTAGGGTTAGGGTTAGGGGTTAGGGTTAGGGTTAGGGTTAGGTTTAAGAGGGTTTATGTTTGTGTTGGTGTCAAACCTTAGGTTGCACGGGCCTATTGCACCCCCTACCGGTCCGGAGAAAGTGGGAGGGCATGAGAGACTGAGCGCTCCGAGGGGCCATCCACAACAATTCAAAAGTAGGAGGAGGACAATCATCCAAAAACCACCTGGGAGTAAAATGTTTAACCTTAAACCAAATTTCATATAAAATCACATTAAAACATGCATACCAGATCAATAGGCAACTAAAAAAGAAAAATTGGATTTCCTTTAAAAGTTGAATAAATAATCAAGTAAATAAGATGAAGGAATCACCTGTCATGTTAAAATGTATAATATAATAAAACTCAGCACCAAATACAAAAAAAGACACCACCAGGTTCAGCAATCAAATGCTTCTTTCTTATTATTTTAACCTCCTCCTCGTTCCAGTGGTCCCTCCAGCCCTCTTAATTAGCTCCCCACCCCCTCCCACTATTAGTGTTTTCTATCATTCCTTAATGTTCATGCCCAGTGGAGCCAAAGTATTAAGTTTTGAAATCCACCTGGATTCGGCCGCTTTCCTCTGGCCTGTGGTCCAGGTGGATTTCATCTCCAGACCGGTAATACGGAGGGAGGTGGTTGGATGGGTTTGAAAGTGTTGGACCAGGTGTGTTTGTAAAATGTTTTTTACAATTGTGTAGAGGTGCTGTTTGAGGCGTGTCAAGACTGTGTGACCGGTTTCTCCTATATAAATGTTATGGCATAGTGTGCATGTTATGGCATAGACAATATTAGTGCTTTGAATGGTCATCAGTTGTGAGATAGGACTGGAGGTTTGTGCATGTGGATTTTGAATGTGCGAAAGTTGTCTGTAATACTGTTGTTCAATGGGTAGTTTAGGAGTGGGTTTATTGGAAAATTTTGCAAAAATTAAGAGATCCCTAAAGTTGGGGTTTCTGCGGAAAGCTGATATGGGTCTGAATTCCTGAAGTGGGGGAAATGTGCGTTGTGTTTGGGTGAAAGCGGCTTTCAGTCTGGAGTGAAGGAGTCTGTTTACGTCAGAGAAGGTGCTGATAATGGGTATAATGTGGGGTTCTGTGTCTGTTGGGGGAGTGGGAGCAGGGGGTCTGGGAAAGGTCTGAGGGTGGAGGACAGGGATAGGATGGGGGGGATAGGGATACGGACCCAGAATCGGGAAAGGGATAAGGATGGGTGTGGGCTGTTCGCCCAGGTCAGGAGTCAGTACCAGGTCCAGAGTTCTAGCGGGAGCGTTATGAAGGTTAAGGTTAAGGTCAGGGTTAAGGTTAAGGTTAGGGTTAGGGTTAAGGTTAAGGTTAAGGTTAGGGTTAAGGTTAAGGTTAGTGTTAGAGGTAGGGTTAGGGGGATCAGGCAATCTGTTTTGGGGGAAGCCCGCCAGTGTGTTAGCCTTTATGTACCTCAGTGATCTCTTTGAATATCCCCTCTTCCTCAGTGCACTAAAAAGAGTCTGTGTGGCTAGATGAAAGTCTTTCTGTTGTGTACATAGTCTATGGAATCGAATGAGTTGTGATTTTACAATACCAGTGAATGTATGTTTTGGGTGATAACTGGACTTGTGAAGTAAGGCATGTGTGTCTGTGTCTTTAAAGTATACTTTTGTTTGTAAAGAGACTATGTGTGTGTCAGTATCTGGAAAGAATATTGTTGTATCCAGGAAGTTGATTGTATGTTGGTGAATGACATATTTAACAGTTATGGTCGGATGATGATTATTGAGTATTTCAATGAACGTTTTGAAATGTACCAGATCGTGTTCCCACACTCCGAAGATATCATCCAGGTATCGTCTATAAAACATGGGACGCAATGGGCATTTATCTAAGGCTGTCAACTCCCAGTCAGCCATATAAATATTAGCATAGGCTGGGGCAAACTTTTTACCCATTGCCGTCCCATGAATCTGTAAGTAGTGTTTATTATTGAATGTGAAGTCATTGTTTCTTAATCCAAGTTCTAGAAGCTGTAGGAGGTGTGAGTCTGGTCTGTCTGGATCTGGGTATCTCCGGAGTGCAGATTTCACTGCTGCTAAACCTGACAAGATATCTATGTTAGTGTAAAGAGAATCTATATCTATGGTGAAAAGGTATGCATTTGCTGGGACTGGAATGTTGTGAAGAGTGTCTATGAAGTGGTATGTGTCCTTCAGGTAGCTGGGGTGCCTTTGTGAAATGGGGTTGAGGAAGTAGTCAATAAACTCCGCTGCTGGCGAGGACTCACTCCCACAGTCCGACACAATAGGTCTTCCCTTCGGGACCTCAAAAGGGACTGTCCAGGTATCTGGTGTTTGATGTATCTTAGGGAGGAGATAGAAGAGTCTCTGTCTGGGTAAGTCTGGTCCATCTAGATATTCCTTTTGTCTATATGTAATGTATTTATTTTTATAAAGATCTGATATTATCTGTCTAATTTTTATTTGTGTCTGGATCTGTGTAGAAGCAGGGATAGAAGTATAGTGTTGTGTGTTAGAGAGTTGGCGGTGGGCTTCAAAGAGGTACTGTTGGTTGTCCATAATAATTATCTTTGAGCCTTTGTCTGCTGGTTTTATGGTTATATGTTTGTGTTTCCTTAATTTAGCTATGGCTTGTCTTTCTTCTACTGTGATATTCTGCTGTGAAGTTATGGTGGCGGTATGGAATTCTCTGATGATGTGTGTGTTGGTTTTAATAAGTTTCCTAATGGGTGCTGATATTGTCTGTGATTTTGGTTCCCATCTGGATGGAGCTGTGAATGGTAGGGTTTGGTAATCCGATGTATAATCAAAGTGGTCCAAGAGCTTCAGAGCTCTATGATACCTGTAGATGTCCCTCTGGAGGTCCCCATAGTCCGAATGCAGTGGTGTGGGGATAAAAGTGAGTCCCCTCTCCAGCAGCCGAGTCTCAGAAGGTGATAAGTGGAATGTGGATGAAAGATTAAGGATGTTTGTGTCTTGGTGGAGGGGCTGTGATGTAGGCATACCCTCCCCCACTATTTTAGCTGTTCCATCCAATGTTGGAGTATTTTTGCCCCTGTGTCTGGTGTCCAGTGTATGTTATCTTTCTCTGTGTGGAAATCTAAATGGTGGATTTCTAATAGGGGGTTGTAGTGTGTGGCGATGTGTGAATTAATATATTTCAACATGGTTTGTTGTTTCTCTGACAGGTGAGGAGAGTAGTTAATGATGGGGAAGTAAATGGTTGCATTGGGATACATCACTGTTGCTTTACTGTGGAGTGATTGCAGTTGTCCTATGGGTGTTTGTTTCTGAGTTTGATCTTTGTTGTTCAGGCCCAGAGACAGCACAACCACCTTGGTGTTAGGATTTGGGGTAGATTTTGCCAATACCCCAGTAATGTGGTGGAACTGTGCTCCAGGATAACTGTCAATTTGGATGTGTTTGTACGGATGGTAGGGTATTCTTTTCAAGTTTGAATCTCCAATGATGGCAATCGGTTTGAGAGATTTTATTTTCCAGTCATAAATTTTTCTATTGGTCATATCATGTCTAGTTGGCTGGTACAAGAATGGGGGGGTGGCTGGGGATGTTGGGGTAGAGTGTCTAGGTGAAGGCAGAGGGGAGAGTCTCACAGTTGGCTCTGAAAGAACCCTATTTTTTGGAGACAGACTAAGTGGGGTGGGTAAGAGGTATCTGGTGTGTGGAGAGGTAAGTATTGGGGAAGGTTCAGACAGGAAACTGTTGGGATTGATTTTCCCTTTGTTTTCTCCCATCATCACAACTTTTTCCACCTTTACTCCTCTTTCCATAATCACCGCCTCAGCAGGGTTAGGGTGTATATTTGGTTGAGCCTCTGTGGGAGCAAGAGTGGAAATGTTAGTTTCTGACCCAGAGAGGTCAGAAATGTTTAGATCGGATTGAATCGCTACATTGCTGATAATTGGTGTTTGGGGTGGTTGTGCGGTCTCCATTGCTCTAGTCAATGTGGGGGCACTCCAGGAGTCAAGTTGGCTGCAGGGTCTGTGTATCACCTGCGCCTGGACTGTGATGGTCTTGGTCTGGGCTATGGTGTGCTTTGTCTGTACCATAATTGACTGGAGAGTGGGAAATTCTTCCTCTCTAAGTTCAAAGTCTACTATGAATTCATCAAGGTCAGGTGGTGGGGAAGTGAACTGGGGGTAGGCAAGAGTGACCCTATTGGGAGTTGGGGAGGGTATGGGCGGTATGTTATCTGGAGCCTTAATCAATGTCGAAGCTACGGGTATGGAAACAGTTCCCCTTGAGGGCAAAACCAAACCTGGAGAAGATATTGGTTTGTTACTGACAGACCTAGGGGACAAAGTTGGTGCTTTAATAGCTCCAAGTCTCGGTGCTGGTCGTTGTACCCTTACTAAGGGGGATTGAGTCAGCCTGGATGCCAGAGTGGATGGTAGTGTCTCGGCTAGGACGTGTGGGGAAGACCCTAAAGTTGGTAAGCTTGTCTTGGCTCTGGCTGTGGGACGTGAGGCTGAGGCTGGAGTAGATCGTCTGGCCTGTACTAAAACTGGGTTATTTTCAGTCTCGGGGGTTGTGATAGGAGAAAGGGAATGAACCCTGGTTACTGGTTCTGAAGCACTAGTGGATGGTGGGTCCTCTAACAGTGATTGCACTATGGGGACTGTACTGTCACGTAATTTGTGCTTGTACCTGTGTTGGGCCCAACGAACTGCTGTCTGGAAGGCACTATTGTTAAACGGAAAGCCTGTAGGGGATAGAGTGTTTAGTATTGCCTGGTAATGTTCATGCAAGATATGCATATTTGCTGACATCCAATTTTTTGTATTATCAGCTACTTTCTGCTTTGTCTCTATGTTGGGGGATGATGGTTTAATAAAGTCTGTGAGTTTAGTGACCTGTTTCATCATCCCCGCTGGAAATGTCTGAGTGTTAAGTGCATGTTCAATGATTTGTTTATGGTGTATAGCTTGTATCAGTTTGAAGTAGGTTTTAGTTGTGTGTTGAGTGGAAGGTGTGTTAGGCCTTATGTGTTGTACTGTAATGTGGGTGTTTGTCTCTCCCTCCTGCGGAAGGGTGTTCAAAACAGTGAATCCATTGCTAAGCATATTTAACCCAGCTAATGTTCAGTCACATACAAGATGGTGGTTGTTGAATTATGCTTACCGCCTTCTGTGGGTGATAGAGCCTGAAAAGAGGGGTATTAGCCCAGGTGGATGTTACAACCAATTTGACTGTTATACCGTTGAAGTGGTGGATTCCTTTAAAGTTTTATGGATTCATTATCCTTTTTGTGTCGGCTGGGAGCGACCCAGGTAGCTTATGTTGTTCGTTGTCTTCTTATCTTCTTAATTTCTGGATTGTCTTTTTAGGTTTTCAGTTGTTGGTTCTTCAGTTGTCTTCGGTTGTTAGTTCTTAAGTTGTATCTTGTTTCCTCCCAATAGCTGGATTAAAATGTACCTTTATTATTAAAAGAATATAATACAAATTTTCAGAAAGCAAATTTCAATGAATTCACTGTGTCAAACGAAAAGGGAAAAAAAGCCTGACGTTTCGCATGTATAATGCTTCTTCAGAGGCTAAGGAGAGCTGTCTTTGAGGAAGGGATATAAATCCCATTTGAAAGGGAAGGGGGGGGGGGTTTGGGGTGGGGGGGGTTCTCAACCAATTACACGAAGGCTATTGGTTCATATTGGCCTCTGTTATTCTTTTTGGAAGAATGATATGTCCTAATTCTAATGTGTCCTAGTCTGATTGGATCTTAAGTAAGTGTTTGCTAGTATGCTAGGTTGAGAGGGCATAGGTCAAGAATGTTTAGGCTGATGTGTCAATGTCTGATTGGTCCTAGGCTGATATTAGCTAGTATGATAGGTTGAGAGTCCAAGGGAACCCAGTAATATCAAAAAATAGAGGGGAAAATAGAGTAAAACTCTACATAAAGGAAAAATAAGAGAGAGAAAAAAAAAGGAGGGGGAGGGGGAGACATTAAAGTCAATATATATTGTAAGAACAATGATTCTCTCCCATCCAATCTGGGTATTGTGAGAAAGCACACCATTGTTCTTTTTTAAGGATCTATTTAAGATAATCAAAAAGTTCTAAGATTGAAAAATAAGAGTTATCCTGCGATAGGATAGAATGTACCTGCATAGAAGGGAAATCTATCTAGAAAGGAATCATAAAATACACTAAAATGCCTGCCGAATCTACCTGGGTTCTAGTGGGTGCGGTATGTAAATCTGTGTAGGTGTTGCATCATGGGTCTGTCTATACGGAGGGAAAAACCATGAATGGAATCCATGTCTTTGTCCGTGACTACCATCAGGAGGGGTACTTGCTAGGTTGTAAAAAACAGCAGCAATCAACCAGAAAGCCAGAAAACTGTTAAAAAAAGTTAATAAAATAAATAAGATTTGTATCATTCCAGTCAAAATGTATCCCTACAGAAGCTTGTTAGTAAGTCAGCTTTCTGGAGTGCAATGTTTCCTTTATCATGAGCGAATGGTAAATGTATGTTTGATCTTGCCAATAGGTGGAGCTTTGTGTATTGAATATATATAAGAAAAATCTACAGGATAAAAAAGCTTAAAACTTTGATTTCTGTAGAGTCTGAAGCAAAGAATTCACCAAGAGTTTGTCCTTAAAGTAACCGTAGAGGGGGTGGACAGAAAATGTATGAAGTAAAACTGTGACAATAAAACATGCAATAAGAGTTGTACTGATTATTCTGCGGGGTCCCGGGCCGATAAGTGGGAGCGATGGCACTGGCTAGGTTAGGTTTAAGAGGGTTTATGTTTGTGTTGGTGTCAAACCTTAGGTTGCACGGGCCTATTGCACCCCCTACCGGTCCGGAGAAAGTGGGAGGGCATGAGAGACTGAGCGCTCCGAGGGGCCATCCACAACAATTCAAAAGTAGGAGGAGGACAATCATCCAAAAACCACCTGGGAGTAAAATGTTTAACCTTAAACCAAATTTCATATAAAATCACACTAAAACATGCATACCAGATCAATAGGCAACTAAAAAAGAAAAATTGGATTTCCTTTAAAAGTTGAATAAATAATCAAGTAAATAAGATGAAGGAATCACCTGTCATGTTAAAATGTATAATATAATAAAACTCAGCACCAAATACAAAAAAAGACACCACCAGGTTCAGCAATCAAATGCTTCTTTCTTATTATTTTAACCTCCTCCTCGTTCCAGTGGTCCCTCCAGCCCTCTTAATTAGCTCCCCACCCCCTCCCACTATTAGTGTTTTCTATCATTCCTTAATGTTCATGCCCAGTGGAGCCAAAGTATTAAGTTTTGAAATCCACCTGGATTCGGCCGCTTTCCTCTGGCCTGTGGTCCAGGTGGATTTCATCTCCAGACCGGTAATACGGAGGGAGGTGGTTGGATGGGTTTGAAAGTGTTGGACCAGGTGTGTTTGTAAAATGTTTTTTACAATTGTGTAGAGGTGCTGTTTGAGGCGTGTCAAGACTGTGTGACCGGTTTCTCCTATATAAATGTTATGGCATAGTGTGCATGTTATGGCATAGACAATATTAGTGCTTTGAATGGTCATCAGTTGTGAGATAGGACTGGAGGTTTGTGCATGTGGATTTTGAATGTGCGAAAGTTGTCTGTAATACTGTTGTTCAATGGGTAGTTTAGGAGTGGGTTTATTGGAAAATTTTGCAAAAATTAAGAGATCCCTAAAGTTGGGGTTTCTGCGGAAAGCTGATATGGGTCTGAATTCCTGAAGTGGGGGAAATGTGCGTTGTGTTTGGGTGAAAGCGGCTTTCAGTCTGGAGTGAAGGAGTCTGTTTACGTCAGAGAAGGTGCTGATAATGGGTATAATGTGGGGTTCTGTGTCTGTTGGGGGAGTGGGAGCAGGGGGTCTGGGAAAGGTCTGAGGGTGGAGGACAGGGATAGGATGGGGGGGATAGGGATACGGACCCAGAATCGGGAAAGGGATAAGGATGGGTGTGGGCTGTTCGCCCAGGTCAGGAGTCAGTACCAGGTCCAGAGTTCTAGCGGGAGCGTTATGAAGGTTAAGGTTAAGGTCAGGGTTAAGGTTAAGGTTAGGGTTAGGGTTAAGGTTAAGGTTAAGGTTAGGGTTAAGGTTAAGGTTAGTGTTAGAGGTAGGGTTAGGGGGATCAGGCAATCTGTTTTGGGGGAAGCCCGCCAGTGTGTTAGCCTTTATGTACCTCAGTGATCTCTTTGAATATCCCCTCTTCCTCAGTGCACTAAAAAGAGTCTGTGTGGCTAGATGAAAGTCTTTCTGTTGTGTACATAGTCTATGGAATCGAATGAGTTGTGATTTTACAATACCAGTGAATGTATGTTTTGGGTGATAACTGGACTTGTGAAGTAAGGCATGTGTGTCTGTGTCTTTAAAGTATACTTTTGTTTGTAAAGAGACTATGTGTGTGTCAGTATCTGGAAAGAATATTGTTGTATCCAGGAAGTTGATTGTATGTTGGTGAATGACATATTTAACAGTTATGGTCGGATGATGATTATTGAGTATTTCAATGAACGTTTTGAAATGTACCAGATCGTGTTCCCACACTCCGAAGATATCATCCAGGTATCGTCTATAAAACATGGGACGCAATGGGCATTTATCTAAGGCTGTCAACTCCCAGTCAGCCATATAAATATTAGCATAGGCTGGGGCAAACTTTTTACCCATTGCCGTCCCATGAATCTGTAAGTAGTGTTTATTATTGAATGTGAAGTCATTGTTTCTTAATCCAAGTTCTAGAAGCTGTAGGAGGTGTGAGTCTGGTCTGTCTGGATCTGGGTATCTCCGGAGTGCAGATTTCACTGCTGCTAAACCTGACAAGATATCTATGTTAGTGTAAAGAGAATCTATATCTATGGTGAAAAGGTATGCATTTGCTGGGACTGGAATGTTGTGAAGAGTGTCTATGAAGTGGTATGTGTCCTTCAGGTAGCTGGGGTGCCTTTGTGAAATGGGGTTGAGGAAGTAGTCAATAAACTCCGCTGCTGGCGAGGACTCACTCCCACAGTCCGACACAATAGGTCTTCCCTTCGGGACCTCAAAAGGGACTGTCCAGGTATCTGGTGTTTGATGTATCTTAGGGAGGAGATAGAAGAGTCTCTGTCTGGGTAAGTCTGGTCCATCTAGATATTCCTTTTGTCTATATGTAATGTATTTATTTTTATAAAGATCTGATATTATCTGTCTAATTTTTATTTGTGTCTGGATCTGTGTAGAAGCAGGGATAGAAGTATAGTGTTGTGTGTTAGAGAGTTGGCGGTGGGCTTCAAAGAGGTACTGTTGGTTGTCCATAATAATTATCTTTGAGCCTTTGTCTGCTGGTTTTATGGTTATATGTTTGTGTTTCCTTAATTTAGCTATGGCTTGTCTTTCTTCTACTGTGATATTCTGCTGTGAAGTTATGGTGGCGGTATGGAATTCTCTGATGATGTGTGTGTTGGTTTTAATAAGTTTCCTAATGGGTGCTGATATTGTCTGTGATTTTGGTTCCCATCTGGATGGAGCTGTGAATGGTAGGGTTTGGTAATCCGATGTATAATCAAAGTGGTCCAAGAGCTTCAGAGCTCTATGATACCTGTAGATGTCCCTCTGGAGGTCCCCATAGTCCGAATGCAGTGGTGTGGGGATAAAAGTGAGTCCCCTCTCCAGCAGCCGAGTCTCAGAAGGTGATAAGTGGAATGTGGATGAAAGATTAAGGATGTTTGTGTCTTGGTGGAGGGGCTGTGATGTAGGCATACCCTCCCCCACTATTTTAGCTGTTCCATCCAATGTTGGAGTATTTTTGCCCCTGTGTCTGGTGTCCAGTGTATGTTATCTTTCTCTGTGTGGAAATCTAAATGGTGGATTTCTAATAGGGGGTTGTAGTGTGTGGCGATGTGTGAATTAATATATTTCAACATGGTTTGTTGTTTCTCTGACAGGTGAGGAGAGTAGTTAATGATGGGGAAGTAAATGGTTGCATTGGGATACATCACTGTTGCTTTACTGTGGAGTGATTGCAGTTGTCCTATGGGTGTTTGTTTCTGAGTTTGATCTTTGTTGTTCAGGCCCAGAGACAGCACAACCACCTTGGTGTTAGGATTTGGGGTAGATTTTGCCAATACCCCAGTAATGTGGTGGAACTGTGCTCCAGGATAACTGTCAATTTGGATGTGTTTGTACGGATGGTAGGGTATTCTTTTCAAGTTTGAATCTCCAATGATGGCAATCGGTTTGAGAGATTTTATTTTCCAGTCATAAATTTTTCTATTGGTCATATCATGTCTAGTTGGCTGGTACAAGAATGGGGGGGTGGCTGGGGATGTTGGGGTAGAGTGTCTAGGTGAAGGCAGAGGGGAGAGTCTCACAGTTGGCTCTGAAAGAACCCTATTTTTTGGAGACAGACTAAGTGGGGTGGGTAAGAGGTATCTGGTGTGTGGAGAGGTAAGTATTGGGGAAGGTTCAGACAGGAAACTGTTGGGATTGATTTTCCCTTTGTTTTCTCCCATCATCACAACTTTTTCCACCTTTACTCCTCTTTCCATAATCACCGCCTCAGCAGGGTTAGGGTGTATATTTGGTTGAGCCTCTGTGGGAGCAAGAGTGGAAATGTTAGTTTCTGACCCAGAGAGGTCAGAAATGTTTAGATCGGATTGAATCGCTACATTGCTGATAATTGGTGTTTGGGGTGGTTGTGCGGTCTCCATTGCTCTAGTCAATGTGGGGGCACTCCAGGAGTCAAGTTGGCTGCAGGGTCTGTGTATCACCTGCGCCTGGACTGTGATGGTCTTGGTCTGGGCTATGGTGTGCTTTGTCTGTACCATAATTGACTGGAGAGTGGGAAATTCTTCCTCTCTAAGTTCAAAGTCTACTATGAATTCATCAAGGTCAGGTGGTGGGGAAGTGAACTGGGGGTAGGCAAGAGTGACCCTATTGGGAGTTGGGGAGGGTATGGGCGGTATGTTATCTGGAGCCTTAATCAATGTCGAAGCTACGGGTATGGAAACAGTTCCCCTTGAGGGCAAAACCAAACCTGGAGAAGATATTGGTTTGTTACTGACAGACCTAGGGGACAAAGTTGGTGCTTTAATAGCTCCAAGTCTCGGTGCTGGTCGTTGTACCCTTACTAAGGGGGATTGAGTCAGCCTGGATGCCAGAGTGGATGGTAGTGTCTCGGCTAGGACGTGTGGGGAAGACCCTAAAGTTGGTAAGCTTGTCTTGGCTCTGGCTGTGGGACGTGAGGCTGAGGCTGGAGTAGATCGTCTGGCCTGTACTAAAACTGGGTTATTTTCAGTCTCGGGGGTTGTGATAGGAGAAAGGGAATGAACCCTGGTTACTGGTTCTGAAGCACTAGTGGATGGTGGGTCCTCTAACAGTGATTGCACTATGGGGACTGTACTGTCACGTAATTTGTGCTTGTACCTGTGTTGGGCCCAACGAACTGCTGTCTGGAAGGCACTATTGTTAAACGGAAAGCCTGTAGGGGATAGAGTGTTTAGTATTGCCTGGTAATGTTCATGCAAGATATGCATATTTGCTGACATCCAATTTTTTGTATTATCAGCTACTTTCTGCTTTGTCTCTATGTTGGGGGATGATGGTTTAATAAAGTCTGTGAGTTTAGTGACCTGTTTCATCATCCCCGCTGGAAATGTCTGAGTGTTAAGTGCATGTTCAATGATTTGTTTATGGTGTATAGCTTGTATCAGTTTGAAGTAGGTTTTAGTTGTGTGTTGAGTGGAAGGTGTGTTAGGCCTTATGTGTTGTACTGTAATGTGGGTGTTTGTCTCTCCCTCCTGCGGAAGGGTGTTCAAAACAGTGAATCCATTGCTAAGCATATTTAACCCAGCTAATGTTCAGTCACATACAAGATGGTGGTTGTTGAATTATGCTTACCGCCTTCTGTGGGTGATAGAGCCTGAAAAGAGGGGTATTAGCCCAGGTGGATGTTACAACCAATTTGACTGTTATACCGTTGAAGTGGTGGATTCCTTTAAAGTTTTATGGATTCATTATCCTTTTTGTGTCGGCTGGGAGCGACCCAGGTAGCTTATGTTGTTCGTTGTCTTCTTATCTTCTTAATTTCTGGATTGTCTTTTTAGGTTTTCAGTTGTTGGTTCTTCAGTTGTCTTCGGTTGTTAGTTCTTAAGTTGTATCTTGTTTCCTCCCAATAGCTGGATTAAAATGTACCTTTATTATTAAAAGAATATAATACAAATTTTCAGAAAGCAAATTTCAATGAATTCACTGTGTCAAACGAAAAGGGAAAAAAAGCCTGACGTTTCGCATGTATAATGCTTCTTCAGAGGCTAAGGAGAGCTGTCTTTGAGGAAGGGATATAAATCCCATTTGAAAGGGAAGGGGGGGGGGGTTTGGGGTGGGGGGGGTTCTCAACCAATTACACGAAGGCTATTGGTTCATATTGGCCTCTGTTATTCTTTTTGGAAGAATGATATGTCCTAATTCTAATGTGTCCTAGTCTGATTGGATCTTAAGTAAGTGTTTGCTAGTATGCTAGGTTGAGAGGGCATAGGTCAAGAATGTTTAGGCTGATGTGTCAATGTCTGATTGGTCCTAGGCTGATATTAGCTAGTATGATAGGTTGAGAGTCCAAGGGAACCCAGTAATATCAAAAAATAGAGGGGAAAATAGAGTAAAACTCTACATAAAGGAAAAATAAGAGAGAGAAAAAAAAAAGGAGGGGGAGGGGGAGACATTAAAGTCAATATATATTGTAAGAACAATGATTCTCTCCCATCCAATCTGGGTATTGTGAGAAAGCACACCATTGTTCTTTTTTAAGGATCTATTTAAGATAATCAAAAAGTTCTAAGATTGAAAAATAAGAGTTATCCTGCGATAGGATAGAATGTACCTGCATAGAAGGGAAATCTATCTAGAAAGGAATCATAAAATACCCTAAAATGCCTGCCGAATCTACCTGGGTTCTAGTGGGTGCGGTATGTAAATCTGTGTAGGTGTTGCATCATGGGTCTGTCTATACGGAGGGAAAAACCATGAATGGAATCCATGTCTTTGTCCGTGACTACCATCAGGAGGGGTACTTGCTAGGTTGTAAAAAACAGCAGCAATCAACCAGAAAGCCAGAAAACTGTTAAAAAAAGTTAATAAAATAAATAAGATTTGTATCATTCCAGTCAAAATGTATCCCTACAGAAGCTTGTTAGTAAGTCAGCTTTCTGGAGTGCAATGTTTCCTTTATCATGAGCGAATGGTAAATGTATGTTTGATCTTGCCAATAGGTGGAGCTTTGTGTATTGAATATATATAAGAAAAATCTACAGGATAAAAAAGCTTAAAACTTTGATTTCTGTAGAGTCTGAAGCAAAGAATTCACCAAGAGTTTGTCCTTAAAGTAACCGTAGAGGGGGTGGACAGAAAATGTATGAAGTAAAACTGTGACAATAAAACATGCAATAAGAGTTGTACTGATTATTCTGCGGGGTCCCGGGCCGATAAGTGGGAGCGATGGCACTGGCTAGGTTAGGTTTAAGAGGGTTTATGTTTGTGTTGGTGTCAAACCTTAGGTTGCACGGGCCTATTGCACCCCCTACCGGTCCGGAGAAAGTGGGAGGGCATGAGAGACTGAGCGCTCCGAGGGGCCATCCACAACAATTCAAAAGTAGGAGGAGGACAATCATCCAAAAACCACCTGGGAGTAAAATGTTTAACCTTAAACCAAATTTCATATAAAATCACATTAAAACATGCATACCAGATCAATAGGCAACTAAAAAAGAAAAATTGGATTTCCTTTAAAAGTTGAATAAATAATCAAGTAAATAAGATGAAGGAATCACCTGTCATGTTAAAATGTATAATATAATAAAACTCAGCACCAAATACAAAAAAAGACACCACCAGGTTCAGCAATCAAATGCTTCTTTCTTATTATTTTAACCTCCTCCTCGTTCCAGTGGTCCCTCCAGCCCTCTTAATTAGCTCCCCACCCCCTCCCACTATTAGTGTTTTCTATCATTCCTTAATGTTCATGCCCAGTGGAGCCAAAGTATTAAGTTTTGAAATCCACCTGGATTCGGCCGCTTTCCTCTGGCCTGTGGTCCAGGTGGATTTCATCTCCAGACCGGTAATACGGAGGGAGGTGGTTGGATGGGTTTGAAAGTGTTGGACCAGGTGTGTTTGTAAAATGTTTTTTACAATTGTGTAGAGGTGCTGTTTGAGGCGTGTCAAGACTGTGTGACCGGTTTCTCCTATATAAATGTTATGGCATAGTGTGCATGTTATGGCATAGACAATATTAGTGCTTTGAATGGTCATCAGTTGTGAGATAGGACTGGAGGTTTGTGCATGTGGATTTTGAATGTGCGAAAGTTGTCTGTAATACTGTTGTTCAATGGGTAGTTTAGGAGTGGGTTTATTGGAAAATTTTGCAAAAATTAAGAGATCCCTAAAGTTGGGGTTTCTGCGGAAAGCTGATATGGGTCTGAATTCCTGAAGTGGGGGAAATGTGCGTTGTGTTTGGGTGAAAGCGGCTTTCAGTCTGGAGTGAAGGAGTCTGTTTACGTCAGAGAAGGTGCTGATAATGGGTATAATGTGGGGTTCTGTGTCTGTTGGGGGAGTGGGAGCAGGGGGTCTGGGAAAGGTCTGAGGGTGGAGGACAGGGATAGGATGGGGGGGATAGGGATACGGACCCAGAATCGGGAAAGGGATAAGGATGGGTGTGGGCTGTTCGCCCAGGTCAGGAGTCAGTACCAGGTCCAGAGTTCTAGCGGGAGCGTTATGAAGGTTAAGGTTAAGGTCAGGGTTAAGGTTAAGGTTAGGGTTAGGGTTAAGGTTAAGGTTAAGGTTAGGGTTAAGGTTAAGGTTAGTGTTAGAGGTAGGGTTAGGGGGATCAGGCAATCTGTTTTGGGGGAAGCCCGCCAGTGTGTTAGCCTTTATGTACCTCAGTGATCTCTTTGAATATCCCCTCTTCCTCAGTGCACTAAAAAGAGTCTGTGTGGCTAGATGAAAGTCTTTCTGTTGTGTACATAGTCTATGGAATCGAATGAGTTGTGATTTTACAATACCAGTGAATGTATGTTTTGGGTGATAACTGGACTTGTGAAGTAAGGCATGTGTGTCTGTGTCTTTAGGGTTAGGGTTAGGGTTAGGGTTAGGGTTAGGGTTAGGGTTAGGTTTAAGAGGGTTTATGTTTGTGTTGGTGTCAAACCTTAGGTTGCACGGGCCTATTGCACCCCCTACCGGTCCGGAGAAAGTGGGAGGGCATGAGAGACTGAGCGCTCCGAGGGGCCATCCACAACAATTCAAAAGTAGGAGGAGGACAATCATCCAAAAACCACCTGGGAGTAAAATGTTTAACCTTAAACCAAATTTCATATAAAATCACATTAAAACATGCATACCAGATCAATAGGCAACTAAAAAAGAAAAATTGGATTTCCTTTAAAAGTTGAATAAATAATCAAGTAAATAAGATGAAGGAATCACCTGTCATGTTAAAATGTATAATATAATAAAACTCAGCACCAAATACAAAAAAAGACACCACCAGGTTCAGCAATCAAATGCTTCTTTCTTATTATTTTAACCTCCTCCTCGTTCCAGTGGTCCCTCCAGCCCTCTTAATTAGCTCCCCACCCCCTCCCACTATTAGTGTTTTCTATCATTCCTTAATGTTCATGCCCAGTGGAGCCACAGTATTAAGTTTTGAAATCCACCTGGATTCGGCCGCTTTCCTCTGGCCTGTGGTCCAGGTGGATTTCATCTCCAGACCGGTAATACGGAGGGAGGTGGTTGGATGGGTTTGAAAGTGTTGGACCAGGTGTGTTTGTAAAATGTTTTTTACAATTGTGTAGAGGTGCTGTTTGAGGCGTGTCAAGACTGTGTGACTGGTTTCTCCTATATAAATGTTATGGCATAGTGTGCATGTTATGGCATAGACAATATTAGTGCTTTGAATGGTCATCAGTTGTGAGATAGGACTGGAGGTTTGTGCATGTGGATTTTGAATGTGCGAAAGTTGTCTATAATACTGTTGTTCAATGGGTAGTTTAGGAGTGGGTTTATTGGAAAATTTTGCAAAAATTAAGAGATCCCTTAAGTTGGGGTTTCTGCGGAAAGCTGATATGGGTCTGAATTCCTGAAGTGGGGGAAATGTGCGTTGTGTTTGGGTGAAAGCGGCTTTCAGTCTGGAGTGAAGGAGTCTGTTTACGTCAGAGAAGGTGCTGATAATGGGTATAATGTGGGGTTCTGTGTCTGTTGGGGGAGTGGGAGCAGGGGGTCTGGGAAAGGTCTGAGGGTGGAGGACAGGGATAGGATGGGGGGGATAGGGATACGGACCCAGAATCGGGAAAGGGATAAGGATGGGTGTGGGCTGTTCGCCCAGGTCAGGAGTCAGTACCAGGTCCAGAGTTCTAGCGGGAGCGTTATGAAGGTTAAGGTTATGGTTAGGGTTAGGGTTAAGGTTAAGGTTAGGGTTAAGGTTAGGGTTAAGGTTAGGGTTAAGGTTAGGGTTAAGGTTAGGGTTAAGGTTAAGGTTAAAGTTAGGGTTAAGGTTAAGGTTAAGGTCAGGGTTAAGGTTAAGGTTAGGGTTAGGGTTAAGGTTAAGGTTAAGGTTAGGGTTAAGGTTAAGGTTAGTGTTAGAGGTAGGGTTAGGGGGATCAGGCAATCTGTTTTGGGGGAAGCCCGCCAGTGTGTTAGCCTTTATGTACCTCAGTGATCTCTTTGAATATCCCCTCTTCCTCAGTGCACTAAAAAGAGTCTGTGTGGCTAGATGAAAGTCTTTCTGTTGTGTACATAGTCTATGGAATCGAATGAGTTGTGATTTTACAATACCAGTGAATGTATGTTTTGGGTGATAACTGGACTTGTGAAGTAAGGCATGTGTGTCTGTGTCTTTAAAGTATACTTTTGTTTGTAAAGAGACTATGTGTGTGTCAGTATCTGGAAAGAATATTGTTGTATCCAGGAAGTTGATTGTATGTTGGTGAATGACATATTTAACAGTTATGGTCGGATGATGATTATTGAGTATTTCAATGAACGTTTTGAAATGTACCAGATCGTGTTCCCACACTCCGAAGATATCATCCAGGTATCGTCTATAAAACATGGGACGCAATGGGCATTTATCTAAGGCTGTCAACTCCCAGTCAGCCATATAAATATTAGCATAGGCTGGGGCAAACTTTTTACCCATTGCCGTCCCATGAATCTGTAAGTAGTGTTTATTATTGAATGTAAAGTCATTGTTTCTTAATCCAAGTTCTAGAAGCTGTAGGAGGTGTGAGTCTGGTCTGTCTGGATCTGGGTATCTCCGGAGTGCAGATTTCACTGCTGCTAAACCTGACAAGATATCTATGTTAGTGTAAAGAGAATCTATATCTATGGTGAAAAGGTATGCATTTGCTGGGACTGGAATGTTGTAAAGAGTGTCTATGAAGTGGTATGTGTCCTTCAGGTAGCTGGGGTGCCTTTGTGAAATGGGGTTGAGGAAGTAGTCAATAAACTCCGCTGCTGGCGAGGACTCACTCCCACAGTCCGACACAATAGGTCTTCCCTTCGGGACCTCAAAAGGGACTGTCCAGGTATCTGGTGTTTGATGTATCTTAGGGAGGAGATAGAAGAGTCTCTGTCTGGGTAAGTCTGGTCCATCTAGATATTCCTTTTGTCTATATGTAATGTATTTATTTTTATAAAGATCTGATATTATCTGTCTAATTTTTATTTGTGTCTGGATCTGTGTAGAAGCAGGGATAGAAGTATAGTGTTGTGTGTTAGAGAGTTGGCGGTGGGCTTCAAAGAGGTACTGTTGGTTGTCCATAATAATTATCTTTGAGCCTTTGTCTGCTGGTTTTATGGTTATATGTTTGTGTTTCCTTAATTTAGCTATGGCTTGTCTTTCTTCTACTGTGATATTCTGCTGTGAAGTTATGGTGGCGGTATGGAATTCTCTGATGATGTGTGTGTTGGTTTTAATGAGTTTCCTAATGGGTGCTGATATTGTCTGTGATTTTGGTTCCCATCTGGATGGAGCTGTGAATGGTAGGGTTTGGTAATCCGATGTATAATCAAAGTGGTCCAAGAGCTTCAGAGCTCTATGATACCTGTAGATGTCCCTCTGGAGGTCCCCATAGTCCGAATGCAGTGGTGTGGGGATAAAAGTGAGTCCCCTCTCCAGCAGCCGAGTCTCAGAAGGTGATAAGTGGAATGTGGATGAAAGATTAAGGATGTTTGTGTCTTGGTGGAGGGGCTGTGATGTAGGCATACCCTCCCCCACTATTTTAGCTGTTCCATCCAATGTTGGAGTATTTTTGCCCCTGTGTCTGGTGTCCAGTGTATGTTATCTTTCTCTGTGTGGAAATCTAAATGGTGGATTTCTAATAGGGGGTTGTAGTGTGTGGCGATGTGTGAATTAATATATTTCAACATGGTTTGTTGTTTCTCTGACAGGTGAGGAGAGTAGTTAATGATGGGGAAGTA
Organism: Salmo salar; assembly: GCF_965601325.2. Lineage (NCBI taxonomy): Eukaryota > Metazoa > Chordata > Actinopteri > Salmoniformes > Salmonidae > Salmo > Salmo salar. The sequence continues at coordinate 164,829,901 of NC_138299.1, forward strand.
AATGGTTGCATTGGGATACATCACTGTTGCTTTACTGTGGAGTGATTGCAGTTGTCCTATGGGTGTTTGTTTCTGTGTTTGATCTTTGTTGTTCAGGCCCAGAGACAGCACAACCACCTTGGTGTTAGGATTTGGGGTAGATTTTGCCAATACCCCAGTAATGTGGTGGAACTGTGCTCCAGGATAACTGTCAATTTGGATGTGTTTGTACGGATGGTAGGGTATTCTTTTCAAGTTTGAATCTCCAATGATGGCAATCGGTTTGAGAGATTTTATTTTCCAGTCATAAATTTTTCTATTGGTCATATCATGTCTAGTTGGCTGGTACAAGAATGGGGGGGTGGCTGGGGATGTTGGGGTAGAGTGTCTAGGTGAAGGCAGAGGGGAGAGTCTCACAGTTGGCTCTGAAAGAACCCTATTTTTTGGAGACAGACTAAGTGGGGTGGGTAAGAGGTATCTGGTGTGTGGAGAGGTAAGTATTGGGGAAGGTTCAGACAGGAAACTGTTGGGATTGATTTTCCCTTTGTTTTCTCCCATCATCACAACTTTTTCCACCTTTACTCCTCTTTCCATAATCACCGCCTCAGCAGGGTTAGGGTGTATATTTGGTTGAGCCTCTGTGGGAGCAAGAGTGGAAATGTTAGTTTCTGACCCAGAGAGGTCAGAAATGTTTAGATCGGATTGAATCGCTACATTGCTGATAATTGGTGTTTGGGGTGGTTGTGCGGTCTCCATTGCTCTAGTCAATGTGGGGGCACTCCAGGAGTCAAGTTGGCTGCAGGGTCTGTGTATCACCTGCGCCTGGACTGTGATGGTCTTGGTCTGGGCTATGGTGTGCTTTGTCTGTACCATAATTGACTGGAGAGTGGGAAATTCTTCCTCTCTAAGTTCAAAGTCTACTATGAATTCATCAAGGTCAGGTGGTGGGGAAGTGAACTGGGGGTAGGCAAGAGTGACCCTATTGGGAGTTGGGGAGGGTATGGGCGGTATGTTATCTGGAGCCTTAATCAATGTCGAAGCTACGGGTATGGAAACAGTTCCCCTTGAGGGCAAAACCAAACCTGGAGAAGATATTGGTTTGTTACTGACAGACCTAGGGGACAAAGTTAGTGCTTTAATAGCTCCAAGTCTCGGTGCTGGTCGTTGTACCCTTACTAAGGGGGATTGAGTCAGCCTGGATGCCAGAGTGGATGGTAGTGTCTCGGCTAGGACGTGTGGGGAAGACCCTAAAGTTGGTAAGCTTGTCTTGGCTCTGGCTGTGGGACGTGAGGCTGAGGCTGGAGTAGATCGTCTGGCCTGTACTAAAACTGGGTTATTTTCAGTCTCGGGGGTTGTGATAGGAGAAAGGGAATGAACCCTGGTTACTGGTTCTGAAGCACTAGTGGATGGTGGGTCCTCTAACAGTGATTGCACTATGGGGACTGTACTGTCACGTAATTTGTGCTTGTACCTGTGTTGGGCCCAACGAACTGCTGTCTGGAAGGCACTATTGTTAAACGGAAAGCCTGTAGGGGATAGAGTGTTTAGTATTGCCTGGTAATGTTCATGCAAGATATGCATATTTGCTGACATCCAATTTTTTGTATTATCAGCTACTTTCTGCTTTGTCTCTATGTTGGGGGATGATGGTTTAATAAAGTCTGTGAGTTTAGTGACCTGTTTCATCATCCCCGCTGGAAATGTCTGAGTGTTGAGTGCATGTTCAATGATTTGTTTGTGGTGTATAGCTTGTATCAGTTTGAAGTAGGTTTTAGTTGTGTGTTGAGTGGAAGGTGTGTTAGGCCTTATGTGTTGTACTGTAATGTGGGTGTTTGTCTCTCCCTCCTGCGGAAGGGTGTTCAAAACAGTGAATCCATTGCTAAGCATATTTAACCCAGCTAATGTTCAGTCACATACAAGATGGTGGTTGTTGAATTATGCTTACCGCCTTCTGTGGGTGATAGAGCCTGAAAAGAGGGGTATTAGCCCAGGTGGATGTTACAACCAATTTGACTGTTATACCGTTGAAGTGGTGGATTCCTTTAAAGTTTTATGGATTCATTATCCTTTTTGTGTCGGCTGGGAGCGACCCAGGTAGCTTATGTTGTTCGTTGTCTTCTTATCTTCTTAATTTCTGGATTGTCTTTTTAGGTTTTCAGTTGTTGGTTCTTCAGTTGTCTTCGGTTGTTAGTTCTTAAGTTGTATCTTGTTTCCTCCCAATAGCTGGATTAAAATGTACCTTTATTATTAAAAGAATATAATACAAATTTTCAAAAAGCAAATTTCAATGAATTCACTGTGTCAAACGAAAAGGGAAAAAAAGCCTGACGTTTCGCATGTATAATGCTTCTTCAGAGGCTAAGGAGAGCTGTCTTTGAGGAAGGGATATAAATCCCATTTGAAAGGAAAGGGGGGGGGGGGGGGGGGTTGGGGGTGGGGGGGGTTTCTCAACCAATTACACGAAGGCTATTGGTTCATATTGGCCTCTGTTATTCTTTTTGGAAGAATGATATGTCCTAATTCTAATGTGTCCTAGTCTGATTGGATCTTAAGTAAGTGTTTGCTAGTATGCTAGGTTGAGAGGGCATAGGTCAAGAATGTTTAGGCTGATGTGTCAATGTCTGATTGGTCCTAGGCTGATATTAGCTAGTATGATAGGTTGAGAGTCCAAGGGAACCCAGTAATATCAAAAAATAGAGGGGAAAATAGAGTAAAACTCTACATAAAGGAAAAATAAGAGAGAGAAAAAAAAGGGGAGGGGGAGGGGGAGACATTAAAGTCAATATATATTGTAAGAACAATGATTCTCTCCCATCCAATCTGGGTATTGTGAGAAAGCACACCATTGTTCTTTTTTAAGGATCTATTTAAGATAATCAAAAAGTTCTAAGATTGAAAAATAAGAGTTATCCTGCGATAGGATAGAATGTACCTGCATAGAAGGGAAATCTATCTAGAAAGGAATCATAAAATACACTAAAATGCCTGCCGAATCTACCTGGGTTCTAGTGGGTGCGGTTATGTAAATCTGTGTAGGTGTTGCATCATGGGTCTGTCTATACGGAGGGAAAAACCATGAATGGAATCCATGTCTTTGTCCGTGACTACCATCAGGAGGGGTACTTGCTAGGTTGTAAAAAACAGCAGCAATCAACCAGAAAGCCAGAAAACTGTTAAAAAAAGTTTATAAAATAAATAAGATTTGTATCATTCCAGTCAAAATGTATCCCTACAGAAGCTTGTTAGTAAGTCAGCTTTCTGGAGTGCAATGTTTCCTTTATCATGAGCGAATGGTAAATGTATGTTTGATCTTGCCAATAGGTGGAGCTTTGTGTATTGAATATATATAAGAAAAATCTACAGGATAAAAAAGCTTAAAACTTTGATTTCTGTAGAGTCTGAAGCAAAGAATTCACCAAGAGTTTGTCCTTAAAGTAACCGTAGAGGGGGTGGACAGAAAATGTATGAAGTAAAACTGTGACAATAAAACATGCAATAAGAGTTGTACTGATTATTCTGCGGGGTCCCGGGCCGATAAGTGGGAGCGATGGCACTGGCTAGGTTAGGTTTAAGAGGGTTTATGTTTGTGTTGGTGTCAAACCTTAGGTTGCACGGGCCTATTGCACCCCCTACCGGTCCGGAGAAAGTGGGAGGGCATGAGAGACTGAGCGCTCCGAGGGGCCATCCACAACAATTCAAAAGTAGGAGGAGGACAATCATCCAAAAACCACCTGGGAGTAAAATGTTTAACCTTAAACCAAATTTCATATAAAATCACATTAAAACATGCATACCAGATCAATAGGCAACTAAAAAAGAAAAATTGGATTTCCTTTAAAAGTTGAATAAATAATCAAGTAAATAAGATGAAGGAATCACCTGTCATGTTAAAATGTATAATATAATAAAACTCAGCACCAAATACAAAAAAAGACACCACCAGGTTCAGCAATCAAATGCTTCTTTCTTATTATTTTAACCTCCTCCTCGTTCCAGTGGTCCCTCCAGCCCTCTTAATTAGCTCCCCACCCCCTCCCACTATTAGTGTTTTCTATCATTCCTTAATGTTCATGCCCAGTGGAGCCAAAGTATTAAGTTTTGAAATCCACCTGGATTCGGCCGCTTTCCTCTGGCCTGTGGTCCAGGTGGATTTCATCTCCAGACCGGTAATACGGAGGGAGGTGGTTGGATGGGTTTGAAAGTGTTGGACCAGGTGTGTTTGTAAAATGTTTTTTACAATTGTGTAGAGGTGCTGTTTGAGGCGTGTCAAGACTGTGTGACCGGTTTCTCCTATATAAATGTTATGGCATAGTGTGCATGTTATGGCATAGACAATATTAGTGCTTTGAATGGTCATCAGTTGTGAGATAGGACTGGAGGTTTGTGCATGTGGATTTTGAATGTGCGAAAGTTGTCTATAATACTGTTGTTCAATGGGTAGTTTAGGAGTGGGTTTATTGGAAAATTTTGCAAAAATTAAGAGATCCCTTAAGTTGGGGTTCCTGCGGAAAGCTGATATGGGTCTGAATTCCTGAAGTGGGGGAAATGTGCGTTGTGTTTGGGTGAAAGCGGCTTTCAGTCTGGAGTGAAGGAGTCTGTTTACGTCAGAGAAGGTGCTGATAATGGGTATAATGTGGGGTTCTGTGTCTGTTGGGGGAGTGGGAGCAGGGGGTCTGGGAAAGGTCTGAGGGTGGAGGACAGGGATAGGATGGGGGGGATAGGGATACGGACCCAGAATCGGGAAAGGGATAAGGATGGGTGTGGGCTGTTCGCCCAGGTCAGGAGTCAGTACCAGGTCCAGAGTTCTAGCGGGAGCGTTATGAAGGTTAAGGTTATGGTTAGGGTTAGGGTTAAGGTTAAGGTTAGGGTTAAGGTTAGGGTTAAGGTTAGGGTTAAGGTTAGGGTTAAGGTTAGGGTTAAGGTTAAGGTTAAAGTTAGGGTTAAGGTTAAGGTTAAGGTCAGGGTTAAGGTTAAGGTTAGGGTTAGGGTTAAGGTTAAGGTTAAGGTTAGGGTTAAGGTTAAGGTTAGTGTTAGAGGTAGGGTTAGGGGGATCAGGCAATCTGTTTTGGGGGAAGCCCGCCAGTGTGTTAGCCTTTATGTACCTCAGTGATCTCTTTGAATATCCCCTCTTCCTCAGTGCACTAAAAAGAGTCTGTGTGGCTAGATGAAAGTCTTTCTGTTGTGTACATAGTCTATGGAATCGAATGAGTTGTGATTTTACAATACCAGTGAATGTATGTTTTGGGTGATAACTGGACTTGTGAAGTAAGGCATGTGTGTCTGTGTCTTTAAAGTATACTTTTGTTTGTAAAGAGACTATGTGTGTGTCAGTATCTGGAAAGAATATTGTTGTATCCAGGAAGTTGATTGTATGTTGGTGAATGACATATTTAACAGTTATGGTCGGATGATGATTATTGAGTATTTCAATGAACGTTTTGAAATGTACCAGATCGTGTTCCCACACTCCGAAGATATCATCCAGGTATCGTCTATAAAACATGGGACGCAATGGGCATTTATCTAAGGCTGTCAACTCCCAGTCAGCCATATAAATATTAGCATAGGCTGGGGCAAACTTTTTACCCATTGCCGTCCCATGAATCTGTAAGTAGTGTTTATTATTGAATGTGAAGTCATTGTTTCTTAATCCAAGTTCTAGAAGCTGTAGGAGGTGTGAGTCTGGTCTGTCTGGATCTGGGTATCTCCGGAGTGCAGATTTCACTGCTGCTAAACCTGACAAGATATCTATGTTAGTGTAAAGAGAATCTATATCTATGGTGAAAAGGTATGCATTTGCTGGGACTGGAATGTTGTGAAGAGTGTCTATGAAGTGGTATGTGTCCTTCAGGTAGCTGGGGTGCCTTTGTGAAATGGGGTTGAGGAAGTAGTCAATAAACTCCGCTGCTGGCGAGGACTCACTCCCACAGTCCGACACAATAGGTCTTCCCTTCGGGACCTCAAAAGGGACTGTCCAGGTATCTGGTGTTTGATGTATCTTAGGGAGGAGATAGAAGAGTCTCTGTCTGGGTAAGTCTGGTCCATCTAGATATTCCTTTTGTCTATATGTAATGTATTTATTTTTATAAAGATCTAATATTATCTGTCTAATTTTTATTTGTGTCTGGATCTGTGTAGAAGCAGGGATAGAAGTATAGTGTTGTGTGTTAGAGAGTTGGCGGTGGGCTTCAAAGAGGTACTGTTGGTTGTCCATAATAATTATCTTTGAGCCTTTGTCTGCTGGTTTTATGGTTATATGTTTGTGTTTCCTTAATTTAGCTATGGCTTGTCTTTCTTCTACTGTGATATTCTGCTGTGAAGTTATGGTGGCGGTATGGAATTCTCTGATGATGTGTGTGTTGGTTTTAATAAGTTTCCTAATGGGTGCTGATATTGTCTGTGATTTTGGTTCCCATCTGGATGGAGCTGTGAATGGTAGGGTTTGGTAATCCGATGTATAATCAAAGTGGTCCAAGAGCTTCAGAGCTCTATGATACCTGTAGATGTCCCTCTGGAGGTCCCCATAGTCCGAATGCAGTGGTGTGGGGATAAAAGTGAGTCCCCTCTCCAGCAGCCGAGTCTCAGAAGGTGATAAGTGGAATGTGGATGAAAGATTAAGGATGTTTGTGTCTTGGTGGAGGGGCTGTGATGTAGGCATACCCTCCCCCACTATTTTAGCTGTTCCATCCAATGTTGGAGTATTTTTGCCCCTGTGTCTGGTGTCCAGTGTATGTTATCTTTCTCTGTGTGGAAATCTAAATGGTGGATTTCTAATAGGGGGTTGTAGTGTGTGGCGATGTGTGAATTAATATATTTCAACATGGTTTGTTGTTTCTCTGACAGGTGAGGAGAGTAGTTAATGATGGGGAAGTAAATGGTTGCATTGGGATACATCACTGTTGCTTTACTGTGGAGTGATTGCAGTTGTCCTATGGGTGTTTGTTTCTGTGTTTGATCTTTGTTGTTCAGGCCCAGAGACAGCACAACCACCTTGGTGTTAGGATTTGGGGTAGATTTTGCCAATACCCCAGTAATGTGGTGGAACTGTGCTCCAGGATAACTATCAATTTGGATGTGTTTGTACGGATGGTAGGGTATTCTTTTCAAGTTTGAATCTCCAATGATGGCAATCGGTTTGAGAGATTTTATTTTCCAGTCATAAATTTTTCTATTGGTCATATCATGTCTAGTTGGCTGGTACAAGAATGGGGGGGTGGCTGGGGATGTTGGGGTAGAGTGTCTAGGTGAAGGCAGAGGGGAGAGTCTCACAGTTGGCTCTGAAAGAACCCTATTTTTTGGAGACAGACTAAGTGGGGTGGGTAAGAGGTATCTGGTGTGTGGAGAGGTAAGTATTGGGGAAGGTTCAGACAGGAAACTGTTGGGATTGATTTTCCCTTTGTTTTCTCCCATCATCACAACTTTTTCCACCTTTACTCCTCTTTCCATAATCACCGCCTCAGCAGGGTTAGGGTGTATATTTGGTTGAGCCTCTGTGGGAGCAAGAGTGGAAATGTTAGTTTCTGACCCAGAGAGGTCAGAAATGTTTAGATCGGATTGAATCGCTACATTGCTGATAATTGGTGTTTGGGGTGGTTGTGCGGTCTCCATTGCTCTAGTCAATGTGGGGGCACTCCAGGAGTCAAGTTGGCTGCAGGGTCTGTGTATCACCTGCGCCTGGACTGTGATGGTCTTGGTCTGGGCTATGGTGTGCTTTGTCTGTACCATAATTGACTGGAGAGTGGGAAATTCTTCCTCTCTAAGTTCAAAGTCTACTATGAATTCATCAAGGTCAGGTGGTGGGGAAGTGAACTGGGGGTGGGCAAGAGTGACCCTATTGGGAGTTGGGGAGGGTATGGGCGGTATGTTATCTGGAGCCTTAATCAATGTCGAAGCTACGGGTATGGAAACAGTTCCCCTTGAGGGCAAAACCAAACCTGGAGAAGATATTGGTTTGTTACTGACAGACCTAGGGGACAAAGTTGGTGCTTTAATAGCTCCAAGTCTCGGTGCTGGTCGTTGTACCCTTACTAAGGGGGATTGAGTCAGCCTGGATGCCAGAGTGGATGGTAGTGTCTCGGCTAGGACGTGTGGGGAAGACCCTAAAGTTGGTAAGCTTGTCTTGGCTCTGGCTGTGGGACGTGAGGCTGAGGCTGGAGTAGATCGTCTGGCCTGTACTAAAACTGGGTTATTTTCAGTCTCGGGGGTTGTGATAGGAGAAAGGGAATGAACCCTGGTTACTGGTTCTGAAGCACTAGTGGATGGTGGGTCCTCTAACAGTGATTGCACTATGGGGACTGTACTGTCACGTAATTTGTGCTTGTACCTGTGTTGGGCCCAACGAACTGCTGTCTGGAAGGCACTATTGTTAAACGGAAAGCCTGTAGGGGATAGAGTGTTTAGTATTGCCTGGTAATGTTCATGCAAGATATGCATATTTGCTGACATCCAATTTTTTGTATTATTAGCTACTTTCTGCTTTGTCTCTATGTTGGGGGATGATGGTTTAATAAAGTCTGTGAGTTTAGTGACCTGTTTCATCATCCCCGCTGGAAATGTCTGAGTGTTGAGTGCATGTTCAATGATTTGTTTGTGGTGTATAGCTTGTATCAGTTTGAAGTAGGTTTTAGTTGTGTGTTGAGTGGAAGGTGTGTTAGGCCTTATGTGTTGTACTGTAATGTGGGTGTTTGTCTCTCCCTCCTGCGGAAGGGTGTTCAAAACAGTGAATCCATTGCTAAGCATATTTAACCCAGCTAATGTTCAGTCACATACAAGATGGTGGTTGTTGAATTATGCTTACCGCCTTCTGTGGGTGATAGAGCCTGAAAAGAGGGGTATTAGCCCAGGTGGATGTTACAACCAATTTGACTGTTATACCGTTGAAGTGGTGGATTCCTTTAAAGTTTTATGGATTCATTATCCTTTTTGTGTCGGCTGGGAGCGACCCAGGTAGCTTATGTTGTTCGTTGTCTTCTTATCTTCTTAATTTCTGGATTGTCTTTTTAGGTTTTCAGTTGTTGGTTCTTCAGTTGTCTTCGGTTGTTAGTTCTTAAGTTGTATCTTGTTTCCTCCCAATAGCTGGATTAAAATGTACCTTTATTGTTAAAAGAATATAATACAAATTTTCAAAAAGCAAATTTCAATGAATTCACTGTGTCAAACGAAAAGGGAAAAAAAGCCTGACGTTTCGCATGTATAATGCTTCTTCAGAGGCTAAGGAGAGCTGTCTTTGAGGAAGGGATATAAATCCCATTTGAAAGGAAAGGGGGGGGGGGGGGGGGTTGGGGGTGGGGGGGGTTTCTCAACCAATTACACGAAGGCTATTGGTTCATATTGGCCTCTGTTATTCTTTTTGGAAGAATGATATGTCCTAATTCTAATGTGTCCTAGTCTGATTGGATCTTAAGTAAGTGTTTGCTAGTATGCTAGGTTGAGAGGGCATAGGTCAAGAATGTTTAGGCTGATGTGTCAATGTCTGATTGGTCCTAGGCTGATATTAGCTAGTATGATAGGTTGAGAGTCCAAGGGAACCCAGTAATATCAAAAAATAGAGGGGAAAATAGAGTAAAACTCTACATAAAGGAAAAATAAGAGAGAGAAAAAAAAGGAGGGGGAGGGGGAGACATTAAAGTCAATATATATTGTAAGAACAATGATTCTCTCCCATCCAATCTGGGTATTGTGAGAAAGCACACCATTGTTCTTTTTTAAGGATCTATTTAAGATAATCAAAAAGTTCTAAGATTGAAAAATAAGAGTTATCCTGCGATAGGATAGAATGTACCTGCATAGAAGGGAAATCTATCTAGAAAGGAATCATAAAATACACTAAAATGCCTGCCGAATCTACCTGGGTTCTAGTGGGTGCGGTTATGTAAATCTGTGTAGGTGTTGCATCATGGGTCTGTCTATACGGAGGGAAAAACCATGAATGGAATCCATGTCTTTGTCCGTGACTACCATCAGGAGGGGTACTTGCTAGGTTGTAAAAAACAGCAGCAATCAACCAGAAAGCCAGAAAACTGTTAAAAAAAGTTTATAAAATAAATAAGATTTGTATCATTCCAGTCAAAATGTATCCCTACAGAAGCTTGTTAGTAAGTCAGCTTTCTGGAGTGCAATGTTTCCTTTATCATGAGCGAATGGTAAATGTATGTTTGATCTTGCCAATAGGTGGAGCTTTGTGTATTGAATATATATAAGAAAAATCTACAGGATAAAAAAGCTTAAAACTTTGATTTCTGTAGAGTCTGAAGCAAAGAATTCACCAAGAGTTTGTCCTTAAAGTAACCGTAGAGGGGGTGGACAGAAAATGTATGAAGTAAAACTGTGACAATAAAACATGCAATAAGAGTTGTACTGATTATTCTGCGGGGTCCCGGGCCGATAAGTGGGAGCGATGGCACTGGCTAGGTTAGGTTTAAGAGGGTTTATGTTTGTGTTGGTGTCAAACCTTAGGTTGCACGGGCCTATTGCACCCCCTACCGGTCCGGAGAAAGTGGGAGGGCATGAGAGACTGAGCGCTCCGAGGGGCCATCCACAACAATTCAAAAGTAGGAGGAGGACAATCATCCAAAAACCACCTGGGAGTAAAATGTTTAACCTTAAACCAAATTTCATATAAAATCACATTAAAACATGCATACCAGATCAATAGGCAACTAAAAAAGAAAAATTGGATTTCCTTTAAAAGTTGAATAAATAATCAAGTAAATAAGATGAAGGAATCACCTGTCATGTTAAAATGTATAATATAATAAAACTCAGCACCAAATACAAAAAAAGACACCACCAGGTTCAGCAATCAAATGCTTCTTTCTTATTATTTTAACCTCCTCCTCGTTCCAGTGGTCCCTCCAGCCCTCTTAATTAGCTCCCCACCCCCTCCCACTATTAGTGTTTTCTATCATTCCTTAATGTTCATGCCCAGTGGAGCCAAAGTATTAAGTTTTGAAATCCACCTGGATTCGGCCGCTTTCCTCTGGCCTGTGGTCCAGGTGGATTTCATCTCCAGACCGGTAATACGGAGGGAGGTGGTTGGATGGGTTTGAAAGTGTTGGACCAGGTGTGTTTGTAAAATGTTTTTTACAATTGTGTAGAGGTGCTGTTTGAGGCGTGTCAAGACTGTGTGACCGGTTTCTCCTATATAAATGTTATGGCATAGTGTGCATGTTATGGCATAGACAATATTAGTGCTTTGAATGGTCATCAGTTGTGAGATAGGACTGGAGGTTTGTGCATGTGGATTTTGAATGTGCGAAAGTTGTCTATAATACTGTTGTTCAATGGGTAGTTTAGGAGTGGGTTTATTGGAAAATTTTGCAAAAATTAAGAGATCCCTTAAGTTGGGGTTCCTGCGGAAAGCTGATATGGGTCTGAATTCCTGAAGTGGGGGAAATGTGCGTTGTGTTTGGGTGAAAGCGGCTTTCAGTCTGGAGTGAAGGAGTCTGTTTACGTCAGAGAAGGTGCTGATAATGGGTATAATGTGGGGTTCTGTGTCTGTTGGGGGAGTGGGAGCAGGGGGTCTGGGAAAGGTCTGAGGGTGGAGGACAGGGATAGGATGGGGGGGATAGGGATACGGACCCAGAATCGGGAAAGGGATAAGGATGGGTGTGGGCTGTTCGCCCAGGTCAGGAGTCAGTACCAGGTCCAGAGTTCTAGCGGGAGCGTTATGAAGGTTAAGGTTATGGTTAGGGTTAGGGTTAAGGTTAAGGTTAGGGTTAAGGTTAGGGTTAAGGTTAGGGTTAAGGTTAGGGTTAAGGTTAGGGTTAAGGTTAAGGTTAAAGTTAGGGTTAAGGTTAAGGTTAAGGTCAGGGTTAAGGTTAAGGTTAGGGTTAGGGTTAAGGTTAAGGTTAAGGTTAGGGTTAAGGTTAAGGTTAGTGTTAGAGGTAGGGTTAGGGGGATCAGGCAATCTGTTTTGGGGGAAGCCCGCCAGTGTGTTAGCCTTTATGTACCTCAGTGATCTCTTTGAATATCCCCTCTTCCTCAGTGCACTAAAAAGAGTCTGTGTGGCTAGATGAAAGTCTTTCTGTTGTGTACATAGTCTATAGAATCGAATGAGTTGTGATTTTACAATACCAGTAAATGTATGTTTTGGGTGATAACTGGACTTGTGAAGTAAGGCATGTGTGTCTGTGTCTTTAAAGTATACTTTTGTTTGTAAAGAGACTATGTGTGTGTCAGTATCTGGAAAGAATATTGTTGTATCCAGGAAGTTGATTGTATGTTGGTGAATGACATATTTAACAGTTATGGTCGGATGATGATTATTGAGTATTTCAATGAACGTTTTGAAATGTACCAGATCGTGTTCCCACACTCCGAAGATATCATCCAGGTATCGTCTATAAAACATGGGACGCAATGGGCATTTATCTAAGGCTGTCAACTCCCAGTCAGCCATATAAATATTAGCATAGGCTGGGGCAAACTTTTTACCCATTGCCGTCCCATGAATCTGTAAGTAGTGTTTATTATTGAATGTGAAGTCATTGTTTCTTAATCCAAGTTCTAGAAGCTGTAGGAGGTGTGAGTCTGGTCTGTCTGGATCTGGGTATCTCCGGAGTGCAGATTTCACTGCTGCTAAACCTGACAAGATATCTATGTTAGTGTAAAGAGAATCTATATCTATGGTGAAAAGGTATGCATTTGCTGGGACTGGAATGTTGTGAAGAGTGTCTATGAAGTGGTATGTGTCCTTCAGGTAGCTGGGGTGCCTTTGTGAAATGGGGTTGAGGAAGTAGTCAATAAACTCCGCTGCTGGCGAGGACTCACTCCCACAGTCCGACACAATAGGTCTTCCCTTCGGGACCTCAAAAGGGACTGTCCAGGTATCTGGTGTTTGATGTATCTTAGGGAGGAGATAGAAGAGTCTCTGTCTGGGTAAGTCTGGTCCATCTAGATATTCCTTTTGTCTATATGTAATGTATTTATTTTTATAAAGATCTGATATTATCTGTCTAATTTTTATTTGTGTCTGGATCTGTGTAGAAGCAGGGATAGAAGTATAGTGTTGTGTGTTAGAGAGTTGGCGGTGGGCTTCAAAGAGGTACTGTTGGTTGTCCATAATAATTATCTTTGAGCCTTTGTCTGCTGGTTTTATGGTTATATGTTTGTGTTTCCTTAATTTAGCTATGGCTTGTCTTTCTTCTACTGTGATATTCTGCTGTGAAGTTATGGTGGCGGTATGGAATTCTCTGATGATGTGTGTGTTGGTTTTAATAAGTTTCCTAATGGGTGCTGATATTGTCTGTGATTTTGGTTCCCATCTGGATGGAGCTGTGAATGGTAGGGTTTGGTAATCCGATGTATAATCAAAGTGGTCCAAGAGCTTCAGAGCTCTATGATACCTGTAGATGTCCCTCTGGAGGTCCCCATAGTCCGAATGCAGTGGTGTGGGGATAAAAGTGAGTCCCCTCTCCAGCAGCCGAGTCTCAGAAGGTGATAAGTGGAATGTGGATGAAAGATTAAGGATGTTTGTGTCTTGGTGGAGGGGCTGTGATGTAGGCATACCCTCCCCCACTATTTTAGCTGTTCCATCCAATGTTGGAGTATTTTTGCCCCTGTGTCTGGTGTCCAGTGTATGTTATCTTTCTCTGTGTGGAAATCTAAATGGTGGATTTCTAATAGGGGGTTGTAGTGTGTGGCGATGTGTGAATTAATATATTTCAACATGGTTTGTTGTTTCTCTGACAGGTGAGGAGAGTAGTTAATGATGGGTTAGGGTTAGGGTTAGGGTTAGGGTTAGGGTTAGGGTTAGGGTTGGGGTTGGGGTTGGGGTTAGGGTTAGGGTTAGGGTTAGGGTTAGGGTTAGGGTTAGGGTTAGGGTTAGGGTTAGGGTTAGGGTTAGGGTTAGGGTTAGGGTTAGGGTTAGGGTTAGGGTTAGGGTTAGGGTTAGGGTTAGGGTTAGGGTTAGGGTTAGGGTTAGGGTTAGGGTTAGGGTTAGGGTTAGGGTTAGGGTTAGGGTTAGGGTTAGGGTTAGGGTTAGGGTTAGGGTTAGGGTTAGGGTTAGGGTTAGGGTTAGGGTTAGGGTTAGGGTTAGGGTTAGGGTTAGGGTTAGGGTTAGGGTTAGGGTTAGGGTTAGGGTTAGGGTTAGGGTTAGGGTTAGGGTTAGGGTTAGGGTTAGGGTTAGGGTTAGGGTTAGGGTTAGGGTTAGGGTTAGGGTTAGGGTTAGGGTTAGGGTTAGGGTTAGGGTTAGGGTTAGGGTTAGGGTTAGGGTTAGGGTTAGGGTTAGGGTTAGGGTTAGGGTTAGGGTTAGGGTTAGGGTTAGGGTTAGGGTTAGGGTTAGGGTTAGGGTTAGGGTTAGGGTTAGGGTTAGGGTTAGGGTTAGGGTTAGGGTTAGGGTTAGGGTTAGGGTTAGGGTTAGGGTTAGGGTTAGGGTTAGGGTTAGGGTTAGGGTTAGGGTTAGGGTTAGGGTTAGGGTTAGGGTTAGGGTTAGGGTTAGGGTTAGGGTTAGGGTTAGGGTTAGGGTTAGGGTTAGGGTTAGGGTTAGGGTTAGGGTTAGGGTTAGGGTTAGGGTTAGGGTTAGGGTTAGGGTTAGGGTTAGGGTTAGGGTTAGGGTTAGGGTTAGGGTTAGGGTTAGGGTTAGGGTTAGGGTTAGGGTTAGGGTTAGGGTTAGGGTTAGGGTTAGGGTTAGGGTTAGGGTTAGGGTTAGGGTTAGGGTTAGGGTTAGGGTTAGGGTTAGGGTTAGGGTTAGGGTTAGGGTTAGGGTTAGGGTTAGGGTTAGGGTTAGGGTTAGGGTTAGGGTTAGGGTTAGGGTTAGGGTTAGGGTTAGGGTTAGGGTTAGGGTTAGGGTTAGGGTTAGGGTTAGGGTTAGGGTTAGGGTTAGGGTTAGGGTTAGGGTTAGGGTTAGGGTTAGGGTTAGGGTTAGGGTTAGGGTTAGGGTTAGGGTTAGGGTTAGGGTTAGGGTTAGGGTTAGGGTTAGGGTTAGGGTTAGGGTTAGGGTTAGGGTTAGGGTTAGGGTTAGGGTTAGGGTTAGGGTTAGGGTTAGGGTTAGGGTTAGGGTTAGGGTTAGGGTTAGGGTTAGGGTTAGGGTTAGGGTTAGGGTTAGGGTTAGGGTTAGGGTTAGGGTTAGGGTTAGGGTTAGGGTTAGGGTTAGGGTTAGGGTTAGGGTTAGGGTTAGGGTTAGGGTTAGGGTTAGGGTTAGGGTTAGGGTTAGGGTTAGGGTTAGGGTTAGGGTTAGGGTTAGGGTTAGGGTTAGGGTTAGGGTTAGGGTTAGGGTTAGGGTTAGGGTTAGGGTTAGGGTTAGGGTTAGGGTTAGGGTTAGGGTTAGGGTTAGGGTTAGGGTTAGGGTTAGGGTTAGGGTTAGGGTTAGGGTTAGGGTTAGGGTTAGGGTTAGGGTTAGGGTTAGGGTTAGGGTTAGGGTTAGGGTTAGGGTTAGGGTTAGGGTTAGGGTTAGGGTTAGGGTTAGGGTTAGGGTTAGGGTTAGGGTTAGGGTTAGGGTTAGGGTTAGGGTTAGGGTTAGGGTTAGGGTTAGGGTTAGGGTTAGGGTTAGGGTTAGGGTTAGGGTTAGGGTTAGGGTTAGGGTTAGGGTTAGGGTTAGGGTTAGGGTTAGGGTTAGGGTTAGGGTTAGGGTTAGGGTTAGGGTTAGGGTTAGGGTTAGGGTTAGGGTTAGGGTTAGGGTTAGGGTTAGGGTTAGGGTTAGGGTTAGGGTTAGGGTTAGGGTTAGGGTTAGGGTTAGGGTTAGGGTTAGGGTTAGGGTTAGGGTTAGGGTTAGGGTTAGGGTTAGGGTTAGGGTTAGGGTTAGGGTTAGGGTTAGGGTTAGGGTTAGGGTTAGGGTTAGGGTTAGGGTTAGGGTTAGGGTTAGGGTTAGGGTTAGGGTTAGGGTTAGGGTTAGGGTTAGGGTTAGGGTTAGGGTTAGGGTTAGGGTTAGGGTTAGGGTTAGGGTTAGGGTTAGGGTTAGGGTTAGGGTTAGGGTTAGGGTTAGGGTTAGGGTTAGGGTTAGGGTTAGGGTTAGGGTTAGGGTTAGGGTTAGGGTTAGGGTTAGGGTTAGGGTTAGGGTTAGGGTTAGGGTTAGGGTTAGGGTTAGGGTTAGGGTTAGGGTTAGGGTTAGGGTTAGGGTTAGGGTTAGGGTTAGGGTTAGGGTTAGGGTTAGGGTTAGGGTTAGGGTTAGGGTTAGGGTTAGGGTTAGGGTTAGGGTTAGGGTTAGGGTTAGGGTTAGGGTTAGGGTTAGGGTTAGGGTTAGGGTTAGGGTTAGGGTTAGGGTTAGGGTTAGGGTTAGGGTTAGGGTTAGGGTTAGGGTTAGGGTTAGGGTTAGGGTTAGGGTTAGGGTTAGGGTTAGGGTTAGGGTTAGGGTTAGGGTTAGGGTTAGGGTTAGGGTTAGGGTTAGGGTTAGGGTTAGGGTTAGGGTTAGGGTTAGGGTTAGGGTTAGGGTTAGGGTTAGGGTTAGGGTTAGGGTTAGGGTTAGGGTTAGGGTTAGGGTTAGGGTTAGGGTTAGGGTTAGGGTTAGGGTTAGGGTTAGGGTTAGGGTTAGGGTTAGGGTTAGGGTTAGGGTTAGGGTTAGGGTTAGGGTTAGGGTTAGGGTTAGGGTTAGGGTTAGGGTTAGGGTTAGGGTTAGGGTTAGGGTTAGGGTTAGGGTTAGGGTTAGGGTTAGGGTTAGGGTTAGGGTTAGGGTTAGGGTTAGGGTTAGGGTTAGGGTTAGGGTTAGGGTTAGGGTTAGGGTTAGGGTTAGGGTTAGGGTTAGGGTTAGGGTTAGGGTTAGGGTTAGGGTTAGGGTTAGGGTTAGGGTTAGGGTTAGGGTTAGGGTTAGGGTTAGGGTTAGGGTTAGGGTTAGGGTTAGGGTTAGGGTTAGGGTTAGGGTTAGGGTTAGGGTTAGGGTTAGGGTTAGGGTTAGGGTTAGGGTTAGGGTTAGGGTTAGGGTTAGGGTTAGGGTTAGGGTTAGGGTTAGGGTTAGGGTTAGGGTTAGGGTTAGGGTTAGGGTTAGGGTTAGGGTTAGGGTTAGGGTTAGGGTTAGGGTTAGGGTTAGGGTTAGGGTTAGGGTTAGGGTTAGGGTTAGGGTTAGGGTTAGGGTTAGGGTTAGGGTTAGGGTTAGGGTTAGGGTTAGGGTTAGGGTTAGGGTTAGGGTTAGGGTTAGGGTTAGGGTTAGGGTTAGGGTTAGGGTTAGGGTTAGGGTTAGGGTTAGGGTTAGGGTTAGGGTTAGGGTTAGGGTTAGGGTTAGGGTTAGGGTTAGGGTTAGGGTTAGGGTTAGGGTTAGGGTTAGGGTTAGGGTTAGGGTTAGGGTTAGGGTTAGGGTTAGGGTTAGGGTTAGGGTTAGGGTTAGGGTTAGGGTTAGGGTTAGGGTTAGGGTTAGGGTTAGGGTTAGGGTTAGGGTTAGGGTTAGGGTTAGGGTTAGGGTTAGGGTTAGGGTTAGGGTTAGGGTTAGGGTTAGGGTTAGGGTTAGGGTTAGGGTTAGGGTTAGGGTTAGGGTTAGGGTTAGGGTTAGGGTTAGGGTTAGGGTTAGGGTTAGGGTTAGGGTTAGGGTTAGGGTTAGGGTTAGGGTTAGGGTTAGGGTTAGGGTTAGGGTTAGGGTTAGGGTTAGGGTTAGGGTTAGGGTTAGGGTTAGGGTTAGGGTTAGGGTTAGGGTTAGGGTTAGGGTTAGGGTTAGGGTTAGGGTTAGGGTTAGGGTTAGGGTTAGGGTTAGGGTTAGGGTTAGGGTTAGGGTTAGGGTTAGGGTTAGGGTTAGGGTTAGGGTTAGGGTTAGGGTTAGGGTTAGGGTTAGGGTTAGGGTTAGGGTTAGGGTTAGGGTTAGGGTTAGGGTTAGGGTTAGGGTTAGGGTTAGGGTTAGGGTTAGGGTTAGGGTTAGGGTTAGGGTTAGGGTTAGGGTTAGGGTTAGGGTTAGGGTTAGGGTTAGGGTTAGGGTTAGGGTTAGGGTTAGGGTTAGGGTTAGGGTTAGGGTTAGGGTTAGGGTTAGGGTTAGGGTTAGGGTTAGGGTTAGGGTTAGGGTTAGGGTTAGGGTTAGGGTTAGGGTTAGGGTTAGGGTTAGGGTTAGGGTTAGGGTTAGGGTTAGGGTTAGGGTTAGGGTTAGGGTTAGGGTTAGGGTTAGGGTTAGGGTTAGGGTTAGGGTTAGGGTTAGGGTTAGGGTTAGGGTTAGGGTTAGGGTTAGGGTTAGGGTTAGGGTTAGGGTTAGGGTTAGGGTTAGGGTTAGGGTTAGGGTTAGGGTTAGGGTTAGGGTTAGGGTTAGGGTTAGGGTTAGGGTTAGGGTTAGGGTTAGGGTTAGGGTTAGGGTTAGGGTTAGGGTTAGGGTTAGGGTTAGGGTTAGGGTTAGGGTTAGGGTTAGGGTTAGGGTTAGGGTTAGGGTTAGGGTTAGGGTTAGGGTTAGGGTTAGGGTTAGGGTTAGGGTTAGGGTTAGGGTTAGGGTTAGGGTTAGGGTTAGGGTTAGGGTTAGGGTTAGGGTTAGGGTTAGGGTTAGGGTTAGGGTTAGGGTTAGGGTTAGGGTTAGGGTTAGGGTTAGGGTTAGGGTTAGGGTTAGGGTTAGGGTTAGGGTTAGGGTTAGGGTTAGGGTTAGGGTTAGGGTTAGGGTTAGGGTTAGGGTTAGGGTTAGGGTTAGGGTTAGGGTTAGGGTTAGGGTTAGGGTTAGGGTTAGGGTTAGGGTTAGGGTTAGGGTTAGGGTTAGGGTTAGGGTTAGGGTTAGGGTTAGGGTTAGGGTTAGGGTTAGGGTTAGGGTTAGGGTTAGGGTTAGGGTTAGGGTTAGGGTTAGGGTTAGGGTTAGGGTTAGGGTTAGGGTTAGGGTTAGGGTTAGGGTTAGGGTTAGGGTTAGGGTTAGGGTTAGGGTTAGGGTTAGGGTTAGGGTTAGGGTTAGGGTTAGGGTTAGGGTTAGGGTTAGGGTTAGGGTTAGGGTTAGGGTTAGGGTTAGGGTTAGGGTTAGGGTTAGGGTTAGGGTTAGGGTTAGGGTTAGGGTTAGGGTTAGGGTTAGGGTTAGGGTTAGGGTTAGGGTTAGGGTTAGGGTTAGGGTTAGGGTTAGGGTTAGGGTTAGGGTTAGGGTTAGGGTTAGGGTTAGGGTTAGGGTTAGGGTTAGGGTTAGGGTTAGGGTTAGGGTTAGGGTTAGGGTTAGGGTTAGGGTTAGGGTTAGGGTTAGGGTTAGGGTTAGGGTTAGGGTTAGGGTTAGGGTTAGGGTTAGGGTTAGGGTTAGGGTTAGGGTTAGGGTTAGGGTTAGGGTTAGGGTTAGGGTTAGGGTTAGGGTTAGGGTTAGGGTTAGGGTTAGGGTTAGGGTTAGGGTTAGGGTTAGGGTTAGGGTTAGGGTTAGGGTTAGGGTTAGGGTTAGGGTTAGGGTTAGGGTTAGGGTTAGGGTTAGGGTTAGGGTTAGGGTTAGGGTTAGGGTTAGGGTTAGGGTTAGGGTTAGGGTTAGGGTTAGGGTTAGGGTTAGGGTTAGGGTTAGGGTTAGGGTTAGGGTTAGGGTTAGGGTTAGGGTTAGGGTTAGGGTTAGGGTTAGGGTTAGGGTTAGGGTTAGGGTTAGGGTTAGGGTTAGGGTTAGGGTTAGGGTTAGGGTTAGGGTTAGGGTTAGGGTTAGGGTTAGGGTTAGGGTTAGGGTTAGGGTTAGGGTTAGGGTTAGGGTTAGGGTTAGGGTTAGGGTTAGGGTTAGGGTTAGGGTTAGGGTTAGGGTTAGGGTTAGGGTTAGGGTTAGGGTTAGGGTTAGGGTTAGGGTTAGGGTTAGGGTTAGGGTTAGGGTTAGGGTTAGGGTTAGGGTTAGGGTTAGGGTTAGGGTTAGGGTTAGGGTTAGGGTTAGGGTTAGGGTTAGGGTTAGGGTTAGGGTTAGGGTTAGGGTTAGGGTTAGGGTTAGGGTTAGGGTTAGGGTTAGGGTTAGGGTTAGGGTTAGGGTTAGGGTTAGGGTTAGGGTTAGGGTTAGGGTTAGGGTTAGGGTTAGGGTTAGGGTTAGGGTTAGGGTTAGGGTTAGGGTTAGGGTTAGGGTTAGGGTTAGGGTTAGGGTTAGGGTTAGGGTTAGGGTTAGGGTTAGGGTTAGGGTTAGGGTTAGGGTTAGGGTTAGGGTTAGGGTTAGGGTTAGGGTTAGGGTTAGGGTTAGGGTTAGGGTTAGGGTTAGGGTTAGGGTTAGGGTTAGGGTTAGGGTTAGGGTTAGGGTTAGGGTTAGGGTTAGGGTTAGGGTTAGGGTTAGGGTTAGGGTTAGGGTTAGGGTTAGGGTTAGGGTTAGGGTTAGGGTTAGGGTTAGGGTTAGGGTTAGGGTTAGGGTTAGGGTTAGGGTTAGGGTTAGGGTTAGGGTTAGGGTTAGGGTTAGGGTTAGGGTTAGGGTTAGGGTTAGGGTTAGGGTTAGGGTTAGGGTTAGGGTTAGGGTTAGGGTTAGGGTTAGGGTTAGGGTTAGGGTTAGGGTTAGGGTTAGGGTTAGGGTTAGGGTTAGGGTTAGGGTTAGGGTTAGGGTTAGGGTTAGGGTTAGGGTTAGGGTTAGGGTTAGGGTTAGGGTTAGGGTTAGGGTTAGGGTTAGGGTTAGGGTTAGGGTTAGGGTTAGGGTTAGGGTTAGGGTTAGGGTTAGGGTTAGGGTTAGGGTTAGGGTTAGGGTTAGGGTTAGGGTTAGGGTTAGGGTTAGGGTTAGGGTTAGGGTTAGGGTTAGGGTTAGGGTTAGGGTTAGGGTTAGGGTTAGGGTTAGGGTTAGGGTTAGGGTTAGGGTTAGGGTTAGGGTTAGGGTTAGGGTTAGGGTTAGGGTTAGGGTTAGGGTTAGGGTTAGGGTTAGGGTTAGGGTTAGGGTTAGGGTTAGGGTTAGGGTTAGGGTTAGGGTTAGGGTTAGGGTTAGGGTTAGGGTTAGGGTTAGGGTTAGGGTTAGGGTTAGGGTTAGGGTTAGGGTTAGGGTTAGGGTTAGGGTTAGGGTTAGGGTTAGGGTTAGGGTTAGGGTTAGGGTTAGGGTTAGGGTTAGGGTTAGGGTTAGGGTTAGGGTTAGGGTTAGGGTTAGGGTTAGGGTTAGGGTTAGGGTTAGGGTTAGGGTTAGGGTTAGGGTTAGGGTTAGGGTTAGGGTTAGGGTTAGGGTTAGGGTTAGGGTTAGGGTTAGGGTTAGGGTTAGGGTTAGGGTTAGGGTTAGGGTTAGGGTTAGGGTTAGGGTTAGGGTTAGGGTTAGGGTTAGGGTTAGGGTTAGGGTTAGGGTTAGGGTTAGGGTTAGGGTTAGGGTTAGGGTTAGGGTTAGGGTTAGGGTTAGGGTTAGGGTTAGGGTTAGGGTTAGGGTTAGGGTTAGGGTTAGGGTTAGGGTTAGGGTTAGGGTTAGGGTTAGGGTTAGGGTTAGGGTTAGGGTTAGGGTTAGGGTTAGGGTTAGGGTTAGGGTTAGGGTTAGGGTTAGGGTTAGGGTTAGGGTTAGGGTTAGGGTTAGGGTTAGGGTTAGGGTTAGGGTTAGGGTTAGGGTTAGGGTTAGGGTTAGGGTTAGGGTTAGGGTTAGGGTTAGGGTTAGGGTTAGGGTTAGGGTTAGGGTTAGGGTTAGGGTTAGGGTTAGGGTTAGGGTTAGGGTTAGGGTTAGGGTTAGGGTTAGGGTTAGGGTTAGGGTTAGGGTTAGGGTTAGGGTTAGGGTTAGGGTTAGGGTTAGGGTTAGGGTTAGGGTTAGGGTTAGGGTTAGGGTTAGGGTTAGGGTTAGGGTTAGGGTTAGGGTTAGGGTTAGGGTTAGGGTTAGGGTTAGGGTTAGGGTTAGGGTTAGGGTTAGGGTTAGGGTTAGGGTTAGGGTTAGGGTTAGGGTTAGGGTTAGGGTTAGGGTTAGGGTTAGGGTTAGGGTTAGGGTTAGGGTTAGGGTTAGGGTTAGGGTTAGGGTTAGGGTTAGGGTTAGGGTTAGGGTTAGGGTTAGGGTTAGGGTTAGGGTTAGGGTTAGGGTTAGGGTTAGGGTTAGGGTTAGGGTTAGGGTTAGGGTTAGGGTTAGGGTTAGGGTTAGGGTTAGGGTTAGGGTTAGGGTTAGGGTTAGGGTTAGGGTTAGGGTTAGGGTTAGGGTTAGGGTTAGGGTTAGGGTTAGGGTTAGGGTTAGGGTTAGGGTTAGGGTTAGGGTTAGGGTTAGGGTTAGGGTTAGGGTTAGGGTTAGGGTTAGGGTTAGGGTTAGGGTTAGGGTTAGGGTTAGGGTTAGGGTTAGGGTTAGGGTTAGGGTTAGGGTTAGGGTTAGGGTTAGGGTTAGGGTTAGGGTTAGGGTTAGGGTTAGGGTTAGGGTTAGGGTTAGGGTTAGGGTTAGGGTTAGGGTTAGGGTTAGGGTTAGGGTTAGGGTTAGGGTTAGGGTTAGGGTTAGGGTTAGGGTTAGGGTTAGGGTTAGGGTTAGGGTTAGGGTTAGGGTTAGGGTTAGGGTTAGGGTTAGGGTTAGGGTTAGGGTTAGGGTTAGGGTTAGGGTTAGGGTTAGGGTTAGGGTTAGGGTTAGGGTTAGGGTTAGGGTTAGGGTTAGGGTTAGGGTTAGGGTTAGGGTTAGGGTTAGGGTTAGGGTTAGGGTTAGGGTTAGGGTTAGGGTTAGGGTTAGGGTTAGGGTTAGGGTTAGGGTTAGGGTTAGGGTTAGGGTTAGGGTTAGGGTTAGGGTTAGGGTTAGGGTTAGGGTTAGGGTTAGGGTTAGGGTTAGGGTTAGGGTTAGGGTTAGGGTTAGGGTTAGGGTTAGGGTTAGGGTTAGGGTTAGGGTTAGGGTTAGGGTTAGGGTTAGGGTTAGGGTTAGGGTTAGGGTTAGGGTTAGGGTTAGGGTTAGGGTTAGGGTTAGGGTTAGGGTTAGGGTTAGGGTTAGGGTTAGGGTTAGGGTTAGGGTTAGGGTTAGGGTTAGGGTTAGGGTTAGGGTTAGGGTTAGGGTTAGGGTTAGGGTTAGGGTTAGGGTTAGGGTTAGGGTTAGGGTTAGGGTTAGGGTTAGGGTTAGGGTTAGGGTTAGGGTTAGGGTTAGGGTTAGGGTTAGGGTTAGGGTTAGGGTTAGGGTTAGGGTTAGGGTTAGGGTTAGGGTTAGGGTTAGGGTTAGGGTTAGGGTTAGGGTTAGGGTTAGGGTTAGGGTTAGGGTTAGGGTTAGGGTTAGGGTTAGGGTTAGGGTTAGGGTTAGGGTTAGGGTTAGGGTTAGGGTTAGGGTTAGGGTTAGGGTTAGGGTTAGGGTTAGGGTTAGGGTTAGGGTTAGGGTTAGGGTTAGGGTTAGGGTTAGGGTTAGGGTTAGGGTTAGGGTTAGGGTTAGGGTTAGGGTTAGGGTTAGGGTTAGGGTTAGGGTTAGGGTTAGGGTTAGGGTTAGGGTTAGGGTTAGGGTTAGGGTTAGGGTTAGGGTTAGGGTTAGGGTTAGGGTTAGGGTTAGGGTTAGGGTTAGGGTTAGGGTTAGGGTTAGGGTTAGGGTTAGGGTTAGGGTTAGGGTTAGGGTTAGGGTTAGGGTTAGGGTTAGGGTTAGGGTTAGGGTTAGGGTTAGGGTTAGGGTTAGGGTTAGGGTTAGGGTTAGGGTTAGGGTTAGGGTTAGGGTTAGGGTTAGGGTTAGGGTTAGGGTTAGGGTTAGGGTTAGGGTTAGGGTTAGGGTTAGGGTTAGGGTTAGGGTTAGGGTTAGGGTTAGGGTTAGGGTTAGGGTTAGGGTTAGGGTTAGGGTTAGGGTTAGGGTTAGGGTTAGGGTTAGGGTTAGGGTTAGGGTTAGGGTTAGGGTTAGGGTTAGGGTTAGGGTTAGGGTTAGGGTTAGGGTTAGGGTTAGGGTTAGGGTTAGGGTTAGGGTTAGGGTTAGGGTTAGGGTTAGGGTTAGGGTTAGGGTTAGGGTTAGGGTTAGGGTTAGGGTTAGGGTTAGGGTTAGGGTTAGGGTTAGGGTTAGGGTTAGGGTTAGGGTTAGGGTTAGGGTTAGGGTTAGGGTTAGGGTTAGGGTTAGGGTTAGGGTTAGGGTTAGGGTTAGGGTTAGGGTTAGGGTTAGGGTTAGGGTTAGGGTTAGGGTTAGGGTTAGGGTTAGGGTTAGGGTTAGGGTTAGGGTTAGGGTTAGGGTTAGGGTTAGGGTTAGGGTTAGGGTTAGGGTTAGGGTTAGGGTTAGGGTTAGGGTTAGGGTTAGGGTTAGGGTTAGGGTTAGGGTTAGGGTTAGGGTTAGGGTTAGGGTTAGGGTTAGGGTTAGGGTTAGGGTTAGGGTTAGGGTTAGGGTTAGGGTTAGGGTTAGGGTTAGGGTTAGGGTTAGGGTTAGGGTTAGGGTTAGGGTTAGGGTTAGGGTTAGGGTTAGGGTTAGGGTTAGGGTTAGGGTTAGGGTTAGGGTTAGGGTTAGGGTTAGGGTTAGGGTTAGGGTTAGGGTTAGGGTTAGGGTTAGGGTTAGGGTTAGGGTTAGGGTTAGGGTTAGGGTTAGGGTTAGGGTTAGGGTTAGGGTTAGGGTTAGGGTTAGGGTTAGGGTTAGGGTTAGGGTTAGGGTTAGGGTTAGGGTTAGGGTTAGGGTTAGGGTTAGGGTTAGGGTTAGGGTTAGGGTTAGGGTTAGGGTTAGGGTTAGGGTTAGGGTTAGGGTTAGGGTTAGGGTTAGGGTTAGGGTTAGGGTTAGGGTTAGGGTTAGGGTTAGGGTTAGGGTTAGGGTTAGGGTTAGGGTTAGGGTTAGGGTTAGGGTTAGGGTTAGGGTTAGGGTTAGGGTTAGGGTTAGGGTTAGGGTTAGGGTTAGGGTTAGGGTTAGGGTTAGGGTTAGGGTTAGGGTTAGGGTTAGGGTTAGGGTTAGGGTTAGGGTTAGGGTTAGGGTTAGGGTTAGGGTTAGGGTTAGGGTTAGGGTTAGGGTTAGGGTTAGGGTTAGGGTTAGGGTTAGGGTTAGGGTTAGGGTTAGGGTTAGGGTTAGGGTTAGGGTTAGGGTTAGGGTTAGGGTTAGGGTTAGGGTTAGGGTTAGGGTTAGGGTTAGGGTTAGGGTTAGGGTTAGGGTTAGGGTTAGGGTTAGGGTTAGGGTTAGGGTTAGGGTTAGGGTTAGGGTTAGGGTTAGGGTTAGGGTTAGGGTTAGGGTTAGGGTTAGGGTTAGGGTTAGGGTTAGGGTTAGGGTTAGGGTTAGGGTTAGGGTTAGGGTTAGGGTTAGGGTTAGGGTTAGGGTTAGGGTTAGGGTTAGGGTTAGGGTTAGGGTTAGGGTTAGGGTTAGGGTTAGGGTTAGGGTTAGGGTTAGGGTTAGGGTTAGGGTTAGGGTTAGGGTTAGGGTTAGGGTTAGGGTTAGGGTTAGGGTTAGGGTTAGGGTTAGGGTTAGGGTTAGGGTTAGGGTTAGGGTTAGGGTTAGGGTTAGGGTTAGGGTTAGGGTTAGGGTTAGGGTTAGGGTTAGGGTTAGGGTTAGGGTTAGGGTTAGGGTTAGGGTTAGGGTTAGGGTTAGGGTTAGGGTTAGGGTTAGGGTTAGGGTTAGGGTTAGGGTTAGGGTTAGGGTTAGGGTTAGGGTTAGGGTTAGGGTTAGGGTTAGGGTTAGGGTTAGGGTTAGGGTTAGGGTTAGGGTTAGGGTTAGGGTTAGGGTTAGGGTTAGGGTTAGGGTTAGGGTTAGGGTTAGGGTTAGGGTTAGGGTTAGGGTTAGGGTTAGGGTTAGGGTTAGGGTTAGGGTTAGGGTTAGGGTTAGGGTTAGGGTTAGGGTTAGGGTTAGGGTTAGGGTTAGGGTTAGGGTTAGGGTTAGGGTTAGGGTTAGGGTTAGGGTTAGGGTTAGGGTTAGGGTTAGGGTTAGGGTTAGGGTTAGGGTTAGGGTTAGGGTTAGGGTTAGGGTTAGGGTTAGGGTTAGGGTTAGGGTTAGGGTTAGGGTTAGGGTTAGGGTTAGGGTTAGGGTTAGGGTTAGGGTTAGGGTTAGGGTTAGGGTTAGGGTTAGGGTTAGGGTTAGGGTTAGGGTTAGGGTTAGGGTTAGGGTTAGGGTTAGGGTTAGGGTTAGGGTTAGGGTTAGGGTTAGGGTTAGGGTTAGGGTTAGGGTTAGGGTTAGGGTTAGGGTTAGGGTTAGGGTTAGGGTTAGGGTTAGGGTTAGGGTTAGGGTTAGGGTTAGGGTTAGGGTTAGGGTTAGGGTTAGGGTTAGGGTTAGGGTTAGGGTTAGGGTTAGGGTTAGGGTTAGGGTTAGGGTTAGGGTTAGGGTTAGGGTTAGGGTTAGGGTTAGGGTTAGGGTTAGGGTTAGGGTTAGGGTTAGGGTTAGGGTTAGGGTTAGGGTTAGGGTTAGGGTTAGGGTTAGGGTTAGGGTTAGGGTTAGGGTTAGGGTTAGGGTTAGGGTTAGGGTTAGGGTTAGGGTTAGGGTTAGGGTTAGGGTTAGGGTTAGGGTTAGGGTTAGGGTTAGGGTTAGGGTTAGGGTTAGGGTTAGGGTTAGGGTTAGGGTTAGGGTTAGGGTTAGGGTTAGGGTTAGGGTTAGGGTTAGGGTTAGGGTTAGGGTTAGGGTTAGGGTTAGGGTTAGGGTTAGGGTTAGGGTTAGGGTTAGGGTTAGGGTTAGGGTTAGGGTTAGGGTTAGGGTTAGGGTTAGGGTTAGGGTTAGGGTTAGGGTTAGGGTTAGGGTTAGGGTTAGGGTTAGGGTTAGGGTTAGGGTTAGGGTTAGGGTTAGGGTTAGGGTTAGGGTTAGGGTTAGGGTTAGGGTTAGGGTTAGGGTTAGGGTTAGGGTTAGGGTTAGGGTTAGGGTTAGGGTTAGGGTTAGGGTTAGGGTTAGGGTTAGGGTTAGGGTTAGGGTTAGGGTTAGGGTTAGGGTTAGGGTTAGGGTTAGGGTTAGGGTTAGGGTTAGGGTTAGGGTTAGGGTTAGGGTTAGGGTTAGGGTTAGGGTTAGGGTTAGGGTTAGGGTTAGGGTTAGGGTTAGGGTTAGGGTTAGGGTTAGGGTTAGGGTTAGGGTTAGGGTTAGGGTTAGGGTTAGGGTTAGGGTTAGGGTTAGGGTTAGGGTTAGGGTTAGGGTTAGGGTTAGGGTTAGGGTTAGGGTTAGGGTTAGGGTTAGGGTTAGGGTTAGGGTTAGGGTTAGGGTTAGGGTTAGGGTTAGGGTTAGGGTTAGGGTTAGGGTTAGGGTTAGGGTTAGGGTTAGGGTTAGGGTTAGGGTTAGGGTTAGGGTTAGGGTTAGGGTTAGGGTTAGGGTTAGGGTTAGGGTTAGGGTTAGGGTTAGGGTTAGGGTTAGGGTTAGGGTTAGGGTTAGGGTTAGGGTTAGGGTTAGGGTTAGGGTTAGGGTTAGGGTTAGGGTTAGGGTTAGGGTTAGGGTTAGGGTTAGGGTTAGGGTTAGGGTTAGGGTTAGGGTTAGGGTTAGGGTTAGGGTTAGGGTTAGGGTTAGGGTTAGGGTTAGGGTTAGGGTTAGGGTTAGGGTTAGGGTTAGGGTTAGGGTTAGGGTTAGGGTTAGGGTTAGGGTTAGGGTTAGGGTTAGGGTTAGGGTTAGGGTTAGGGTTAGGGTTAGGGTTAGGGTTAGGGTTAGGGTTAGGGTTAGGGTTAGGGTTAGGGTTAGGGTTAGGGTTAGGGTTAGGGTTAGGGTTAGGGTTAGGGTTAGGGTTAGGGTTAGGGTTAGGGTTAGGGTTAGGGTTAGGGTTAGGGTTAGGGTTAGGGTTAGGGTTAGGGTTAGGGTTAGGGTTAGGGTTAGGGTTAGGGTTAGGGTTAGGGTTAGGGTTAGGGTTAGGGTTAGGGTTAGGGTTAGGGTTAGGGTTAGGGTTAGGGTTAGGGTTAGGGTTAGGGTTAGGGTTAGGGTTAGGGTTAGGGTTAGGGTTAGGGTTAGGGTTAGGGTTAGGGTTAGGGTTAGGGTTAGGGTTAGGGTTAGGGTTAGGGTTAGGGTTAGGGTTAGGGTTAGGGTTAGGGTTAGGGTTAGGGTTAGGGTTAGGGTTAGGGTTAGGGTTAGGGTTAGGGTTAGGGTTAGGGTTAGGGTTAGGGTTAGGGTTAGGGTTAGGGTTAGGGTTAGGGTTAGGGTTAGGGTTAGGGTTAGGGTTAGGGTTAGGGTTAGGGTTAGGGTTAGGGTTAGGGTTAGGGTTAGGGTTAGGGTTAGGGTTAGGGTTAGGGTTAGGGTTAGGGTTAGGGTTAGGGTTAGGGTTAGGGTTAGGGTTAGGGTTAGGGTTAGGGTTAGGGTTAGGGTTAGGGTTAGGGTTAGGGTTAGGGTTAGGGTTAGGGTTAGGGTTAGGGTTAGGGTTAGGGTTAGGGTTAGGGTTAGGGTTAGGGTTAGGGTTAGGGTTAGGGTTAGGGTTAGGGTTAGGGTTAGGGTTAGGGTTAGGGTTAGGGTTAGGGTTAGGGTTAGGGTTAGGGTTAGGGTTAGGGTTAGGGTTAGGGTTAGGGTTAGGGTTAGGGTTAGGGTTAGGGTTAGGGTTAGGGTTAGGGTTAGGGTTAGGGTTAGGGTTAGGGTTAGGGTTAGGGTTAGGGTTAGGGTTAGGGTTAGGGTTAGGGTTAGGGTTAGGGTTAGGGTTAGGGTTAGGGTTAGGGTTAGGGTTAGGGTTAGGGTTAGGGTTAGGGTTAGGGTTAGGGTTAGGGTTAGGGTTAGGGTTAGGGTTAGGGTTAGGGTTAGGGTTAGGGTTAGGGTTAGGGTTAGGGTTAGGGTTAGGGTTAGGGTTAGGGTTAGGGTTAGGGTTAGGGTTAGGGTTAGGGTTAGGGTTAGGGTTAGGGTTAGGGTTAGGGTTAGGGTTAGGGTTAGGGTTAGGGTTAGGGTTAGGGTTAGGGTTAGGGTTAGGGTTAGGGTTAGGGTTAGGGTTAGGGTTAGGGTTAGGGTTAGGGTTAGGGTTAGGGTTAGGGTTAGGGTTAGGGTTAGGGTTAGGGTTAGGGTTAGGGTTAGGGTTAGGGTTAGGGTTAGGGTTAGGGTTAGGGTTAGGGTTAGGGTTAGGGTTAGGGTTAGGGTTAGGGTTAGGGTTAGGGTTAGGGTTAGGGTTAGGGTTAGGGTTAGGGTTAGGGTTAGGGTTAGGGTTAGGGTTAGGGTTAGGGTTAGGGTTAGGGTTAGGGTTAGGGTTAGGGTTAGGGTTAGGGTTAGGGTTAGGGTTAGGGTTAGGGTTAGGGTTAGGGTTAGGGTTAGGGTTAGGGTTAGGGTTAGGGTTAGGGTTAGGGTTAGGGTTAGGGTTAGGGTTAGGGTTAGGGTTAGGGTTAGGGTTAGGGTTAGGGTTAGGGTTAGGGTTAGGGTTAGGGTTAGGGTTAGGGTTAGGGTTAGGGTTAGGGTTAGGGTTAGGGTTAGGGTTAGGGTTAGGGTTAGGGTTAGGGTTAGGGTTAGGGTTAGGGTTAGGGTTAGGGTTAGGGTTAGGGTTAGGGTTAGGGTTAGGGTTAGGGTTAGGGTTAGGGTTAGGGTTAGGGTTAGGGTTAGGGTTAGGGTTAGGGTTAGGGTTAGGGTTAGGGTTAGGGTTAGGGTTAGGGTTAGGGTTAGGGTTAGGTTTAAGAGGGTTTATGTTTGTGTTGGTGTCAAACCTTAGGTTGCACGGGCCTATTGCACCCCCTACCGGTCCGGAGAAAGTGGGAGGGCATGAGAGACTGAGCGCTCCGAGGGGCCATCCACAACAATTCAAAAGTAGGAGGAGGACAATCATCCAAAAACCACCTGGGAGTAAAATGTTTAACCTTAAACCAAATTTCATATAAAATCACATTAAAACATGCATACCAGATCAATAGGCAACTAAAAAAGAAAAATTGGATTTCCTTTAAAAGTTGAATAAATAATCAAGTAAATAAGATGAAGGAATCACCTGTCATGTTAAAATGTATAATATAATAAAACTCAGCACCAAATACAAAAAAAGACACCACCAGGTTCAGCAATCAAATGCTTCTTTCTTATTATTTTAACCTCCTCCTCGTTCCAGTGGTCCCTCCAGCCCTCTTAATTAGCTCCCCACCCCCTCCCACTATTAGTGTTTTCTATCATTCCTTAATGTTCATGCCCAGTGGAGCCAAAGTATTAAGTTTTGAAATCCACCTGGATTCGGCCGCTTTCCTCTGGCCTGTGGTCCAGGTGGATTTCATCTCCAGACCGGTAATACGGAGGGAGGTGGTTGGATGGGTTTGAAAGTGTTGGACCAGGTGTGTTTGTAAAATGTTTTTTACAATTGTGTAGAGGTGCTGTTTGAGGCGTGTCAAGACTGTGTGACCGGTTTCTCCTATATAAATGTTATGGCATAGTGTGCATGTTATGGCATAGACAATATTTGTGCTTTGAATGGTCATCAGTTGTGAGATAGGACTGGAGGTTTGTGCATGTGGATTTTGAATGTGCGAAAGTTGTCTATAATACTGTTGTTCAATGGGTAGTTTAGGAGTGGGTTTATTGGAAAATTTTGCAAAAATTAAGAGATCCCTTAAGTTGGGGTTCCTGCGGAAAGCTGATATGGGTCTGAATTCCTGAAGTGGGGGAAATGTGCGTTGTGTTTGGGTGAAAGCGGCTTTCAGTCTGGAGTGAAGGAGTCTGTTTACGTCAGAGAAGGTGCTGATAATGGGTATAATGTGGGGTTCTGTGTCTGTTGGGGGAGTGGGAGCAGGGGGTCTGGGAAAGGTCTGAGGGTGGAGGACAGGGATAGGATGGGGGGGATAGGGATACGGACCCAGAATCGGGAAAGGGATAAGGATGGGTGTGGGCTGTTCGCCCAGGTCAGGAGTCAGTACCAGGTCCAGAGTTCTAGCGGGAGCGTTATGAAGGTTAAGGTTATGGTTAGGGTTAGGGTTAAGGTTAAGGTTAGGGTTAAGGTTAGGGTTAAGGTTAGGGTTAAGGTTAGGGTTAAGGTTAGGGTTAAGGTTAAGGTTAAAGTTAGGGTTAAGGTTAAGGTTAAGGTCAGGGTTAAGGTTAAGGTTAGGGTTAGGGTTAAGGTTAAGGTTAAGGTTAGGGTTAAGGTTAAGGTTAGTGTTAGAGGTAGGGTTAGGGGGATCAGGCAATCTGTTTTGGGGGAAGCCCGCCAGTGTGTTAGCCTTTATGTACCTCAGTGATCTCTTTGAATATCCCCTCTTCCTCAGTGCACTAAAAAGAGTCTGTGTGGCTAGATGAAAGTCTTTCTGTTGTGTACATAGTCTATAGAATCGAATGAGTTGTGATTTTACAATACCAGTAAATGTATGTTTTGGGTGATAACTGGACTTGTGAAGTAAGGCATGTGTGTCTGTGTCTTTAAAGTATACTTTTGTTTGTAAAGAGACTATGTGTGTGTCAGTATCTGGAAAGAATATTGTTGTATCCAGGAAGTTGATTGTATGTTGGTGAATGACATATTTAACAGTTATGGTCGGATGATGATTATTGAGTATTTCAATGAACGTTTTGAAATGTACCAGATCGTGTTCCCACACTCCGAAGATATCATCCAGGTATCGTCTATAAAACATGGGACGCAATGGGCATTTATCTAAGGCTGTCAACTCCCAGTCAGCCATATAAATATTAGCATAGGCTGGGGCAAACTTTTTACCCATTGCCGTCCCATGAATCTGTAAGTAGTGTTTATTATTGAATGTGAAGTCATTGTTTCTTAATCCAAGTTCTAGAAGCTGTAGGAGGTGTGAGTCTGGTCTGTCTGGATCTGGGTATCTCCGGAGTGCAGATTTCACTGCTGCTAAACCTGACAAGATATCTATGTTAGTGTAAAGAGAATCTATATCTATGGTGAAAAGGTATGCATTTGCTGGGACTGGAATGTTGTGAAGAGTGTCTATGAAGTGGTATGTGTCCTTCAGGTAGCTGGGGTGCCTTTGTGAAATGGGGTTGAGGAAGTAGTCAATAAACTCCGCTGCTGGCGAGGACTCACTCCCACAGTCCGACACAATAGGTCTTCCCTTCGGGACCTCAAAAGGGACTGTCCAGGTATCTGGTGTTTGATGTATCTTAGGGAGGAGATAGAAGAGTCTCTGTCTGGGTAAGTCTGGTCCATCTAGATATTCCTTTTGTCTATATGTAATGTATTTATTTTTATAAAGATCTAATATTATCTGTCTAATTTTTATTTGTGTCTGGATCTGTGTAGAAGCAGGGATAGAAGTATAGTGTTGTGTGTTAGAGAGTTGGCGGTGGGCTTCAAAGAGGTACTGTTGGTTGTCCATAATAATTATCTTTGAGCCTTTGTCTGCTGGTTTTATGGTTATATGTTTGTGTTTCCTTAATTTAGCTATGGCTTGTCTTTCTTCTACTGTGATATTCTGCTGTGAAGTTATGGTGGCGGTATGGAATTCTCTGATGATGTGTGTGTTGGTTTTAATAAGTTTCCTAATGGGTGCTGATATTGTCTGTGATTTTGGTTCCCATCTGGATGGAGCTGTGAATGGTAGGGTTTGGTAATCCGATGTATAATCAAAGTGGTCCAAGAGCTTCAGAGCTCTATGATACCTGTAGATGTCCCTCTGGAGGTCCCCATAGTCCGAATGCAGTGGTGTGGGGATAAAAGTGAGTCCCCTCTCCAGCAGCCGAGTCTCAGAAGGTGATAAGTGGAATGTGGATGAAAGATTAAGGATGTTTGTGTCTTGGTGGAGGGGCTGTGATGTAGGCATACCCTCCCCCACTATTTTAGCTGTTCCATCCAATGTTGGAGTATTTTTGCCCCTGTGTCTGGTGTCCAGTGTATGTTATCTTTCTCTGTGTGGAAATCTAAATGGTGGATTTCTAATAGGGGGTTGTAGTGTGTGGCGATGTGTGAATTAATATATTTCAACATGGTTTGTTGTTTCTCTGACAGGTGAGGAGAGTAGTTAATGATGGGGAAGTAAATGGTTGCATTGGGATACATCACTGTTGCTTTACTGTGGAGTGATTGCAGTTGTCCTATGGGTGTTTGTTTCTGTGTTTGATCTTTGTTGTTCAGGCCCAGAGACAGCACAACCACCTTGGTGTTAGGATTTGGGGTAGATTTTGCCAATACCCCAGTAATGTGGTGGAACTGTGCTCCAGGATAACTATCAATTTGGATGTGTTTGTACGGATGGTAGGGTATTCTTTTCAAGTTTGAATCTCCAATGATGGCAATCGGTTTGAGAGATTTTATTTTCCAGTCATAAATTTTTCTATTGGTCATATCATGTCTAGTTGGCTGGTACAAGAATGGGGGGGTGGCTGGGGATGTTGGGGTAGAGTGTCTAGGTGAAGGCAGAGGGGAGAGTCTCACAGTTGGCTCTGAAAGAACCCTATTTTTTGGAGACAGACTAAGTGGGGTGGGTAAGAGGTATCTGGTGTGTGGAGAGGTAAGTATTGGGGAAGGTTCAGACAGGAAACTGTTGGGATTGATTTTCCCTTTGTTTTCTCCCATCATCACAACTTTTTCCACCTTTACTCCTCTTTCCATAATCACCGCCTCAGCAGGGTTAGGGTGTATATTTGGTTGAGCCTCTGTGGGAGCAAGAGTGGAAATGTTAGTTTCTGACCCAGAGAGGTCAGAAATGTTTAGATCGGATTGAATCGCTACATTGCTGATAATTGGTGTTTGGGGTGGTTGTGCGGTCTCCATTGCTCTAGTCAATGTGGGGGCACTCCAGGAGTCAAGTTGGCTGCAGGGTCTGTGTATCACCTGCGCCTGGACTGTGATGGTCTTGGTCTGGGCTATGGTGTGCTTTGTCTGTACCATAATTGACTGGAGAGTGGGAAATTCTTCCTCTCTAAGTTCAAAGTCTACTATGAATTCATCAAGGTCAGGTGGTGGGGAAGTGAACTGGGGGTGGGCAAGAGTGACCCTATTGGGAGTTGGGGAGGGTATGGGCGGTATGTTATCTGGAGCCTTAATCAATGTCGAAGCTACGGGTATGGAAACAGTTCCCCTTGAGGGCAAAACCAAACCTGGAGAAGATATTGGTTTGTTACTGACAGACCTAGGGGACAAAGTTGGTGCTTTAATAGCTCCAAGTCTCGGTGCTGGTCGTTGTACCCTTACTAAGGGGGATTGAGTCAGCCTGGATGCCAGAGTGGATGGTAGTGTCTCGGCTAGGACGTGTGGGGAAGACCCTAAAGTTGGTAAGCTTGTCTTGGCTCTGGCTGTGGGACGTGAGGCTGAGGCTGGAGTAGATCGTCTGGCCTGTACTAAAACTGGGTTATTTTCAGTCTCGGGGGTTGTGATAGGAGAAAGGGAATGAACCCTGGTTACTGGTTCTGAAGCACTAGTGGATGGTGGGTCCTCTAACAGTGATTGCACTATGGGGACTGTACTGTCACGTAATTTGTGCTTGTACCTGTGTTGGGCCCAACGAACTGCTGTCTGGAAGGCACTATTGTTAAACGGAAAGCCTGTAGGGGATAGAGTGTTTAGTATTGCCTGGTAATGTTCATGCAAGATATGCATATTTGCTGACATCCAATTTTTTGTATTATTAGCTACTTTCTGCTTTGTCTCTATGTTGGGGGATGATGGTTTAATAAAGTCTGTGAGTTTAGTGACCTGTTTCATCATCCCCGCTGGAAATGTCTGAGTGTTGAGTGCATGTTCAATGATTTGTTTGTGGTGTATAGCTTGTATCAGTTTGAAGTAGGTTTTAGTTGTGTGTTGAGTGGAAGGTGTGTTAGGCCTTATGTGTTGTACTGTAATGTGGGTGTTTGTCTCTCCCTCCTGCGGAAGGGTGTTCAAAACAGTGAATCCATTGCTAAGCATATTTAACCCAGCTAATGTTCAGTCACATACAAGATGGTGGTTGTTGAATTATGCTTACCGCCTTCTGTGGGTGATAGAGCCTGAAAAGAGGGGTATTAGCCCAGGTGGATGTTACAACCAATTTGACTGTTATACCGTTGAAGTGGTGGATTCCTTTAAAGTTTTATGGATTCATTATCCTTTTTGTGTCGGCTGGGAGCGACCCAGGTAGCTTATGTTGTTCGTTGTCTTCTTATCTTCTTAATTTCTGGATTGTCTTTTTAGGTTTTCAGTTGTTGGTTCTTCAGTTGTCTTCGGTTGTTAGTTCTTAAGTTGTATCTTGTTTCCTCCCAATAGCTGGATTAAAATGTACCTTTATTGTTAAAAGAATATAATACAAATTTTCAAAAAGCAAATTTCAATGAATTCACTGTGTCAAACGAAAAGGGAAAAAAAGCCTGACGTTTCGCATGTATAATGCTTCTTCAGAGGCTAAGGAGAGCTGTCTTTGAGGAAGGGATATAAATCCCATTTGAAAGGAAAGGGGGGGGGGGGGGGGGTTGGGGGTGGGGGGGGTTCTCAACCAATTACACGAAGGCTATTGGTTCATATTGGCCTCTGTTATTCTTTTTGGAAGAATGATATGTCCTAATTCTAATGTGTCCTAGTCTGATTGGATCTTAAGTAAGTGTTTGCTAGTATGCTAGGTTGAGAGGGCATAGGTCAAGAATGTTTAGGCTGATGTGTCAATGTCTGATTGGTCCTAGGCTGATATTAGCTAGTATGATAGGTTGAGAGTCCAAGGGAACCCAGTAATATCAAAAAATAGAGGGGAAAATAGAGTAAAACTCTACATAAAGGAAAAATAAGAGAGAGAAAAAAAAGGAGGGGGAGGGGGAGACATTAAAGTCAATATATATTGTAAGAACAATGATTCTCTCCCATCCAATCTGGGTATTGTGAGAAAGCACACCATTGTTCTTTTTTAAGGATCTATTTAAGATAATCAAAAAGTTCTAAGATTGAAAAATAAGAGTTATCCTGCGATAGGATAGAATGTACCTGCATAGAAGGGAAATCTATCTAGAAAGGAATCATAAAATACACTAAAATGCCTGCCGAATCTACCTGGGTTCTAGTGGGTGCGGTTATGTAAATCTGTGTAGGTGTTGCATCATGGGTCTGTCTATACGGAGGGAAAAACCATGAATGGAATCCATGTCTTTGTCCGTGACTACCATCAGGAGGGGTACTTGCTAGGTTGTAAAAAACAGCAGCAATCAACCAGAAAGCCAGAAAACTGTTAAAAAAAGTTTATAAAATAAATAAGATTTGTATCATTCCAGTCAAAATGTATCCCTACAGAAGCTTGTTAGTAAGTCAGCTTTCTGGAGTGCAATGTTTCCTTTATCATGAGCGAATGGTAAATGTATGTTTGATCTTGCCAATAGGTGGAGCTTTGTGTATTGAATATATATAAGAAAAATCTACAGGATAAAAAAGCTTAAAACTTTGATTTCTGTAGAGTCTGAAGCAAAGAATTCACCAAGAGTTTGTCCTTAAAGTAACCGTAGAGGGGGTGGACAGAAAATGTATGAAGTAAAACTGTGACAATAAAACATGCAATAAGAGTTGTACTGATTATTCTGCGGGGTCCCGGGCCGATAAGTGGGAGCGATGGCACTGGCTAGGTTAGGTTTAAGAGGGTTTATGTTTGTGTTGGTGTCAAACCTTAGGTTGCACGGGCCTATTGCACCCCCTACCGGTCCGGAGAAAGTGGGAGGGCATGAGAGACTGAGCGCTCCGAGGGGCCATCCACAACAATTCAAAAGTAGGAGGAGGACAATCATCCAAAAACCACCTGGGAGTAAAATGTTTAACCTTAAACCAAATTTCATATAAAATCACATTAAAACATGCATACCAGATCAATAGGCAACTAAAAAAGAAAAATTGGATTTCCTTTAAAAGTTGAATAAATAATCAAGTAAATAAGATGAAGGAATCACCTGTCATGTTAAAATGTATAATATAATAAAACTCAGCACCAAATACAAAAAAAGACACCACCAGGTTCAGCAATCAAATGCTTCTTTCTTATTATTTTAACCTCCTCCTCGTTCCAGTGGTCCCTCCAGCCCTCTTAATTAGCTCCCCACCCCCTCCCACTATTAGTGTTTTCTATCATTCCTTAATGTTCATGCCCAGTGGAGCCAAAGTATTAAGTTTTGAAATCCACCTGGATTCGGCCGCTTTCCTCTGGCCTGTGGTCCAGGTGGATTTCATCTCCAGACCGGTAATACGGAGGGAGGTGGTTGGATGGGTTTGAAAGTGTTGGACCAGGTGTGTTTGTAAAATGTTTTTTACAATTGTGTAGAGGTGCTGTTTGAGGCGTGTCAAGACTGTGTGACCGGTTTCTCCTATATAAATGTTATGGCATAGTGTGCATGTTATGGCATAGACAATATTTGTGCTTTGAATGGTCATCAGTTGTGAGATAGGACTGGAGGTTTGTGCATGTGGATTTTGAATGTGCGAAAGTTGTCTATAATACTGTTGTTCAATGGGTAGTTTAGGAGTGGGTTTATTGGAAAATTTTGCAAAAATTAAGAGATCCCTTAAGTTGGGGTTCCTGCGGAAAGCTGATATGGGTCTGAATTCCTGAAGTGGGGGAAATGTGCGTTGTGTTTGGGTGAAAGCGGCTTTCAGTCTGGAGTGAAGGAGTCTGTTTACGTCAGAGAAGGTGCTGAT
This sequence comes from Salmo salar, assembly GCF_965601325.2. Taxonomy (NCBI): domain Eukaryota; kingdom Metazoa; phylum Chordata; class Actinopteri; order Salmoniformes; family Salmonidae; genus Salmo; species Salmo salar. The sequence goes on from NC_138299.1 coordinate 164,866,875, forward strand.
AATGGGTATAATGTGGGGTTCTGTGTCTGTTGGGGGAGTGGGAGCAGGGGGTCTGGGAAAGGTCTGAGGGTGGAGGACAGGGATAGGATGGGGGGGATAGGGATACGGACCCAGAATCGGGAAAGGGATAAGGATGGGTGTGGGCTGTTCGCCCAGGTCAGGAGTCAGTACCAGGTCCAGAGTTCTAGCGGGAGCGTTATGAAGGTTAAGGTTATGGTTAGGGTTAGGGTTAAGGTTAAGGTTAGGGTTAAGGTTAGGGTTAAGGTTAGGGTTAAGGTTAGGGTTAAGGTTAGGGTTAAGGTTAAGGTTAAAGTTAGGGTTAAGGTTAAGGTTAAGGTCAGGGTTAAGGTTAAGGTTAGGGTTAGGGTTAAGGTTAAGGTTAAGGTTAGGGTTAAGGTTAAGGTTAGTGTTAGAGGTAGGGTTAGGGGGATCAGGCAATCTGTTTTGGGGGAAGCCCGCCAGTGTGTTAGCCTTTATGTACCTCAGTGATCTCTTTGAATATCCCCTCTTCCTCAGTGCACTAAAAAGAGTCTGTGTGGCTAGATGAAAGTCTTTCTGTTGTGTACATAGTCTATAGAATCGAATGAGTTGTGATTTTACAATACCAGTAAATGTATGTTTTGGGTGATAACTGGACTTGTGAAGTAAGGCATGTGTGTCTGTGTCTTTAAAGTATACTTTTGTTTGTAAAGAGACTATGTGTGTGTCAGTATCTGGAAAGAATATTGTTGTATCCAGGAAGTTGATTGTATGTTGGTGAATGACATATTTAACAGTTATGGTCGGATGATGATTATTGAGTATTTCAATGAACGTTTTGAAATGTACCAGATCGTGTTCCCACACTCCGAAGATATCATCCAGGTATCGTCTATAAAACATGGGACGCAATGGGCATTTATCTAAGGCTGTCAACTCCCAGTCAGCCATATAAATATTAGCATAGGCTGGGGCAAACTTTTTACCCATTGCCGTCCCATGAATCTGTAAGTAGTGTTTATTATTGAATGTGAAGTCATTGTTTCTTAATCCAAGTTCTAGAAGCTGTAGGAGGTGTGAGTCTGGTCTGTCTGGATCTGGGTATCTCCGGAGTGCAGATTTCACTGCTGCTAAACCTGACAAGATATCTATGTTAGTGTAAAGAGAATCTATATCTATGGTGAAAAGGTATGCATTTGCTGGGACTGGAATGTTGTGAAGAGTGTCTATGAAGTGGTATGTGTCCTTCAGGTAGCTGGGGTGCCTTTGTGAAATGGGGTTGAGGAAGTAGTCAATAAACTCCGCTGCTGGCGAGGACTCACTCCCACAGTCCGACACAATAGGTCTTCCCTTCGGGACCTCAAAAGGGACTGTCCAGGTATCTGGTGTTTGATGTATCTTAGGGAGGAGATAGAAGAGTCTCTGTCTGGGTAAGTCTGGTCCATCTAGATATTCCTTTTGTCTATATGTAATGTATTTATTTTTATAAAGATCTAATATTATCTGTCTAATTTTTATTTGTGTCTGGATCTGTGTAGAAGCAGGGATAGAAGTATAGTGTTGTGTGTTAGAGAGTTGGCGGTGGGCTTCAAAGAGGTACTGTTGGTTGTCCATAATAATTATCTTTGAGCCTTTGTCTGCTGGTTTTATGGTTATATGTTTGTGTTTCCTTAATTTAGCTATGGCTTGTCTTTCTTCTACTGTGATATT